>NW_027493180.1:0-489246 GCF_021521415.1 Bidens hawaiensis | reverse complement strand
ATTTGAATTTATGGTTGATCTTTTTATTATAAAAAACTCACGCCTTGAATTAGAGATATATAAGAAAAAGATTTCACTGTATGTTAAAATAGTATATAAATAACAAATTCTTGAGAAAATGCAAAAAAAAAAAAAAATTAATAATAATAATTGAATAAAAAATGGTTAAATTCATAACTAAAAAATGTTGGTTTATTTTCTTGACAAAGAAGTCGTGATACAATTCCGTTGATAAATTGTAATGTGTGAAAAAAATATATAAAACAAAAAAGTATAAAGCAAGTAATATGTAACTCTTTTCATATAATAATTAGTTACCAAACATAAAGAAAGTCATTTATACTAAAATACCCTTATTATTAAAATAATTCATATAGTAAAAGAAAATTTATGATTGGTTAGTGTTATTTCTCGCACTTCTTGCAATAAAATAACTTTTGAAATGAACCTAATCCTATATATATATATATATATATATATATATATATATATATATATATATATATATGTTATAGGAACGGTTATTAGAGGATGAAGCTTGATGAAGATACTAGACTTATGTTACAAAATAATTGAACAAGATGTTTTGAATTATTCTCTTATTAAATGTAATTTCTTTGCTTTGAACTTGTGTACTTAAAGTTTGAATAAATTAATGATAATATTGTTACTTAACAGTGTCACATGTGTTTTGAGCAATCTGTACGTCACACTTAGGCGTTTCCACTTAAGCCGAGGTGTTACAATGCATGAGATGGGAGGTTGATGCTGGTGGGTGGTAATTGGAATTTAATCAGTGATCTAGAGGATAGACCAGCGATGAATATGTAAAGGAGAAAAAATTAAATTAGGGTTTGATGATGAAAGTGTTTCACAAATAAATGAGATGTTATAACCCGCTTAAGGGCTATCTAAGTTTGGTGAGGCCCATGACATGTGAAAATTATTGTTCGATTATGAAAATGTTTCACAAATAATTGAGATGGTATAACCTATTTAAGTACTATCCGGGTTTGGTAAGACCCATACCTGTAAATTTGGGTCAAACACATAAGAAGCCTTAAATCACAAATCAAGTAATATGGTGGGTTGAGAGAGAGAGAGTGAGGAGTAATCAGAGAGTGGCACATAGGATTTTTTAATAGTATAAATATATAGATTTTAATTAATAGAAAAGGATATATTTAGTATTTTAATTATTAGAAATAAACATATATGATATTTAGAATTTTGCATATGTATCAACTTTACAAGAAAATATATGAAATTACACTTTCAAAAATATATGATCACAGTTTACCTATTTTCAATTTATCATTGATTAAGCCTACTTATATTTTATTTAAAAATAAAAATAATAATACTACTCTATATATTAAAAATATAGTTTTGAAATACGTGCAAACCTATTTACACATTGTGTCCCTTAAGATTCATTTATATACAAACTTAACACCACAAATGTTTCATATGGTTGCATAATTATCCCCACACACCTATTTACATATATTACCTCACAACATTCATTTAGTTAAACTATTAAGCCAGGGCTGGCCCTGAGATTTCATGTATGATGTTCGATTTATTTGTATAGATTTTAGTATGTTAACTTAATCGTTTTACTAGTTTAGTTTAGGAACTATGATACTTCTTACATGTTTATGGTATTTCAGGTCACAGGTACTTAACGCACTTAATTTGGGCCTGTACGGGCATGGAATGAAGACTCGGGATGTCCAGCACGCTTACCGAGGCATCAATATGGATTTGCTGAGAAAAGAGACCCATCTCGTAGCGCGATGGGTGTTGAAGGTGGGGCATCGCGCTACACGATGCCCTGGAAAGATTGATCAGGCGTTGACTTCTGGTCCATTGCATAGCGCGATGGACCTGGGGAGGAGACCATCGCGCTACGTGATGGCCCCAAAATCGTGAAAGTTAGGGTTTTGTTTTATACAATATTTTGATGACCCGAGACGAGATAATTCACCTTCCAGGCGATTTTCAGAGCAGCAAGGAGAGCCACCATCACTTCCAATCATCTCCAAACATCATACATGTCCTACAAGATCATAACCGAAGCCCGAGAGATGCCGATGCACGGCTAGTTCCTTCAAGTCATACCCGGGATGTAGAGTATTGTATCTTTCAGTTTTTCTAATGTATTAAGAACAAATTGATTGTAACTATCTTTGATGTTAATCTATGAGTATTGATGTCTAGTATGATTGTGCACAGCGTCAGTTTAGGTTTATTTTGATCAGAACGATTAGTGTGCCAGTTGCTATGATAATTACTTGTAGGATTGTTTTGACCTGTTAATTGCAAGAAAGCATACGTTTGGCCTTAGTTGAGTCACACTGGCAGGGACCGTTTGATAGCCAGTGCCGTGTGTTAGCGAGCTTGGATGCCTAAGGTTTAACCGGTTAGTCAGTCTGTAGTTGACACAGGATAGTTTATCTGTTAAGTTGCATGAGTTTGCTGTTAGGTTATGTACTTGGATTCCCGGGTGTGATTTGTCTTTGTTAATTGTTTGAAAGTTGTTTAATTACTTTATCAATATTAAAACCCAACAGTTTGCTAGTGTGATCAGCACTTTAATTGAATTACTTAATAATGTTAGGAATCGTTTACACTTTACACTGACCACATACTCCTCGTGGTTCGACACTCTACTTATCCTGACTAGCTTAGGTGATTAGGACCTTGATTTAATTGATTTTGACTAGATAGCGACAGTCTAGTATCAAAATGGCGCTGTTTCCGGGGAGTTAGTGCGCTTACTGTTTTGTGTTAATTGATTTCTTAGTTTAATTTAGTTTAGCATAGTTTTTATTTTTATTTTAGTTTAGTTTTATTTTCCTATTTTACGCAGGGTGTGTTATTTGTGCAGGTAACTGGTTTATGCACACCCGCCATTCAGGGAGACGGTCACCACTGATTTACGAGCCAGAGATTGAACATTTAGCTCAGCAGAACCGAGCTCAGATCAGACAGCCAGACATGATAGGTCAGAACCAGAACCAGAACCAAAATCAAAACCAACACCCACCACCCGAAATTAACGTTTTCCAACCCGAACCGAATCCACCTAATAACTAAAATCCACCAAACAATGGTCCACCACCACCAATAAACATCAATCAACAACCCCAAAATTCAGCCCGACAATCGAGAAACCGAAACCAAAACTTTGACAGACCCGGGCCATCAGCCCCGAACAATACCCCTCGTCACCGACAGGCGATTATTCAAGATTATGATCGTGTTAGTATTCATACTGAAGACGAAGAAGAGGGAATGAGTCAGATTAGGGGCACGATGGTAGTAATGAGGGTTACTGGAGAGTCAGACAGAATGATGGGTTTGAGCCGGTTAATGAAGCAGATATGGGTTACGATGAGGAAGTTGAGGACCGGTTATTAGGAGAGGTGGCGGTCGAAGAGGTCAAGGCAGGGGTTGAATGGGAATTGGCAGATTTCGAGAGGAACGAAGACAACCGATACAGGTTAACCGGGAAGGTTTTGAGGAACCGAGGGCTAGACGAAGGAATTACGGGCCTCCGGTTCAGGGTGTTAACTTTCAGTTAAGACCGGCTATTTCAGATGGTGCATCACCGATTGTCCCACAGGTGCATGTTCAGGGACAGCCGACATTTAAATCCCGTCCGTCCTACATCAACTTAGTTCCCCATTTTCACGGAATGGGATCAGAAGACCCATATTCACACTTGTCAGAATTTTTAGCTATTTGCGGGTCTATTGGTGACGGTACTTATGATCAGGGTGAGGTTCGGTTGCGGTTGTTCCAGTTTTCATTAAAAGATATTGGTTCAACTCGCTACCGATGCATAGTATTGAGAGTTGGGCCGAAATGCAGCAGGTTTTCCTTAATGAGTATTATTCGCAGTCGAAGACTAACGAAGCCCGGATGGAGATTCGACATTTTGCATAGTCACCGGGTGAGTTATTTCATGAGGCATTTAGTCATTATAAGGAGATGATTAGGAAATGCCCACACCACCAGATTGAATTGTGGGAGTTAGTGAAGTGTTTTGTTGACGGGTTGACTTACGAGGATAGAAAGTATTTGAAATCATCATGTAATGGGATGTTGTTGAACCAACCAGAAGAGGATGATTGGGATTTCCTTGAGTTTATGTGTGAGGATTCCAAGTCAGAAGCAGCAGCTGAACGAAGACGAAAAGTCGGGGTTACCCGAACAGTTAAATCAGCTTCGAGCGAGTCAGTCAGAATTGCAGAATTGGAACGCGAACTCGCGAGTTATCGGAAAGAGAAGAAGAAAGAGGTTGGTAAAGTCGGGGTTAAATTCCCGGTTTGTTCAGATTGTAGCGAGTTGGGGCATAAGGTTGAGGATTGCCCCGGGGTTGATGATGAAGAGTATACCAATGAGGAGGAAGTCAGTTACGCGTACGGGGAGTCCAAGGGCCAAGGGTTCAATTCGAACACTTATCACCCGGGCCTAAGGAATCACCCGAATTTCAAATACGGGAACGCATCGAACCAGTTGAACCCGAACTTTCAGGGGTCCAGTCAGAACCGACAGCATAATAGCTACCGCCAGGGCGGTTATCAGCAGGGTTCGAACAGTCAGAGTGATAGTCGGGGTTATAACAGAGATGGTTACCGGGGTAACAGTTCGTCGGGTAATCAGAATCAGGACCAGCAGAAGGGTAGTTCAGGAAATTCAGACGAGTCAACACATTCAAAACTCGATGCGTTGTTGAAGCTTGTGTCAAATAATCAGAAGGAAACGCAGTGGCATTTCGAGTTAAGGGATAAGTCTTCAGAGGCAATGTCAAAGCAGATTGGTCAGCTCGCAGCAGACGTTGCGAGAATTCAGAAGAATGCGGGCCAGTTACCGAGTGATACTACAGTAAACCCGCAACATGCTAATTCAAGCTCTAAGAAAGGTAATAGTGTGCACATCAACGCGGCAAGTCTTGTACCTCACTTTGAAATTACCTGTGTTGAAGTTGATTCACCACCGCAGTTTTTTGAGGCGGTGGTAAATGATGTTAGTGATGAGATTGAATGTGTTGGTCAAAATGAAATGGTTTTCCAAAATGAAGTGAAATTAAAAACAGATGAATCAACTTTTTGTGAAAATTGCACTTGTGAAAAATGTTTAAATGCCAAATTGACCAACATGGGAGATGAGGAGGTGGAGGATAATACCACTTCAAGTAAACTCCAAGACCCGGGAGTGCCATTTTTATCAATTCAAATTGGTGATTTTAAAACTGATCGGGCACTTCTAGATCTTGGATCTTGTGTTAGTGTCATGACCGGCAGTTTATATGATCAGTATGAGTTTGGCACGTTAGAAAGTGTAAACACCACCGTGGTGTTGGCGAATCAAACTCATACACAAGCCCGGGGCATGGTCGTAATGGTTCAAGTGGATGAATTTAGTTACCCAGTTGACTTCCTTGTACTTGATTACGCTAAGGGTAATATTAAACAATCTGAAGTCATACTGGGTAGGCCATTCCTTGCAACAGCACATGCGGTAATTGATTGTGTTAAGGGATTTTTGGGTATTAAGTGTGGGAACCGTGATAAGCGGTTATTATTGTTTGAAAATGCTACTAACCCTCTTGTTGACAAGTGTGTACCATCATGCACAAATCATACAAGAGAGGGATGTTTTGTAACTGACAGGAACGAGCTGAAAAGTAGCATGAAGAGAAAAGGATGGAATGAGAGAGTCATTAAGATGAAAGATGGTGAGAAACCGACAGCAAGGATGGGAAGGAGAGAAAAGGAATTGATGAGTTCCATGGTTACCTCATCGGCTTATGAAAATACTTGAGGCATTCGAGGCATTGTCGAGCTGTAGACATGCAATTCAGTGCTGATCGGGAGGCAAACCGGGGTTGTAAGTGTGTTCCATTTTATTTTCTTTTCGTTGAGTCGTTGTTTGACTTTGGTCTCAAGTTCTGTGTAGCATGTCTCAAGTGGTGGGAGGCTTTTGGTGCAGTGTGTGTCTTGGAGGTTCGGTAAGTAATTGGTTAATTTCACGGCTTTCCAGGTAAGTATTGCAAATTCCGACTTCGAAAACATGTTCAGGGTGTTGTCGGGATGTCGAAAAGTGACTGGGTTGGAAAATGCCTGACCCCAAATCAGCAAAAACTTTCTGTTCACTGGGGACCATCGCGCTACGCGATGGCCCTGAACAGCTCACCATCGCGCTACGCGATGGTGGCTGGGACTTCCCAGACATCTGACGTCCTCGCGTAGCGCGATGACGCCAAGACCAACCCCATCGCGCTATGCGATGGGGTCCAAACCCTAATTTGAATTAATTGGGTCGCGTAACGTGACGTGTTCTTACCTGACCTATTGCGCTATGCGATGGGTCCTCGGATCTCTAAAAAAAACGAAAAAAAATATTTAAAATAAATAAGTAATAATAATATAATAATATTTATATATAACAGCCCTCCCACCTTGTCTGCTGTATTTGATCTGTATATTTGTATATATTTGTATATTTTTTTGTGTTGCTTTTGGAACTTTGTAGGTGTATTCACTACAAACCGTCACGAGACCTCACTCGTCCACCCGGGCTACCGGGGGGGGGGGGGAGTTTAAAGGGCTTGTTGCATACGCTAAATGCAACCGTGATTCCTACGAAAGTGAGTTATGTCTTTTATTATTTTTAATTGGTTAACAAAATTTTTTATGAAACTGACTAACTCGGCTCGGTAATGATTTTTATAATATAATAATATTAACTCTTGAAAGACCTAAGTCTTATACTTGTGAGTGGTTGCTTATACATGTCTCGAGAATTGTGCAGATTTGGTTAGACAATATTGGTCAGGGTGGAGACGTGTGTCACGAGTGTGTTGAGAGTTGTGGGTCGAGTTTGAATTTCATTATCATTATTATTAGGTGATTTCGGTTTCATAAACTATTTTGTTATTTGTATATTAGTTTTTAGAATTTTAATTGTATAATTTGCTTTAGTCATCACATTTGTTACTAGAGTTTTTAAGTAGTCAAACTGTCAGTTCAACCCCATCCCCCAGATGGTTATTAATTATTTTATTATTTTAACATTGAGGACAATGTCAACCTCAAGTGTGAGGATGGGGGAAAATTGAAAATTTTTAGCCTGATAGTACCTCGAACAGTATTTAGAAACTTAAGTTGTTAACTGCACTTATTACTATTAATGCCAAGTTAGAGGTATTTGGTCATGGTTGGTTTTTCAGCTTCTCGATAGTTTTCCTGACAAATGTTTTTTAAAATAAGAAGTAGGAAAATGGAATCGTTTAGGCCGGGATAACAAGTCAAGGGGACGGGTATACATGTTTCATATCGGTAGCCCATATTTCCAGACATATTGTGAGATTAGCCCCTATACTTAATACACATATTATATAAAATAGATATAAAATATGTCTTGTCATTTATTGAGGGAAACCGGTATGTTTTACAGAATTAGAACTTGCTTGTCACATGCTTTTCGAGATCTTAATACCACCACCTGTATGGAGATTAGGACTTTAGAAAACCCGTTCCGTACATATTTTCCTCCCTAAATAAATTCCTTTCCCGACATTATCCCCTAGGAGCCCGTTTGGACCATATTCCTTTTTCGTTTGTTAAACTGAACATTACACACCATTCAGCCTTGGCCTTAATTTTATTTTACCCGTGTGATGAAATCCATTTCGTCATCGAGTGTATATATATCGGGTTGTACTTAGTCATCGAGTTGTAAAGTTGTCAAGTTCTGAGTTGTAATTATCAGTTAATTCAGTTACTGATCTGAAAAAAAAAATCGAAATATCAGCAAAAAGACAAAAAAAAGTTCAGTTTGGTATTTCAGTTATTATTATTATCAGTTGCGTATGTAAATAGCAGTGATTGGATATTTAGTTCGTTTGTATTCGTGAGTCTGTATATTGGTTTGTTTAACTGGGTTTCATCCACCCGAGTCACTAAATAAGCCTAATCCGCACCCAAACCTAAGCTTCAGCAAAACCTTAGTCCGAGTCTTTATACAACCGGTGGTTAATGGGTGGAGATAAGACTGACCTGCAGGCGTATTAAGTTGTAACTCATATTAGGTATTTGAGGGCAGAGACATATACTGGCACATCTTTTGCTAGTCCAGATATTAAACCGAGAGGAGTGTTGATAGTGTGAGGGGTGTGAACATGTATGCCCTAACCGGAAACAAAGTACACTTGTCTGGTCGATTCTAGGATTTTATTGTAGCATTAACTTGATTTGTGGGTTGTCAATCTAGAAGTGTTAGTCTGAGAAATTGGGTATGACCTTAAACCTTATTAGTATTAATGTTGATAACTGGTTGACCTATGATGGCGGTTAATGTTTGCTTTAGAGTTTTGCTTGAGGGCAAGCAAAAGATAAGTGTGGGGATGTGATGTTCGGTTTATTTGTATAGATTTTAGTATGTTAACTTAATCGTTTTACTAGTTTAGTTTAGGAACTATGATACTTCTTACATGTTTATGGTATTTCAGGTCACAGGTACTTAACGCACTTAATTTGGGCCTGTACGGGCATGGAATGAAGACCCGGGATATCCAGCACGCTTACCGAGGCATCAATATGGATTTGCTGAGAAAAGAGACCCATCGCGTAGCGCGATGGGTGTTGAAGGTGGGGCATCGCGCTGCCCTGGAAAGATTGATCAGGCGTTGACTTCTGGTCCATCGCGTAGGGCGATGGACCTGGGGAGGAGACCATCGCGCTACGCGATGGCCCCAAAATCGTGAAAGTTAGGGTTTTGTTTTATACAATATTTTGATGACCCGAGACGAGATAATTCACCTTTCAGGCGATTTTCAGAGCAGCAAGGAGAGCCACCATCACTTCCAATCATCTCCAAGCATCATACATGTCCTACCAGATCATAACCGAAGCCCGAGAGATGCCGATGCGTGGCTAGTTCCTTCGAGTCATACCCGGGATGTAGAGTATTGTATCTTTCAGTTTTTCTCATGTATTAAGAACAAATTGATTGTAACTATCTTTGATGTTAATCTATGAGTATTGATGTCTAGTATGATTGTGCACAACGTCAGTTTAGGTTTATTTCGTTCAGAACGATTAGTGTGCCAGTTGCTATGATAATTACTTGTAGGATTGTTTTGACCTGTTAATTGCAAGAAAGCATACGTTTGGCCTTAGTTGAGTCACACTTGCAGGGACCGTTTGATAGCCAGTGCCGTGTGTTAGCGAGCGTGGATGCCTAAGGTTTAACCTGTTAGTCAGTCTATAGTTGACTCAGGATAGTTTATGTGTTAAGTTGCATGAGTTTGCTGTTAGGTTACGTACTTGGATTCCCGGGTGTGATTTGTCTTTGTTAATTGTTTGAAAGTTGTTTAATTGCTTTATCAGTATTAAAACCCAACTGGTTGCTAGTGTGATCAGCACTTTAATTGAATTACTTCATAATGTTAGGAATCGTTTACACTTTACACTGACCACATACTCCTCGTGGTTCGACACCCTATTTATCCTGACTAGCTTAGGTGATTAGGACCATGATTTAATTGTTTTTGACTAGATAGCGACACTCTAGCATCAATGTACCCAGGCTGAGCCGGAAAAAATAAAACCCTTAAGCCTTAACGTTCTAAATAGTGTAAACAATTTTTTAAACGACGGTTAAAGTTATGGAAATAAAATCATGTAATTCTTGTTATATCTTTTGATTATTAAGAGTAAGATTTGGAAATCGAAAGAAAATGGGTTTCTTGAAATAGACGCTATAATGAATTAGGATGGATATGGATAAGATAATATGGTAAGAGTACCAAAAACCTAACAAAGTATAAAAGGAAACGTCATTCATAAGAAGAAACGTGCAACATAGTTCAACAAAATCACCAAACGTCACAAATAACCAAAGTGTCAATACGATACCAAAAACAGAAAGGACGAGATAGTCTTAAAATGGAAATAAAAACTTCAAAATCTTCAAAGATCTTCAGTTACGGTTGGCTTAATTTCCTTGTCTTGGAGCACTTGAGGTACTTGGATCCATGATGACTTGAGTAGCAGCGATAGATGGATTTGGGATAGCTTGGATAGGTTGCACCTGAACAACTTGCATCAGTGGGGCTTGGTTGAAGTGAGTTGGGTAAACTTGAGCTTGCGGGTAGGGGGTTTGATAAGGTTGAGCCATGTTGGTGATAGGAGCTTGCAGTGGATATGGTTGATGGGTCGAGACTTGAGAAGCATTAGGGATGTAGTAGGGGGCAGGCATAGCTTGAGCTTGATGTGCACGGATAAGTCGGGGGCACGCATTGCGAAGATGACTAGGATCTCCGCAATTATAGCAAGCACGGGTAGTAGGGTGTTTAAGAGTAGACGGTGTACGACAAACATTAGCAAGGTGGCCATAACGATTGCATTGGGTGCATAGACGGCACCAGGATTGGGTCAGATGATAATAGTTGCAAGTGGAGCATAATGGGTAGGGTCCAGTGTAAGGCTTCTTGTTCGGGGCATCTTGATTGGAGGGTTGTGAGTTGGTTTTGTTAACAGCATAGTTGCGGTGGTTGGCCTTACGTTTGTGGTGGGAAGAATTGCCATTGGATTTGGGTTCGGCCTTAGCATCGGTAGAGGAATCGGTTTTAGAGTTGTCAAGGGTAGGTTTAGCATCTTTACTAGGCAGGGTTCCATCTTTAACATGGTCATCAGACAGTGAAGCAGCAAGAGTAATAGCTTCCTTGACGGAGAGAGGGTCTCGACTAACCACAGCATCGCGGAAGATAGTCGGCAATCCACGAATGTATTTGCGAATCCCATGAGACAAAGGAGTCACAAGGTGAGTCACTATCAGGCTAAGTTCCTTAAAACGATTCAAGTAGGTTGAGTTGTCACCACCAATTTGTTTAAGCTCCCAAAACTCCATCTCGAGCCTTTGCAGTTCATGCTCGGGACAAAACTCTCTCTTCATCGCATCCTTGAGTTCTTCCCAAGACATAGCCAAAACTTCATCAACACCATGTAAGGCTTTATAAGAGTTCCACCACGTGAGAGCTCAGTCTTCAAAGATGCTCGTTGCGAACCTAGTACGCTTTTCTTCCGAACATTCACAGTGGATAAACTTGTTCTTCATTTGTTCAAACCAGTGGAGGAGCTTAGTAGCATTCTCCTCGCCAACATAAGAATGGGGTTTAGCACTTGTGAAGTTCTTGTAGTGGAAATTGTTTGGTGGAGCCGAAGTAGCGGATCCATTGGAGTTGATATTTTGTAGTTGAGCCACGATCTTAGGTAAAGTAGTAGTGAACTCCTAAGTGATTCTAGCATCCAGACGGAGATCATGAGGGATCGACGAACGACGGTGGTTACGACGATGAGCGCGAGAAGACATTGTACGAGGATCAACAATAAAAATGTGTAAGATGACAGGTGAGTTGTAGGAATGAGTTAATATGAAATAATGGGGATGCGTATGTATATGTGTATGTATGTATATAAATTAATGCTAGTGAAGACTCGATGATGAGTCGGGATTGAAAATAATATGTATGTCTTTGAAGCATTTATGTAATTGAACAATGTTTATAAGATTTTCCAGGAATAAATTAATCAAGCATATCAAACTAGTTGACCTCCCATGAGCTTTCCATGGCAATTTGAATGGCCCAACTAGATTAAGCAACATAACGTTTGTGAATTGGCCTCCCATGAGCGTTCCATGGCAATTTGTTGGCCCAATTCAAATAATGAGTAAATAAACAATTGAGTTGGTCAGCCTATGAGCGTGTACATGGCATTTAATTGACCCAACTAATTAACGAATTATCGAATCAATGGAGTTGTTCGGACCATGAGCGTTACATGGCATTTAACCGACCAACTAAATATCGAATCAAAGAATCAAATAAATTTAGAATACTTAAAAACACAACTGGAAGTATAACCTTTTAGCCGGTTATGTTTACCACGTAACCGTTTAGCCGATTACGGGCACCACTTAAAGTTATGGTTGTACGACATTTGTCATGTCTCCACGCTTCAAGGTGAAGGAATAAAACAAAATACGGGAATTCTTAAGGAATTTCCCACAATAAAAGACAATCTACTAAAAGAAAAGGTTTAGAAAAATATTTTGAATGTGAGGCATAGCCTCGGAATTTGTGTGTGTGTGCATTAAACAAATAAGATAAACACGATTAAATAATTAATCTAAGCAAGCTGCAAACAATTTAAATAGCACATAAGGCAGTTTAGATAAGCACCTATAGGGTTCCTAATCATATGTCTATGACCATATCTAACGACCTATCTTATAACCTTCGGCTCTGATACCAATCTGTCACACCCCAACCTAAGGTGGAAATGCCGGGGCGTGATCCGATTGCTCACAGCTCAAAGATACTATCATAATATAAACGACAATATCTAATTACTTATTTTATTTCAAATGTGCACACAATAGCCAAATACAACAACAATAATACAATTCAATAAATGATTATAGACATGATTTAACTATCGTCTTCATTATAACCTATTATAACCTATGGTCTTGACTAAATATCCATACTTAAATTTAAGCAACCTGCATATGCGTAGAAAATGGAGTTTGTCAACAACACATGTTGAGTGAGATGATCACCAATTTGACACAAGAAATAAAATATATTTACGTATGATAGATAATTTGATAAATGATGAATGCGCAAACCAATCATGTGATAAAAATCAATCAAAGCATAACTAGCATGTATATAATCAAATCACTAACCAAAGACTAACCCAAACTTGCTAGTGCGCCGAGGAATCGTTGCCAAGCGAATCGAGCATTGATTTCAATGACTAAAGTTTGTCGTTTTACCTTTGCCAGGCGAATCGGGCTCCGGTTACTAAGACGAGCGTATGATCATACTAATGAGAATCTCCAAATGTTGTCAAATAAACAATTAGCATGTAGCAACTAACAAATAGCATTCAATTGATATACACACAATGATTATGTTTGCGAGTTTGTGTATATATATAAGATAGAAAAATATAAGTAAATACGCATATGTCCCCAAAACATTTGAAAACAGTGTATAAAAAGGGGAATGATCAAACTCACCTGATCGAATAAGCCAAACAGAAATGAATACATCAAGAAGCGGAAATCACGCTCTTCGAGAATTATCGACAAGAATCCTAATTAAATAATATAATATTATGAATGAATTAATAGTGATGTAATACTTATAACGAATTTAGGATTTCGATGTGTATTGAGTTACAATTATGATTAGTATGTTATGGATTGAACGATTGATCTCTATGAATTATTGTTCATCATTTTGATGATGAAAATCATTGTTTGTTATAAAATCGTGTTTGTGAATAATTAGTTTAAATAAGTATGAGTTGTGACCTTACTAATATAATAACCTTTTAAATATATATATCTATCATAAAATTTATATCTTAAAGTCCTTAACGGAATCCGATGGTAAAAATATTTTTAATATGTTTTAACATGTTAAATATGTTTATTAGGATTTTGTTTAAAACGAATAACAATATCTATATATGTATAATTCCTTCAAAACCATTAAAACACCTAAGAATAAAAATAACCAAAAAGTAAACGGTGGCCAGGAATCGAACCTGTGACCTCAGCCGTCCACTAGGTTGAACACACACACATCAGCCAACTGGGCTGGTGTGTCAGTTTCTTAATGTTTGGAAACAGTTTGATTTATACAGAAACTAAGTATACCACTTTGATTATAAACCCTAGATTATGCAATTGATCAATCCGCCCTATGTTTGTTGAATTAAAGTTAGGGTTATTGTTTAGCACAACAAGACGATCTGATTACATGTTTGTATTACCTTGATTGATGACGAGAACAGGGAGAACATCAAAGACGTCAGTCTCGGCGGTAATGGAATCGGAACAGGGGGTAGCGGCCAAAGTGAACACAATTAAGTTTAGGGCTTTGCTTCGTCAGGTTATATAGGTGTTGCAGACGAGATTAATTGATTTATGGATAAGCCTAGCATATATAATTGAATTTAGGTCACCGCGCTTTATTAAACGAATCAATTTGCGTTATATAAGATCTTGTTTCCTAATTTCTTGAGTCGGTAGGCCGAAAAATGGTAAGGGGAATCACAATCAGGGTTCAATTCCTAGTTTAGAACGAAGATTGTGGCTCAAGATAACTAAATGAGTCACGGTTACAGGTTAAACAGGTCATGAATTAATGGATAAGGGTTCAGGTTAATTGGGTTATAAAAGATTATGTAAAAATTGCCTTTTGGTCCTTGAAGAACTGTGGTGGAAACAAATAAAAATTAAAGTTTAGTTTCGGGCTAAAAATGTACATCTTCCAAAGATATATATATATTATATAAATATAATAAATAAATATAAATATTAATAAAATTTCTTGATAAACGTGATTATTTTCAATGATAAATTTCCCGAACGTAAAACGGGTCGGATAGTAGGTGTAAATTTGTATATGAAAAACCCGAGTTGTTACATCCTAGCACTCTTGATAGCAATTTGGTGAATCAACTCTTCGTAGTTTATGCTATTTAAAATTGCGTTCTCGATAGCTATCATCACCAACCCGTTAAGTCTTTCTTGGCACATTATGGATCATAAATAACATTTACAATTTCTAAAAACTCATTTCTGCAGATGCTACTGTGACTGTTGGTATTAGAAGTCAACGCCGTTGTTATCTCACCTATTGATTTCATTTATTTATTTAACGCTTATTGATTAATAAAAAGTAATTGGCCTTTTTCAATTTTTAATGGGTTTATAAGTCTTTAGTAATTTCTAAAAAGTGAGTCTAAAACGTGTTTGGGAATTCCAAAAATAGTGGGATTATAAGCATTTAGGCATTATATATATATATATAGGGGATGGTTATCCTAAAAATAAGTAGTTTCCTAGGAAGAGTAGGAATAAATCATAGCCATTGGATTATGCTAATCAATGGTTGAGATTTAAAATTACTAAAAACTGACATAGTTTCCTAGAATTACTATTTCACCATTATAACCGACATAGTTTACTAGAATTATTCTTTTACCATAGGTTTTAATACCAAATGTCAAAAATCTATTGGTTCTTACCATTACTAGGAAACTCTTTATACTTATTTGAACCCTTTTCTATATATATATATATATATATATATATATATATATATATATATATAAATATATTTATCTATCTATAGGGGTGGGATCTAGCGAAAACTCCTCTTAAAGAGAAAACTTAAAACTCCTAAAAAACTATTTTTTATCTTTTTTTTTAATTTTTTTTGAAGTTTCTTTTTTTCCATTATTCTTATATATTGTTATTGGTTCAAAAAAAAAAAAACCTTGTCGGTAAGCTCGTCGGTATAGTGCGGTTGTGTAATAGTGTGCATTGCATATATGCAAAAGTGTTTGTATTGCATAGAATACAACACTATTGCACATATTTGATATATACTATTGTATACATGCAATAGAAGACTAATACACACATCGAATACACATTAGTGCGTATGTGTAATGCAACATTAACGCACATGTGCACTACATCCACTTTTATTTTATTATTATTTTTTTTCCATATAATACAACACTACTACACATATACAATAAACAAATATTGAATATATAATTAAACACTATTAAACTTAAAAATACATAGTAATACACATGTGTAATACAACAGTATTGCACAGTAATACGTATGTGCATTACAACGGTTTTTTTTTAATTTTTTTTTATATTTTTCGTGTGAAGGGTAAGAAATTATAAGAATAGTGGCAAAAACATAATTTTGAAAATATTTTTTAATTTTTAATTAAAAATAATTCTTTAGGAGTTTTAAGTTTTCTCTCTAAAGATGAGTTTTCTCTTGATTCTCTCCATATATATATATATATATATATATATATATATATATATATATATATATATATATATATATATGTCATAGCCCCGACCCCTATACCCCGAGAGGGGAGCCGTGAACATCGATTGGTGATATCGGTGTTTATTAAAATCATTTGCAACGGAATCTTTTATCAGGACCGTAGTTAGGAAAAATGATCAGAGTTATAAAAACATCATGATTTTTATTTCACAAACTAGGAGTAAAACCCATTTTTTATACAAACATAGGTTTTATAAGGATAAATCCAAATTTACAAAACACGTTTCTTTATTCTGGAGACAAACCACTTATTTATGCTAGAAGCCCGCAGACATCATTTCTTTGTCTCTAGCAAGTAACCTGAAACATGTTTAAAAATATTTGATCAGAAGGAAATACTGGTGAGTACATTCATTTGTAAATGACACATTTTACAGTTATAGTATTAAGAAGTTTTTACATCTGCCTGCTTACAAATTACCTAGAGGTACTTGTCACTCGACTATATCTGTGACTGTAGTTATGTTACTTTTTGGCTAACACTTGTCCAATAGGTAACGTGTAATAGCCAAGTACGCAAGCCTTGTATACAAAACCCCACAATACCAGTAGTAACCATCCCGTAAGTCTTCAAAGACTTAATCACTGTAATGTAATTTAGTCCTTTGAAAAGATATATTGAAACCATTTGGACTATCAATAATGAGTTTAGTGGGTTTAGAAAAGCATCATGACAGTATTTGAAAATCAGTTGTCTTACGCAAATGTGAGTTGTAAAAAAAGTCGAATGTCTCACCTTGAAAGTTTATAACTAACAAGCCACCTGATTTTATGCATCTAAGTTAAGCACAATGCAGTATATTGTAAGACCCCGAATACCGGGAATCCTACAGTTGGTAATCATATCCAAAAATTCTCAAAAATTTAAAGTCAAACAAATTCATCTTATTAATAATCGTTTCAGAGTAATAAACAGCGGAAAATCACAAGTACTAAAACCATGTTCCCAAAACCCGGGAATTATGCCCAAAACCAAACTTCAATGTATTTATTAAAACATTAAAAGAAAAGTGTTTATTATTATTAAAACTTCCGACTAAGCAGGCCCTCCACCGTCCAAGTAGCTTCGTGCACGTCCAATCGATAATGCATCCATCCCCTAACCTGAAACTCACACTAACATGCACACAAAGTCAGCTTGAGCTGAGTGAGTTCAAGTTTTAATAAATAACATCTATAATAAAAATCATAATAGTCATTCCAAGAGTTTTAAAAATAAAATGGGTTACAACGGTTAGGCCATCATCAATAATAGGTAATCATCATTATATATATATATAAACATCCTTATAATTATATCCCTACATATATATCATCCAAGTAATAACATCAGGGTCGAGCACACGTACAACCCAAACACGTAACATCCGATGATGATCATGCCACACGAGCCTTCCCCCTCACTGGCTTTTCAGTGCCCGCCACAGGATTTAAGAACCTGAGTAGTATAGTTTGGCCCGGCCAAGATCACCATCCATCCGTATGCAAACACAAAGTAGGCATACGCAACATCCTTAGTCGAAAACGACTAATTAACATCGCCAATTATTGGCCATAAAGTAACGCATGCATACACACACGCGTGTGTATATATATATATATATATATATATATATATATATATATATATATATATATATATATATATATATATATAACATTCCAAACATACCATCATGAAAGTAAGCCTAGGGTCATAAAGTAACACCGGCATACACATTCATAAATATCATCTCATGACATACTACAACACGGGTAAGCCTACATCCTTGAGTCTAGACCATAATAATGTCTATAACCTTATAAAATATATAACATAAGCGAGCCTCAAATATTCTAAGGCATACAATATAATTCATCCATGTTTTCATGAACCCACAAACACAAGTAAGGCCATATAAAACCATCCAATTAGTTTAAACGAGTATAGTCGGATAAAACTGTAATATGGTGTGCATGCTAGCCCAAAACGTAAAAAGAGAAAAAGGGGCATCATGAACTCACCTGACATGAGTCACGCAAATACCAACGAACTAGAGAACCTCAAAGCCAATCCACAAATCACAAGCCTGTCGGATTGCACACAAAGATTACTAACTAAACCATACCGACTTGTTTATCCTACGAGGCGTCCTAACACGGTTCGAGTTACCTAAAGCCTCGACCTCATCAAACTCAATCATAACAGCCCCCCGGGGCCTTACATTCACCAACGCGACCCTTAGATACTCCCAGGAATAAAGAATTCCCAAATTACCCCCGGAAGCACTAGGTGACATCAACACGTGCGTTTAATAGTTGTTTTGGCAATTAACAACCAAATCAGCCCCATGTGGATCCAATATGATAAATTCACTGCCATCAAGTCCACACGGCGCTACACGAGTCAAATGGGTCGATAGCTCGCAAGCACAATGCACTAACTAATCAATAAACGCGAATACGCGTTGTACCGACCCGTTTGAGTAACCGACAACCAATTCAGCCCCAATACTTATAAAATCATTTTCCAACAACCCGTACATTAAACCGGATCTATCCAAACTGAATTGGTCATCACTTACTTCATCCCTCGCGTTAAACGCAACAAAACACTATTCTAGACAACCGAAAACTAGTTTTCAATCTACAACTAGTTGACCGATCAAACGAACACCAAAGGACATGATTTTAAAGTATGATATATGGGAGATACCTAGGAAGATTCTGGTGCAAAAACTCACTTCAAATAGCCCCGACAAGAACACAATTGAATATCCACCGGTTAAGCCTAAAACGAACTTATCGATCAATAACAAGTAAAACGTGCAGATTTTAGCATGTGAAGATGCATTTAATTACATAGGATAAGCTTTGAAATAAATTACTAAATTTTTTACCAGACTTTAATAAATGTCTTAGGTTTATAAAAATATTTTTCTAGTGGACACAAAAATTATAAAAATTCCTCCAACATAGAAAGGTACGTGCAGCTATTTCAGTGCGCAACAAAATGGTTTGATTTTTATAAAATTCATTACCGCACCAAATTAAATGATTCCAATTGGGTTTGATTCTTAACTCAAAATATTAAGTTCCAGAAGTGGAACCAACTAATTTGGACTTGTTGAAAAAGAGTTATGACGTCAGGAAGACAGACCAGAATCCGTCATCCCGCATCAGCTTTGACACTCGATCTTATAAATTCATAAAAACTATTCAAATTTCGTCCAAAAATTACATATTATACCTTTCTGGAAACTAGACTCAAAGTAGAACATCATGGAAACATAGAATTGATAAAAAAAATGGATTATCATCGCGTTACAGACCCTACAATAAACGAATACGAATCTGTCAGCAAACTGTTATCATCAAAACTCAACCCTAACGTGTTCAATAACGGGTTTAATGGTTAAAAAGAGTTGTAATAATATAATACCGACCTGGAACAAGTCTCGGGAGGTTGGATGGTAGTTTATTGCACGCAAAACGAGGAGAGAGAGGGGGTGATGGCTGCCGATCGGACCAAGGGGTGTGGGTTAGGGTTTTATTTATTTTTTATTATAAAATAAAGATTTACATTCTGGCCCTTCTAAGTGTGAATTTGAGACGACTTGAACCACAAACTACTTATATGTATTTTTACGAATTACCAGGAAGCCTCTCGACTTGGAAAATTTAATCCCGATTAACATGAAAAATTATATAGGCACATAAGCCAACTAACGAGAATTTTCCAGGCGTTACATATATCTAAGTTAGTATAAACCCCATAGTCCTAACGATAATTGTAAGACCCGAATCCCGAGAATCCTACAGTTGGTATTCATACAAAATACTTATGAAAATATTTAAACTTGAAAATAGTTCATTCCATTAATACAACCAATTCAGAGTATAATTCAGCGAAAAACATTAATAATAAAATAAGTTCCCAAAATCTGGGAATTAAGCCCAAAACCAAATTAAATGTATTTGACAAAACTTTTTAAAGTAAATGTTAAATATTTAAATCTGCCATCTATGTATGCCCTTCACCATCCAAGTAGCTTCATGCACGTCCAAGCGGTAAGGTATCCTCCTCCTAACCTGAAACTCACACTAACATGCACACAAAGTCAGTTTGAGCTGAGTGAGTTCAAGTTTTAAATAAATAACATCAATAATTAATAATCACAATAGTCTTCCCAAAGGTCTTAAGCCAAAAAAAAAGATACATCAGTTAGGCCATCATCTTCAATACATAATCATCCTTATATCTACATGTATATACATACATATAAATAAACATCCTTATAAGTGCATCCCTATATATATATATATATATATATATATATATATATATATATATATATATAACATCCAAGTAATAACATCAGGGTCGAGCAAACGTACAACCCAAACACGTAACATCTCATCAACGTATGCAAACACAAAGTTGGCACACGTAACATCCATAGTCGATAACGACTACTAACATCGACAAATATTGGCCATACAATAATACATACATACATACTATAACATCCCAAGGCCTACCATATACAAGCAAGCCTATATAAAATAGTTTAAACGTTTCATCAACAAAATCGTTTAGGTATGCATGCTAGCCCAAAACTTAAAAAGAGTTAAAAGGGGCATCATGAACTCACCTGAAACAAGACACGTATTCACCACGAGCCAGATGATCCCTACGTAATCCCAAAACTCAAACACCTGTCGGTTTACATACAATCATTACAATCGACATCGAAAGGACTTGTTTATCCTACGAGACGTTCTAACCTGGTTCGAGTCACCTAAACCCTCGACCTCATCAAACTAAACCACAACAGCCCTCGAGGCCTCACATTAAACGACCCTTAGGTACTCCCGGGAATAAAGAATTCCCAATTTGCCCCCGAAAGCACTAGGTTACACTAACATGCTCGTTTAAGAGTCGTTTAGGCCGTTAACATCTAACTCAGCCCCGTGTGTACCCAATATGATAAAATCACAGCCAAAAAGTCCACACGACGCTACACGAGTCAAATGGGTCGGTAACTCACAAGTACAACGCACCAACTACTCAATAAACGCAATTGCGCGTTGTACCGACCCATTGGAGTAACCGAGAACCAATTCAGCCCCATAACTTATAAAAATGATTTTTCAACAGCCCGTACATCAAACCAAAGTGTCCCCCGAGCTGAATTGGTAGTTAATCACTTCAACCCTCGCGTTAAACGCATCAAACTACAATTCTAGTCAACCGAACACAATCTTTCAAACGATAACTAGTTGACCAATCTAACGAACACCAATGAACATGATTTTTAAGTATGATATACTAGACATACCTAGGAGGATTTTGGTGCAAAAACCCCACTCAAAACAGTCCCAGAAATGATTGTTTGGACAGCCACCCGGTTAGCCTACAACACGCAATTTAACTATTAATACGCGTGATATAAGGGTCAATTAAGGTGTAAAAGACCTGGGGAATCGTAGTACTAACCTTTAATTGATGTTTTACGCTCACGACTTGGCTGGAAAAAGGAAAATCGCAGTGGGGGAGGGGGTCTGTTTGCTGCGTCGATCGGACAAGGGGAAAAGGGGGGGGGGGTTAGGTTTTTTTGTTTATGTTATAATATAAAAAGTTTCACCCTAGCCCCTCCAATTTCAAGTATTTGGCATTTTGGAAGAAAGGTTAAATTCTTTTACGTACCGGGATGACGAGAAGGCTTCCGAGAAATGTCGGTTAAATCCCGAGAATTATACATACTTTACAACTTTAAATCTTTACACCGTAAATTAACGAGCATTACAATAATCACGAGACATGAAACTTTACACGATAGCATTGTCTTACCTTGTTCAGGTAGAGCTTCCAGTTTCGCGTATATAAGTTTCTTTCAATCGAAAAAGGGTATCCTTAAGACCACTCAAGTAGTATACCAACTTCTTAATACTAAATGAAACAGAAAGTGAAAGAGAGATCAAATTTTTGGATGAAAAATGAACGTCTGGATCCCAACCTATTTATACATGGAATTGGGTTCCTTCGCGTAGCGTGAAAGAAACCTATAAAATTGGTTCGCGTCGCGCGAAGTAAACATAAGGTTTTCGAGTCAGCCCTAGCTATGCCACGTGGCGTGACACGTGGCAGGCAACTTGTCACCGTTGCATGACTCTCACGTCGCGTAGCCCGAAGGGCTACATCGCGTCGCGCGAGGGACAAAAGAGTTTTAGGATAACTTTTACTGCTTCACGTAGCGTGAAGAAACTTAACTACACTTAAGCATGTGAAGGAACAAAAATACTAAGGCGGCCCTTGGCGATGCGAGCATGCGAAGTGTAAAGTACGCCATCAAAGCACCACATTACGCCCATCGCACTCCGCCCGAGCCTGTGCGCATGCACATCGGGTGCTTCGCAACCTCCGCTAGGACTACTGGGCGTGATTTGGCACATACGAATATTATCGTGTGAGCTCTCTTCCTTATAAAGAGCTTACAAGTTTTATAATCTAGCGATGTGGGACAAGAATTCAAAATCCTATTTATACCATGGTGGATGCCTTCCATTTTCTTTCCTCCACCCATGTGGGATGGAATTTTATTTCTTTTATTTTCTCCATTCTTCCTTTTGCTTGATTTATTTCTTCACGTTTCCTTTTTATTTCTTCACTTTTCCTTTTGATTCTTTATGGTTTGTTATAGTCCCCCTTCCTTATTTTGAATCTCGTCCTCGAGATCTATTGGAATAAGTGTGGGTACCTCCGTTTCATTTATGATTCCAATTCCCAAGTATATTCTGGTCCACGTCTTGAATCCCACTTCACTTTGACTAGAACTATTCTTTTATGCTTGAGATTCTTGATCTTTCTATCTTCAAATTCTAGAGGTTTCTCAACAAATTTCAACTTTTCGTTTACCTTTACATCTTGAAGGGGTACTTTTAATGATTCATCAGCTAAGCATTTCCTTAAGTTGCTTACATGAAATACATCATGTATACCTGCCATTTCTTTTGGTAACTCTAACTTATAGGCTACTGGTCCAACTCGTTTAATAATTTGGAATGGTCTAACAAACCTTGGACTCAAGTTTCCTTTCTTACTGAATTGAACTACTCCTTTCCATGGAGATACCTTCAGTAGCACTTTATCTCCAACTTGAAATTCTAATGGTTTGCGTCGATGATCCGCATAACTCTTCTGACGATCTCGTGCAGTTTTTAATCTTCCCTTGACTTGAATTATCTTGTCAATACTTTCTTGTTTAATTTCAGGACCTGATAGTTTTTTCCTGCTGTTTCCGCCCAACACACCGGAGTTCTGCACTTTCATCCATAAAGTGCTTCAAATGGGGTAGCATCAATACTTGAATGATAACTGTTATTATAGTAGAATTCTATCAGTGGTAAATTGTCATCCCAATTTCCACCAAAATCTATTACACATGCTCTTAGCATGTCTTTCAATGTTTGTTTGGTCCTTTCACTTTGACCATCAGTCTGTGGATGGTATGTTGTGGTCAAGTTTAACCTAGTTCCCATGGCTATTAGAAACTTTTCACAAAATGAGAAGTAAAACGGCTATCCCGATTAGATACAATGGATAATGGAACTCTATGTAATGATATAACTTTGTCTACATACAATTTAGCTAATTGTTCCATTTTGAAAGTTTCCTTCATTGATGTGAAATGAGATGATTTTGTTAATCTATCCACAATTACCCAGGTTGTGTCATTACCTCTTCTTCTTGTAGGTAATTTAGTAAAAAAATCCATTGTTATTAATTTCCATTTCCATTCTAGCATTTCTAATTATTGAAGTAATCCTGATGATTTTTGATGTTTAGCTTTAACTTGTGAACAAGTTATACATTTTGAAACATAATTAGCTACGCCTTTTTTCATTCCTATCCACCTACAGGTTTTCTTCAAATCTTGATACATTTTATCTTTTCCAGGATGCATCATATACTTGGATTTATGGGCTTCTTCGAGAATCCTTTCTCGTAAATTTCCTATGACTGGTACCCAGATTATGTTCCCCCTTCGTTGGATTTCATCACTTCCTTTGATTAGTTGATCAATGGTATCATTTTTTTTCTCATCAGCAATGTTATTTTCTTCTATTTCTTGTTTTTGAGCATTTCACTTCGTCAATTAAATTGATTTGAAGTTCTAACCTTAGAACTCGTACTCTTTTAGGTTTCTCATGTTCTTTTCTGCTTAATGCATCGGCTACTATATTAGTCTTATCTTCACGATACTGGATTTCACAATCATAGTTGCTGAGAATTTCCATCCAACGTCTTTGCATCATATAGAGTTCCTTTTGCCCAAAAATGGATTTTAAAATTTTATGACTGTAAATACAGTAAACTTACTACCTTACAAATAATGTCTCCAGATCTTTAGGGCAAAAATTATTGCTTCCAATTCTAAATCATGTGTTGTGTAATTCTCTTCATGCTTCAACAATTGTCTGGATGCGTAAGCAATAACTTTTTCACGTTGCATTAATACACATCCCAATCTTAATTTTGAAGCATCATAACAAACTGTGAATCTTCAGTTCCTTTTGGTAGTGCAAGTTACGGGGCATTTGTTAAATTTTGCATCAAAGTTACAAAAGCTTCTTCTTGCTTAGGTCCCCATTCGAACTTAACATTTTTACATGTTAACTTTGTTAACGAAACTGCTATTCGGGAAAAATCTTGAATGAAGTGTCTATAATATCCTGCTAATCCTAAGAAACTTTGAATTTCTATAGGAGTTTTAGGAATTTCCCATTTATTGATAGCTTCTATTTTGGAAGGGTCCACACGAATACTTTCATGGTTAATCAAGCGACCTAGAATTTTTTTTTGTAGCCAAAACTCACACTTAGAGAATTTAGCATAAAGTTTCTCTTTTCTCAATAGTTTCAAAATTGTATGAAGATGTTTGACATGTTCATCACTAGTTTTGGAATAAATAAGTATATCTTCTATAAAAACGATTACACATTTATCCAAATACGGTTTACATATCCGATTCATCATATCCATAAATGCAGCTGGTGCATTGGTTAGACCAAACGGTATAACTGTTAACTCGTAATGACCATATCTTGTTCTGAAGGAAATCTTAGGAATGTTTTCTTCATGCACTTTTAATTGATGGTATCCTGAGTGTAAATCGATCTTTGAAAAATATCGAGCTCCTTGGAGTTGATCAAATAGATGATCAATTCTCGGTAAGGGATATCGATTCTTAATTGTGACCTTATTTAATTCTATATAATCGATACACATACGCATCGAACCATCTTTATTTTTAACACACATTACTGGTGCTCCCTAGGGTGATGAGCTTGGTTGTATGAAACCTTTTTCTAGAAATTCGTCGAATTGATTTTTCAATTCTAACATTTATGTTGGAGCTAATCGATATAGTGCTTTAGCAATTGGTGTTGTTCATGGTATCACATGAATTCTGAATTCTACTTCACGATCAGGCGATTGTCCAGATAGATCTTCTGAAAAAACATCAGAATATTCCAATACTACCGGAATTTTCTTTAGCTCCTTTCCTTTGGCGTTAATGATTAAAGAAATCATATATACTACGCATTGCTTCCTTAAGTAATTTGTCGCTTTCATTACTGATATAAACTTCGTAGGTCTAGAAACTTTGTCTCATTGAATTGTAATAATCTCTCTTGTTGACGTACGAATCACAGATGTAAGACCCCGAATCCAGGGAATCCTACAGTTGGTAATCACCTCCACAAATTCACAAAAATTTAAAACCAAACGATTCTTTGTATTTAAAACAAGTTCAGAGTAAATAACAGCGGAAAAAGTGTAAGTATTTAAATATCCCAAACACGGGTACAGGTGTCCAAAATCAATTGTAAATAAAATATTTGTTTTATTTGAATTCCTCGACCAAAAATGCCTTCAACCTCCCGAGTAGCATCCAGCACGTCCAAGCGGTAGCATCCACTTCTTAACCTGAAAGTCAATCTAACATACACACAAAGTTAGCTTGAGCTGAGTGAGTTCAAGTTTTCATAAACAATAATTCATACTTTATTTCAAAGCTATAGTTATAAACAATAGAGAAGGTATAAATAAAATAAATTATATATAATTCACCAAGTAATACAATCATCGTCGAACACACGTACACGGGCCTCTCCACCACGAGTCAAGACTCGAGTAATATATTTGACCCGGACGCGGTAAGACCAAAGCATGTGACACGAGCCTCTCCACCACGAGTCAAACCCGAGTAATATATTTGACTCGGTCACAGCTTATACATCCGAGCACGAGATACGGGCCTCTCCACCACTGGTACAACCCGAGTAATATATTTGACCCGATCCCGGCTCACACATCCAAGCACGTGATACGGGCCTCTTCACCACGGGTACAACCCGAGTAATATATTTGACCCGATCACGGCTCAACATCCAACGGGCCTCTTCACCACGGGATTTTAAAACCCGAGTAATATATTTGACCCGCCAAAATGATGATCACGTCACACGGGCCTTTTCACCACGGGTACAACCCGAGTAATATATTTGACCCGGCCGTGAATCACCATGCACACACACAACAATAAGCCTACATACATCATTCTTAGTCACGAGAAACTAAATATCATTACACAATCGTAGGCTATAAGGTACACATCCTCATACGTACATACATACCTCCATATATACATACATATATATATTCCTACATAAATATATATATTTATTTATATATATATATATATCATCCCATACGGGAACTAAGTAGATAGATCTACTCATATTCAATTACTACCAAGTCTGCTAACGTCCTCGAGTCTAGACCATCAATATTGTATGTAACCTTAAGGACACAAGACCATGAACGAGTCTAAAATATCCTAAGGCATATAAAATAATTCAAATATAGCTTTCAAAATGCACCATCACGAGTGAGACCATGTAAAACTATTCAAATCATTGTAACTAGTAAAATCGTTTAAAATTGTATTTCGGTGTGTATGCTAGCCCAAAACGTAAAAGAGTAAAAAGGGCATCATGAACTCACCTGGAATCAATCGAACACCTGTAACGAGCTAGGAAATCCCTAAGTGCACACTCACAAGTAAGGGTCTGTAAATTATACACAACGCGTTACTAATCTAGACCGCAAGGATACACTTGCCTAATGGGCCGCCCAAGCCCTACACTTTGGCCCAAGGCCCAACAACTTGGCCCAAGGCCCAACCACTTGGCGCATGGCCCAACACTTGGCCCAAGGCCCAACCACTTGGCCTAAGGCCCAAAACTTGGCCCAAGGCCCAACCACTTGGCCCAAGGCCCAACACTTGGCCCGAGGCCCCTAAAACCTTTCAACTAACCAAAACCACCGATTAAGCCTAAAACGAACTTGTTGATAAATAACGAGTAAAACATGCAGATTTTAGCATGCGAAGATGCATTTAATTACATAGGATAACCTTTGAATTAAATTATTAAAATTTTACCAGACTTTAATAAATGTCTTAGGTTTATAAAAATATTTTTATTATATTTTTCTATTAGACCCAAAAATCATAAAAATTCTTCCAATACAGAAAGGTATGTGCAGCTATTTCAGCGCGCAACAAAATGGTTTTATTTTTATAAAATTCATTACCGAACCAAATTAAACGATTCCAATTGGGTTTGGTTCCTAACTCAAAACACTAACTTCCAGAAGTGGAACCAACCAATTTGGACTTGTCGAAAAAAGGTTATGACGTCGGGAAGACAGACCAGAATCCGTCATCCCGCATCAGCTTTGACACTCGATTTTATAAATTCATAAAAACTATTCAAATCTCGTCCAAAAATTACGTATTATACCTTTCTGGAAAGTAGACTCAAAGTAGAACATCATGGAATCAAGAATCATTCAAAAAAGTGGATTAACATCGCGTTACAAACCCTACAATAAACGTATACTAATCTGTCAGCAAGCTGTTATCATCAAAACTCAATCTTAACGACCAATAAACGCGTTAATATGATCAATTAAGGTGTAAAAGACATGGGGAATCATAAAACCGACCTTGAATTGAAGTTTTCACGGCTTAAACTTGGCTGGGCAGAAGAAAAACGAGCAGGGGGGTCCAGGTCCGACGGCTGCAAATAGGTTTAGGGTTTGAGTTTTCTTTTGTTTTATGATATAAAATAGTTACATCCAAGTCCCTCCAAATTGAAGTATGTAGCAACTTGGGTGGAAAGTTAAGTGAGAACGTTTACGAGGTTTGCAAGGAGCTCCTGAGAGAATGCCGGGTCAAGCCCGAAAGGTGTACATAACACTACAAGATTAAACATTTTGTCGGAAATTAACGGGCGTTACAACAGAATTCTTATTACATAGGATTCGAGCATGATTGGCTGCTAACCAGTCCATTCCTTATAACATCGAATTCAACCAAATTCGTTGGAAGCAAATATGCTTTAAACTTGTGACCTAGTAAGTTTATATTTTCTTCTTGAAGTACTTCATGAATATGAGTGGAATTCCCATCGGCTGTTTCTGCTATGCAAACTTGATTAAGTTTGGTTAATGGTTGATTTAGGGCTTGGAAAAAATTTGTATTTATGAAACTTTGATATGCTCCGAAATCAAACAATACTTTAGCGTAAACGTCAATAATAAGAAACGTACCCTTAATGACGTCCGGAATCATTGCTGCCTCTTTTGCAGTAGCTGAAAAGCTTGTGCACTCTTCTTACGTCCATTTGTATTCTTAGCTTTGTTGTCAGGCACCTTTGTCAACTTTGTGCATTCTGGACGGATGTGGCCAGGTTCTCCGCCGTTGTAGAAAATATGGCCATCTTGCAATAGTTGCAGTACTTAGTCTTTTTAAAAGCGCATCTCCCTGGATGCCTCTTTCTGCAAATTTTACAGAAATGCTGAACATAGGATTGCCCTATTCCTTTCTTTCAATATTCTTGGGAAATTTTTTGGGCTAAATCCTTATTTTTGTTCTCTTCCTATGTTCGGATTAATCCGTCTGTCATGGTATTGGCTAGCTCAACTTCTTCCTCAATAGTCTGAGGTCTAGCTGACTTTACTAGATCACAGATTTCACTTACTAATCCCCAAATATTATGAGAAGTTTGTAAAGTTTTGGCGAAGCCAAAGCCGGCACCATTCTTGCATATTCAAAGAATTTTGTCGTATACTCACGACATTTCTCCATCTTGTGGTTTAAGAACATAGTAGCAATCTTTTTTCTTTGTGGAGGACATAATTTCTTTTCTACTATTTCCTTGAATTCTTCCCAGGTCATAATGTAAATATGTTACTTCCTTTTGCCTGGAGGACTGCATTCCAGCATTCTAATGCTTCATTAATAAAGAGATTAAAAGCATACAATATTTTACTTTCTTCAGCACATTTGCTGATTCTTAGAACAACTTCTGTGTTTTCTAACCAGCGTAGTGCTGAAATGGCTCCTTTATTTCCAGAAAATATGGTTGGCTTACATGCCAAGAAATCCTTTTAAGTACAACCATTAGTATTTGACTTTTATGGTTGGGTAATTTATTTTTATTTCCTCCATTCACATTGTTACTAGCATCAGTGTCATACTTTCGTTGGTTGCTCTCGGTCTTATCCCTAATTATAGTTACTGGGTGCCTAATAGCTTCAGCAATCTTAGGGATTGCTTCAGCGATTCTCTGAGCTATCATATTTTTAATAGCATTCATATTCAGAGCATTTTCTTGATTGGAATTTTTATGATTGTTTTGGTTTTCATGGTTGTTTTGGTTAGCAAAAACTTCATTCAACATCTGGATTCCAAACAATAAAGTAAGCAAGATATTAACACATAAGTACAGAATATGTTAACACATAGGCACATAATTTGTCAAAATCGTCGATCATCGAGACATTTACTCTGTTTTTTTATATATGCAAAACTATATCTTACATCTAATCAATATTTTCAACATATTCTATACATACATACACACCTTCTACTTTATTTTTTTACAAGAAAGAAATTACGATAACGAACATATAGATATTATATATATTAGTATTATATATATGTGTGTGTGTGTGTGTGTGTGGTTCTCGGTCGTAGTATCTCTAGGTGATATGCTCCCCAATGTTTCTCAGTTATTTCCAGTTTCAATAAGCTCTTCTCCATAATGACGGAGTTGTGTTATCATCTCTGGTGTCATTGTGGGGTAGTTGATTGTTTCGGATTGGAATGGTGCATACAGATTTTCCATCATCGTATGGAATTGCCAGTCATTCGTCCAACATTCTTCAAACTGAGATTGGTTTATAAGTTCATCAAGGGGGAGTATGTTATCTTGGTTTTTGGTAGGTATGGCTGGGTTGGTCGAGGCTCCAGCCCGCATTGCATTAACTATAGGTTGAAAAAATTTGCATTGATCTGGGCATTGGCCTAGACTTTCTTGCATGGGTATTTTAGCAAGGGGTTGTGTTTGAGAGGGTTGTGGTTCTGTTGGTGGTTTTGGTTGAGTTTGTGGTTGTAGTTGTGGTGTCGGGACTATGACTTGTAACATCCGTTACTTTTTTTAAAACCGAAAACTCGACCCATTTCGAATTTTCGGTTTTAGTTTATGAGTGTGTGTGTGTGTGTGTGTGTGTGTATATATATTCTCAAGTCTCATTTGACGTTCGTCAATGTTTATTCGTTAAACCGACACGGTTTATCGTTTCAATGTATTCTTGTTCATCGTTTGCTAATAATATAATATTCACGGTAATTTACGTTTATCGATAGTTCATTTTCTATTCCAAACCGGGATTTAATTAAACGAACTTCAAGCAATACAAGTGTAATATAACCACATTACAAAGTTTTATCATATGTGACATTTCAAAGTTCGGGATTAAATTGGTAAATTATATTTTTATTTTGATCTTAAGACATTTCAAAATACAAGGTCTAATAGGTAAATTCATGATTTCATTTCTATTTTAAAAGATCTTGAAACTCAAAGGATGTAATATGTAAATAAATTTAAATTATAATAATAAAAATAATCCGCAGCCCCCCTCCTCTTAGTTTCTCCGATCCAGACCGCCGGCGACGAGCCCGGTCTTCCGGCGAGTCTTAAAACTCAGCATAAAATGCTAATTTAACATCAAATAATGATTGAAACTTAATTCTCCGCTAACGTAAATCATAATCGACCATTATAACGTCCATTTACGAACATATAATGCCGATTTAAAGTCTCCAACGGCTGGAAAACATCAATTACACTATAACTAGCAATTAAGATAAAACGGTCTAATTCAAATTATAAAAAGGCTTCTAATCGTCTTCCAAACCTGTCCCCAACATCAAATCCAACTAACAAACTCTCAATAATCACGATTTAGCCCGTAAAAGTCCATTCCGGCCAATCCCTTGTTTATCATCAAACAGTAACATTTTTAGGTAATTCGAATATGTATTTTAATCGTGCATATACATAAAACAAAAGCCCGAACTCAATTTGATCGAACATGGATTGAATTTCCGGAATTAAATCTAGGGTTCTTGGTACAGAGAAGATGATCATGATATTTGGTTTAAATATAAATCTTTCCATTCACAAATCAATTATTCACTTAGTTCAGTTGGTTAGTTCTGGTTAATATGGATTCCAAGACCTGGGTTTGAACCCTTGTCAGCAATTTCTTTTGTTACATTTTTTGGCTTTTCTTTCTTTTTTTTAGCTAAACTAAAATAATATAAATTATATATTAAATTAAGTTAATCAATAAAAATTATTAATTATCAAATGAAAAAATTATTTTTGTCACATCAAAATTAGTATAGATTAATATCTGTCCAAAGGCCCAACTTTTTCATTTTTGCAACGTTCCGTATCAACATGTTAATAATCGTTTCGGTAACTTTAGTTCGTTAAACTTAGATATTCGTGAAATCTTTTTTTTTCGAGAATAAAGCTACCATTAAACTAGTGCCTTGAAAATAATATAATAGCTATAACAATTAGTAACTAAATAATATTAAAATATTTTCATCGTTAAATTTTCCAGTTAAGCATAAAATAACATTTAAAATAGTTCGTTAAATTATCAGTAAATGTTAAATATTATATTACCAACGACTTAAAATATATTAAATAATGTATTTTTTTTCTTAACTTTACAACCCCGTTCGTTAGTTTGTTTTGTTTTAAATTATAGTTCGTGAAGTTCGGTTGCTTTGATTTCGTTAATGTGTTTTTAAGATATATTATAAGTTTATCTTTGATTTCGAGGTGAGTTTCTCACACCCCTTTTTTAACGCTTTTTATTATATTTTGAGGGTAGCATGTATATCATATTTAAATGCTTACTTTGTTATTCATTTACAAAACTCCAATTCATATTATGGACTTATTTATTTATTTGATTATGTGTGTTGTGCTATTATCCGAGTACGTTGGTTTTTACCATCTGAAAAGACCTTGCATGCGTTGTGCTATTATCCAAGTACGCTGGTTGTTACCATCTGGAAAGGACCTTGTTTGCGTTGTGTGATTATCCGAGTACATTGGTTATTACCAATTGGAAAGGACGTTACTTGCCTTGCTACACATGTTCATAGAATTGTTTGGTTTCTATGTATGTATTAAAACTGTGTGGTTCTCACCAACTACTTGTAGTTGACCGTTAATTTTATATGCATGCTACAGGTACTATTATTAGTGGTTGAAGTGACGAAGACGCTAGACTTAAGTTATCAATAATCAACAAACCGTTATTATATTTGTCTTTCTTTATTTGAATGTATTTCCTTGAAAAAACTTGTGTACTTGAGATTTCAAATAAATTAATGATGATATTGTAATATAATAATGTCACGTGTGTTTGAATTATCTGTACGTCACACTCGGGTGTTTCCGCTTAAGCCGGGGTGTTACATATTGGAATTAGTGTCGTTACTATATATTGGTATTAGTGTTCTAGTTAGTTATAGCTTATGTATTATTTGTTTAGGTTGCATGATTAGAAATTATGTAACCTTTACTTGATTGTTTGAATGCACATACTATTATTGTTGTTATTATTATTATTTCTAATTTCAATTATGCCTCATGTACACAAGCACACACACAAGTCCAAGGCTTAGGCCTAAAACAAGGATTTTCAAATCATTTTCAAACAATTTTTATTTTGGTTTTCCGACATTTCTTCTTTTTAAAGACGGTTCTATGTGGCTGGTATGTAGTAACTGTAAGGTGACGTGCTTGTTTTCCAACTCTTGACACTAAGGTTATTAAAACCTAAGGTTAAGCAACGTGTACAAATCCCAATAAGCTAAGGGATCTGATTGCTTACCTGGAGAGTTTGGAAAGGGCATGAAACCTATTAAGCCAAAGCTCACCATACCAAATTCCATACGAATCGCAACTTTATGACTTCAAATGTGATCATATCCTCTTTGTGAATGGGATATGGTTACACTCCAAAGGATGTCACACAAGTCATGGTGGTCATGCGATTTGTGACTCCGACCCTCAATGTCTTTACAATATGTTTTAACTAAAAAGTCAGACAAGTCGTGGTGATACATGAATACTCAGCTTTTGGTTCGATTTAATTTACCCATTTTGATTTGTGTGTTTTAACTAAAAGTCTGTCAAGCATGGTGATACACAATTACCCAACTTTCGGTTCGATTTTTGTATACATTTCTGATTTTTATTGGAATATACAAGTTATGAAGTTTCATACAACGTGTGTTTCCGAACTTAATTGTTTATTTTAAAGTTAATGGGATACGTGAATAGTCAAATTTATTGAATTTCTAAAAGTCACGCTATTACAAGAATTGTCAAGTTCCAACCTGTTTTCTTTATTTATGAATTCTATAATTATAATTTGAAAATTCGAAATGTCATGGTGATACATGAATTATTGAGTTTCAATCTGTTTCCTTTATTTACTTATTCATTTACTATTTTGGGTTTAAAATTGAAAATTCGAAAAGTCATGATGATTCATGAAAAGTCGATTTTTTTATTCGTTTTCTTTATATAATTCGTTTATTATCATGGCCTTAATTGAAAATTTGAAAAGTTATGGTGGTACATAAACACTTGATTTTCAATTCGATTTCACTACTTAGATTAAGTTTGCATTAAATTCATATTTTATTTCAAAATTTGATATATTTTCCATATATTTATTCAAAGATTTACACGATTATTACTGAAATACGAAAACTCATGCTAACTCATGAGCATTTCAAGCTCGATTTCACATTTTGTTTCATGCGATTTATTTCCTCTATTTATTTAGATGGATTCTGATTTTAGGAATCTTTCATGTAATGTATCTTTTGATTTTAATACGAATTTCATATTTACATTCCGTGTCACGTTAATTCTTCACGCTTCGTAGCATGTCTTCTCATTTTTCTTGACGTCGCCCTCAAAACTCAACTCACAAAACGAAAACCACGAGCAGTAAGTAATTGACCGCCGTAATCCCGACCATGATAACCCAAAATTCATCACTAACCACAACAACATACTCAAACCCCAAAGCTATGCGTAAGTTGATTCAAACCCAACACAACCCTTGGATGCTCAAATCTAACTCAACAAAAATACTTACTCGGGAAACCACCCCTTTATGTAACACGTGCGATTCCACCACTCCGCTACCGCAATGTCGAAATGCCTCAAATTGTATATTTTCACCCATCACATCAACCCTTTCCATGTAATAATGCATACTTGTAGGTTCCCAGCCGGATCTACACGAGATATCGCGTTCTACGTAGGTGCGGAATCCCTACGTAAGACGTTACGAGTATAGAAAACGATACGAGCTAACACACGATACGATAGTCAAACACACGTTGTATTCCAACCGTAAACACGTGATACTATGATCACTGAATACAAACTCTCTGACTCGAATACACAAATAAGACTCTCTCCTCTCTCTTAACTTCTCAGCCGTAACCTAGCTGAATATATAGGCGACAACTTCGCCTGGTAAGTTCAGGCGAAGTTGTTCCTAACTTCGCTTGTTCCATAAGTTCGCCAATAACTAGCGAACTTGTGATAACATCGCTTACATACAAAACTCAAATCTAACTAACACGATTACAGATACTCGACATTGAACTACTGACATCATGCACCAACAGACTCCCCCTTGGCAGTAGCTTCATCTCTTTAGCTTCAAACACGTGTCTTGTAATCTTCAACGACCTTGCATCTTCATCTTCAAGCATGAACTCCTTCGCGAACACAAACTGATACAATTCTTTGATATTTCTTCGCTTCGTCTTTCCAAGCAGGAATATAAAATATTTTCTTCTCATGCAACACCTGCAAATCAGCTTGTGACAAGTTCACTAGATGCATCGGATCATAAACTCTTAGCAGCTCTTGTTCATCTTCGTCTTCCATCACTGCTTCAGCTGTTTCACAATCAACATACCACCACTTTAGATCTTTGAGCACATCCTTGGGCATCTGTTTCATCGGCACTTCTTTAAGGCACCGGATCGGCTTATACTTCATAATCATCCAAGGTTTACCATCTGCTCTCAAACCTCTATCCTTGTCTTCAACAAGTTTTCCCTTTTGTGGTTTCAACAGCTCAAACTTCTTCTCTTTTATACTTTCCTTCCAAACAATCTTCCCAATAACTCTAGCCATATTATCATCACTTCGGTTTATCAATCCCAATCTGGCTAAGTCTTTCACTTCACATTCTGGCAGTGTATTCAACGATCTTAAAAGTCTTTTGAAATACTGAACACCGTCATATCTCTTAATCACGAAGAGCCTCAACTGCTCATCATATATCCAGCAAATAATCCCTTTCTTCGCTTCAGCATAACCTTTAATGTTGTAACTCTTCTTAAACATTGTAGGAACCGTTGGTTTCTTCGTTTTGATGAACCACTGAGCATAGCCTTCTTTCCATCTAGGCTGCTCTTCCCATTCAGATTCATCACTTGCCATCTCTTTACTCATATCTGCTTTCTCAATATCTGGAATGTCATGCTCAATATTTTCCTCAACTATCTCTCCCTCTTCTATCTCTGTATCAATCACAATCTCTTCACCAATCTTCTATATCTCTTCACTCGGTAATACATCATCATCACCAACCAACTCATCATCCATCTCCTCAACTTCCACTACCACCACATCATCACCACCAGCTGCAGTTGTCGACTCCCCCTGAGTTGTGGAAGTTCCAAGAGCTTGATCAGTTCTTGGCAACTCACCACCTGCACCTTTCGATGCATTGGGATCATCGTCTCTATCATTTCGTCTCTTGGTCCTCAACTCATCGCCTTTACAGCTCGTCTCCCCCTGAGATGCCAAGAACTCCTTGAAAGCATCTATGATTTTTCCATGTTCTACCAGCAGGGACGACTGCATCTGATTCTCTGCAACTAGGCGTTGAATAGCCTGGGTCTGGATAAGATTAATCCTTGACTGCTCTGCCACGACCCATTCAAGTGCTGCTATTCGTTCAGAGTCTGATAGGGTTGCATCGAAATCGAACCTCATATGTGATATATCTTGAGTGTACTGAGGAGGGATTTCCGATGTCACCGGGACCTCAGAAGTAGAAATAGACGTAACCGCAGGAGGTATCGTCACCGATAACCCTGCAGTGGCCACAACAGTCGACTCGATAAATTGTGCCACGACCTCCGTTGGAGTAACAGTCGGAGGCGGCAACGAAACGATCTCAGGAGCCGAAAGTTGGAAAGTATTCGGTGGGAGGCCAAATGTAGATGAGGTAGCCACCACGGGAACAACCGTAGCGCTTGGCCTTGTAACCTGTAATGATGAGGGAACCATTGTCATACCTGATAGTGCTGGTGGAGTGAAACGTACCACCCTAGAGCTCTCACCGGCTCCCGATCCTGCACCTATCCGTTCCCTTCTTGACCTCCGGATCAATTGTTGTACCTCTTCCTCATAGTCTGACTCGCTGTCATCATCAGTTCTCTTTCTCTTCCCATTAGTCCGTTCATGTGTTACCAAAATCTGTCTCGCTTCGGCCACTTCATCATCAGAATCTGAGCCAGCCACCGTTGTAGCTGCCCTAGTAACATTCACACCCGAAGCACGTTCAACCGGGACCTGTACATTCTCCTCTGGATCAACCCTTTCCATGTCAAAAAATCCTTGACCGCCAAACGCTGCGTCAAGGTCAACGGTCTCCTCGGGTGACACAACAGGAGCAGCAGGTATAGCTTGAGGTGCCCCTGCCTGTTGTGGTGCCGGGTCTCTAAACTCGTCCCCACGAGCAGGCACATACCCTGGGTTGATCAAGTACCCAAAAAGTGGAGTATGCCGAGGACGGAGCTCAGGTTTGCTCCTCGCACTCGAAGATCTGCATTGGGCAAAAATTCTTTTGTTCACACTCTCTACATATCTGATTGGACGGCGCTGAGGTAGCGTAGGAGCAACATGATTCAAGATCATTTGTAGGAATCTTGGATACATGATGAATCTCTCACGCGCCATCGCCCTTCTCTGACGATCAATCTCATAGAAGACCATCTGACTAAAGCTGTATCGCTTGTTGTAAGTCAGAGCAGTCATCGCTGACTGCATGGTCGCACCCATGCCATCAGTGCCCGCCTTTCTCCCTGACATGCATAAAATCATGACATGCATGAGAAAGCGCCACCGGTCAAGCAAAAACCCTTTCCTTCTCTGCGTATCCCCCAAGGGACCAGAGTATCCCATCCTCAAAAACGCTCCATCATGGAAAGGAGCTACAAACTCTGTCGGGTCATCCCTTGTCTCATTTCCAAACCATAAAGCCGCCCGGATTTGTTCAGAAGAGAACTGAACAATCTGATTGTTTACTGTTGCGCGCATCACCGGGGGTTCGACTCTACAGTCATATTCCACGGTCTGCCAAAATCCTCAATGTTGGGCAAGGATATCGGCAGAGTTGTTGTAATCGCGTGGAATATCCGCGAGCGTAAAAGAAATGTGATGATTTCGCGGAAATCATCAACTCCGCTCGCCTCCGGGTCTAATGTTATATACATGTTGTGACCCGGGAAGAACTGTCTCTAGTTATCACCTCCGTCATCACCGCCTGCACCACCTACTCCAGCAACAGCAGCCATATCTGCAACAAACAGGTTAAGTTAGATAAACGTCAAAGCAAATCACAAGTTCGCCTGTTACCATGAGCGAAGTTGTGATCTATTCTGAATAGGCGAAGTTAAAGGTGGGGCGAAGTTGGGAAACAACTTCGCTTCAACTTGAACTTCGTCTGATAACCGTTAAGTAAAATGGTCCAGGCGAAGTTAAAGAGAACTTCGCCTAACCACAACATCGCCTCCTAAACTGTTTCAAAATTAATTATCAGGCGAAGTTAGACCTCAGGCGAAGTTACGGATAACTTCGCCTAAACTGTAACTTCGCCGAATTCGAATCGGCAACAGTTAGGTTTATCGAACGACGTGTAGATGATGAAATTGGAGATCGAGGACTCCGTAACACATGATTTTATGAAGTTTTAGACGTTCAAGTAAATTACTATCACGTAATAACAAGTTTGAAATCGGGTGTTTAAGGTTCGAAAGATCGAGGTCGTTAATCGAGTCGAAACGACCGATGATTAACCTCAATAGACAGAGATTATACGATAAAAGAACCCTACACACCTTGAAATCGGATTGAATCGAAATAAGAACACTGATGATTGATCGGTTATACGATAAGTTCGCTTAGGTTGACAGGGAGTAAGTTCGCTGGTTTTGAAATAATGAACATGTCTGACCTTAAAACTTCTTTATATAGGATCACAGATGTACCGGCGAAGTTATGGATAACTTCGCCTATCAGGCGAAGTTATGCAGAACTTCGCTGATATTAAAATTTTCAAAACAAACCCCATACTTTGAACAATTTGCAATTAAGTTTTAAAACATCCTTTAAAGCGTTAAATGATACGATCAAGACCAAGTAACCAGGTATAAAATCATACAACTACAAAAATAGAAAAATATTTTAACTATAAAGTATACGGGATCAAATTTCAGTCTCGACAGGGACTACTATGTTTTAGAAAAGATCCGAACAAGAATCATACTAACTACGTGACTGTCACACAGATCCGTGTTCAGCTGTATTATGACATAAAGAACCAGGTTGGAAGCAGGTAAATGACTTTGAATGGTTTTCATTGTTTCTGTGATACGGGTTAGGTTCAATTAAGCTCAAAACTTAAGTGGGCAACAACTCAGAGATTATGATGCCTCCTATCTATTCTCAAAGCGTATTTGTCTTTCCCCAAGTCACCCCGAATTGACCTCGACTCGTAGTGTCTGATTAAGTAGTAATTACTCTTCGATCTTAGACTCTGCTTCCCGTTCACCTTCTTGTGTCCTGATTGAGAATCATTAACATTATGAACTCTATAATACATTTTTTTTAACATGTATATACACAACTTCAAGTAGAAAACAACTGCAAGTCCCGAATCTGGATCACTGCAGTGTCTTGACACGTTATCTTCACGGGAATCAGAACACTCACGGGCTCGTGTATGACTGGGTAATCGCTTTTCTGCCTATTATTCGGAAAGATATGTATGAAGACATGCACAACTCTTAAGGAGTTTCCACATAAAATCGAGTAGATTTAGTTAGTATCACTTCTACTTTTACGCACCATAAAAAGCTACCATGACATACAATGACTGTTCTAAAGTCTTTTAGGCCTAATAACTTCACTAGTAAAGCACACAGAATCAGTATATCTATCACTTTCCAAGGTTGGATCAATTTTCTGTTAACATAGTAAAGAAACTTCTTACGAAGTAGTAGACTTGAAAAATAATTTCATCTCCCGTAAAGAAAAAAAAAATTTAACTTCAATCGCCCCGACCAAATCAAAGTCTTCAGGGAAACGGCTATCCCGAAGATCCAATGGATCAGCTGGACCGACCACATACTAGTATGTGTCCTTCTAACTAAGTATGATCGACTAATTTTCAGCGAAAGAATGAAAACACATCATAAACCGCCCCGGTCACTTTCAGTCATCTGGTTAATGGCTATCCTCATATTCTACAAGTAGAAATGAGGACCAAACATATCCGAAGACATGTCCTTCAAACTGAGGCAACCGACATAATTCTAAGCGATAGTGACGTTTTTTTTTTTTTTTTTTTTTGTTAAACAAAAACACACGACATGGTTACTCGGGATTGATCATCCCATTCAGCTCAACAAGGTTTTGAAATCTAGTTTTGTCAAACGCTTTCGTGAACAAGTCAGCGAAATTATCTAACGTGTCAACCTTTTCGAGCACAATCAGTTTCTTCTCAGCACAATCCCGTATAAAATGATGACGAATGTCAATATGTTTAGTTTTACTGTGCTTTACGGGATTGTTAGTTACTGAGATAGCAGCAGTGTTATCAATGCAAATAGAAGTAAGTGAGAACTTCATACCATAATCGCGCAACTGTTGTTGAATCCAAAGAACCTGGGAGCAGCAGTTGGATGCTGCCATGTATTCTGCTTCACAGGTTGAAATGGCGACTGAGGTCTGCTTCTTGCATTGCCATGACACTAATCTGCCACCAAGAAACTGACATCCACCTGTCGTTGACTTCCGACTCTGATTGCACCCTCCATAATCAGAATCTGTGTACGCGACTAGCTCCAAGTCTCCTCCTCTCGAGTACCACAACCCCAGCTTCGGCTTGCCTTTGAGATACCGCAGTATCCTCTTCGCACCCTTCAAATGAGATTCTTTTGGGTTTGCCTGAAAGCGTGCAGAAAGACAAACAACAAACATTATATCAGGCCTAGAAGTAGTTAAGTACATTAAAGAACCTATAATTGCCCGATATTGGGTTGGGTCCACGTCTGCATCGTTGTCTGAATCAGCACCCAATTTGTGATTTACGCAGACTGAAGTATCATATGGAGTGCTGTCCTCCATCTTGAAACGTTTGAGAACATCATGGACATACTTCGTCTGATGAATGAACATCCCATCTTTCTTCTGATCAACCTGCAATCCTAAAAAGAAGGTTAGTTCACCCATAGCACTCATTTCAAATCTCTTCTTCATGACGACCTCAAACTCCTGACACATGGCGACCTTTGATGCAGCAAAGATAATGTCGTCCACGTAGACTTGCACCAGTAGAAAGTCGCTCCCTTTTCTCTTGAAGAACAATGTGCTGTCAATCTTACCTCTTTCAAACTCATTCTCAAGCAAGTAATCGGATAACGTTGAGTACCAGGCACGAGGTGCCTGATGTAGTCCATACAGCGCTTTACTTAGCTTGTACACATGATCGGGAAAGTCAGGGTCAGGAAAACCCGGAGGTTGCTCAACGTACACAACCTCATCGACTTTACCATTTAGGAACGCACTCTTCACATCCAACTGAAAGACCTTCATCTCCTTATGAGCAGCAAATGCCAAAAACAGCCGAATGACTTCCAATCTAGCCACAGGAGCAAACACCTCATTGTAATCAATCCCCTCTTGCTGATTAAAGCCTTTAACAACCAGCCTCGCCTTGTTCCTGATAACAATCCCTTTCTCATCTCTCTTACATTTGAAGACCCATTTCGTGCCTATCGCATGCACATTCTTCGGTTTTTCAACCAAATTCCATACTTCCATTTTCTTAAACTGAGCTAACTCTTCTTGCATGGCTTCGACCCACGAGCTGTCCTTAAGAGCCATTTGATAGTTCTTTGGTTCAATCTGGCTGATGAAGCAGGTGTACAAGCATTCGTTGATAATGCCCGTGTCTTTAATGCATGTGTAAACACAGGTGTGCTCATTCAAGCTTTTTCTTGTTTGTACACCGGCGGACAGATCACCTATCACGTTCTCCAAAGGATGATCTTTGTGAATTCTCGTAGTCGGAACCGAACTGACATTCAGATTATCTTCCAAGTTCGAAGATAACTCATCAATGGGTGATTGATGTTGAGAGTGAAACGGATTGATGAATTCCTCTTCAGTAGAGGCAGCAGGGGTATTGACAGCATTTGACGAGGAAGGCTGACATTCATCATACAGTGGTCGTTGCACCAAAGTGTCTTCCTCATCGCATATCATCTTCGTAGCAATTCTTTCCTCAACTTCTGCAAAATCCAGATAAGGTATGTTAAAAGATTTAAAAAGTCTATCATAGTCGAAAACCCCAACGGGTCCCGTGCTTGGTTTTGGTGATTTGTAACTTGTGATATCAGTGTTACACACCACCTCAACCTTGCCGATCGATGTATTAAAGACCCGTCTGTTGGGAGTCCCAACAACGTATCCGACTAAGATTCCTTCGTCGGCTACTTCACCAAATTTAGAATTGGTCTTTAATATCGAACACGGGGACCCGAATGGTTCAAGACCACTCAAGTTGGGCTTTCTCCCATGCATAAGTTCGTAACAGGTTTTATTTAATCTTTTAACAGTTAACACTCTATTAAGGATATAACAGGTTGTTGCAACAGCTTCAGCCTAGAACACCACGGGAAGTTTCGAATCAGCCAGCATGGTTCTGGCTCCTTCAATTAAGGTTCTGTTCTTCCTCTCAGCCACTCCATTTTGTTGCGGTGTATACAGTGCGCTGTATTGGTGTTCTATCCCCTTCTGTAAGCAGAAGATCTCCATCTCATAGTTCTTGAACTCAGTTCCATTGTCACTCCTGATGAATTTAACCCGTTTCCCCATGATATTCTCAACCTTGGTAATCAAATTCTTTACCATCTGCACTGTTTCATCCTTTGACTTCAGGAAATATACCCAGGAATATCGAGAGAAATCATCAGTGATCACCAAGCAGTAAGATGTTCCTCCTAGACTTTTTACGTTCACGGGACCGAAGAGATCCATGTGAAGTAATTCTAGGGTACTGACAATTGAATTGACCTTCTTGGTGAGATGGGATTTCTTGTGTTGCTTTCCCTTTTTGCATGATAAGCATTTGTCTTCAAAGTTGAAATTCTTCAAGGGAACACCCAGCACAAGCCCATTTTTGACAAGGTAGTTCATTTTCCGAAGATGAATATGCCCCATTCTCCTATGCCACAACTCGGACTCCGATTCAGTTGCTTTTGACAGAAGACACGATTCTTCTGTGGCCATCTCAGTCGACCTCATATCCATGATATACGTATTCTTCACTCTTGGATCCTTCATAACAATCCAATTCTCTGGTATCTTGAAACCAGGATATAGCACGATCGCCTCATTCTTTGTAAAATGTACGGTGTACTCTTTGTCACAGATCTGTGAAACACTCAGCAGATTGTGCTTCAGTTCTTCAACAAAATTTACTTTCTCCAAAGTCATCTTTCCATTCGACACCGTCCCTATTCCTGTAATCCTTCCACCGCTCTCTCCTGCGAAACTCACTATTCCTCCTTGAACAGGTTTCCAGTCGTGTAACAATTTCTTGTTACCTGTCATGTGCCGGGAACAGCCGCTATCCACAACCCATTGATTGTTGGCAGCCCTGTTCAACTGTTCCTGCACGATTAAAGCAGATGATTAAAATCTGGGGACCCAAGACCGATTGGTCTTGGGTCGATACATCCCGTACCTTGGCTTTCCAAAGTTAGTATCATAATAATTTCTGTGAGTCCTAACAGGATACCTTCTTGTGGATTGTCTATGAGGCCATTCAAACCTTCGTGAATTAAAAGAATTATTACTTATGGTTTGGTTGTTAGCAGTGAAAAACTGAGATCTTTTTCTTTGAAAACCTGAATTAGACCAATTTCTGAATTTTGATAGGTTTTCAGTTTTAACATTTCCGTTAGTTCTATTCTCAGTTCTCGAAGGCCTCTCATCTCTGAATCTCTGCTTCAGAGGGCAATCAGCAACAAGGTGTCCTAATTGATTACATCTGAAACAACTCATGTGTTCAACTTTCTTTTCCATAGTTATTTTAGATGTTGAGGCTGTATTACCGCCCGTTTGTCTCACATAAGGTGGGACATACAGGTTTAGTGGAGACTTCTTTTCAGGTGTTTTATTTTTCTCTCCACTTTTCGGTAACACTTCCTCTTGTTTTGTCTCACTCGACTCAGATGACTTGTCCGAGTTTGATGAGACAGGACTCGGAGCAGAAATCTTAACACTAGTAGGTCCGCACGAGGTCTAGGAGTGCGGAATCCACAAGAAGGTATCCTGTTAGGACTCACAGAAATTATTATGATACTAACTTTAGTAGGTCCTCTTGTAGGTCCCCCACGCGGGGCGTCGCCGATCGATACGAGATCCGCACGAGGTCTAGGAGTGCGGAATCCTCCTAGACTCGTTTATTGGTGTAGAAGACGAAGAACACGATTACACACATACAAACACACGAACAAACACACGAATGGACAAACACATCTGCAGATCTTTTATATAATAACCGAAACTCATTACATACCAAACATGAAAACAAATAACGGCCGACCCGAGGTGAGCTCTACCTCGGGCCGTCCCACACGGCTCTCTCTCTCGGTTTCTCTCTAGCTACTTGAACTGGACACAAAACTCTCTAACTTTCTGGATTACCAACCTAAACAAGACACAGCCGATATATATAATCACAACTTCACGGGCTTGGGCTTGGGCCAGTAGGCGAAGTTGTTACAACTTCGCCTAAGGCGAAGTTGTTACAACTTCGCCTATGGCAGAAGTTGTTACAACTTCGCCTATGGCGAAGTTGTTACAACTTCGCCTATGGCGAAGTTGTTCAAACTTCGTACTTCGTTTCGACTGAACAGAAATGCATAGCGACGGTCACAAAACATGCACCAACAGACTCCCCTTTGACCGTTGCTCTCAATTCAAACAAACACAAAAGATCATCTGTTACAAAACATGCACCAACAGACTCCCTCTTAACTGATGATCTTCTGTTTGCCCTTCAACCAGCCGTGTCTGAAACTGTCATGTAGCTTCACAAATCTACCAATCACCCAGCGTCTTCCATATCAGATCTCCCCTTCAGTGTAAGCTTCTCCGACTAAATAGATTGAGGTCTTTGAAATGCATGCATCCCCGTGCCTAATTAATCATCTCAACCAATCACGTGAGTCCTTCTGACTTCACCAACACGTGAAGTTCTTCTAACTTCACCAACACGTGAAGTTGGGCTCCCTCCACAACTTCACCAACACGTCGGCATACGATATGGTTTAATCTTCAACTACTCAACATCAAGTGATCAATTTCATCACAAAACCACCTTGACAGAATCTAACACACATGACCATTAAATAATCCGAAGCATCTTCAATCACCAGGGATAACGATCAAGAACATATAACACTTTAATTCCCGATTAAATCCAACTTGTTCCAGAATTTTCACTTTAATAAATAAGCATCACGTTTCAGGATCCAATTATCGAACGCCTTGAAAATAACATAAATAATATGCTCTGACCGCAATCCAGTAATGACTAAAACCTTCAGTTCAATTTGACTTTCTTCAGTTGGTCAACCTCGAACAACAACTATTTCATTTGCCCACAAACACCCAAATATGTGTCAATATCCAGTTTCAATCAATATCCCATTCACAACCTCAACTCCATATCCAGAGTTGACACGTATTTGCTCACACATAAGACCAAGAGATAACAAGTTTCACTCGTTGACGGAACAACATCTCCGGTCTCACAATAATCGTGTACACCTGGCCGTACAGACGAAAACTCCAAACACTCTTTTTTTTTTTTTTTTTTTTTCTCGTTAACTTCGCCTGAAGTCAACTTCGCCTGTCCATAACTTCGCCTGGCTGATAAGCGAACTTGTGAGGTAGGCGAAGTTGTGAATAACTTCGCTTAACCTTATATCTTCGCCTAAACCCTAAAATTTAAGCGACAACTTCGCCTAAACCCCATAACTTCTCCTGCGGCGCTGATCGGCCAGAAACGCATCAGAAACGTGCCAGAAACACCAAAACGCAGATCTCGAACCATAGCATAAGAGCCTAAGGCTCTGATACCACTTGTAGGTCCCCCACGCGGGGCGTCGCCGATCGATACGAGATCCGCACGAGGTCTAGGAGTGCGGAATCCTCCTAGACTCGTTTATTGGTGTAGAAGACGAAGAACACGATTACACACATACAAACACACGAACAAATACACGAATGGATAAACACATCTGCAGATCTTTTATATAATAACCGAAACTCATTACATACCAAACATGAAAACAAATAACGGCCGACCCGAGGTGAGCTCTACCTCGGGCCGTCCCACACGGCTCTCTCTCTTGGTTTCTCTCTAGCTACTTGAACTGGACACAAAACTCTCTAACTTTCTGGATTACCAACCTAAACAAGACACAGCCGATATATATAATCACAACTTCACGGGCTTGTGCTTGGGCCAGTAGGCGAAGTTGTTACAACTTCGCCTATGGCGAAGTTGTTCAACTTCGCCTGTTCAAACTTCGTACTTCGTTTCGGCTGAACAGAATTGCATAGCGACGGTCACAAAACATGCACCAACAATACTTAACATTACAAAATTTTTCCCACGACCTGTTACCCAACCATTCATACAAAACCATCTGTCTTACCTTATGCTCGTACTTCAAAATTACTTCTATTGTAGTAACTCGAGCATACCCGCTATAAGGCCTAACTTGTTTCCTCCATGCCATACCTTACCCCGCATTCCTTGTCTATTTAAAGTTTTTTGCTTTCCGACGTTAATACCTAGTCTTTTCAAACTTATCAACTCTGACTAAATTTCAATAAATAAATTTTTCATGTAAATCTTTCCACGTTCATTTCTCTTATAAACACCTTTTATGTAAAATTTCCAATCTCAATTATTTAACAAAAAATAGATATCTATATATATTCACAAAAAAAATTCATTACATAAAGTATAATCAAAACATTTTTCTAAATCTCATTTTAACCAAATGAGTTATCCCCAATATAATTATCCGTACTATCATTATTATTACTATAATAACAATAATTATTATTTTTAAAGAATAATAATAATTATTATTAACGTTATTATTTTTATTATTATTATTCTTACTATTAATATTATTATTCCAAAAAGATCTTTAAAATAAGATTATTTTTATGTTAAATAAAATTTGTTATAAATTTCTTTTGTCACCTTTTACTCAATAAACAACTTTTTCATACTTGTTAAGTTCGTGAGTCCCGTTAATATAATATTATCACTATAACCATTTTATCAACAAGTTATAACATTTGACGATCCTCCATAATTTTTTCATAAGACACAACCCGACAGATGTAACGCCCGTTGATTCCGATTTCAAGGATTAAACATTGTTGAGTGTGTACAAATCTTGGGATTTATCCGACGTTTCTCGGAGGCCTTTACGTCATCCCGGTACGCCTAATCGCTTAACTTTTCTTCCTAGTTGCATTATTATTAAATTCCAGGGGCTAGAATGAAAATGTTTTATATTATAACATAAACAAAAAAAATAAAACCCTAACCCTATGCAGCTGGTCCGATCGGCCACTTCCAGCCCCCCCTTCATTGCTTCGACTTTTTGATCGATTCCAAGTTCCTAGAGGTAGTTCAAGGTATGTACTACAATCCCCTACACTCTTTTTGCTCACCCTTAATCGTTTTGATGCTCAATTTTGCCAAAACTTTTTGTTGGGCAGATTTCGGCTAGAGTGCAATTGACCCACTTCCCGTGGATAAAAATTAGAGTTTCCGGTGTAGAAAAATCCCCAGGTATGGCAATTATATCATATTAAAATTTCGTGGTCATTGGAGGTGTTTAGGTCGGTCAATCGATTTTAGTTCGAACACTAGGGTTTATCGGGTGTAGAATAGCAAATTGTTGAGTTTGATGTGTTAGTTGATCGGGTGACCGACCGATTCTGTTCGTGCAGCCATAGGGGGGTTTAAGGGCTGTGGAAAAATTATTTTTTTGGTGCTCAGGGCTGTCGGGGTTAGTGCTTCGTCAGTTGAGTCGGCGGTGCGCGAGTTTTCGTTTAAATGTTAAAGTAAGTGTTGTAAAAAGGAACCGTCAACCATATCAACTCGGGTGACATAATTATGATGAATGAAAAGTTTTAAGACGGAATTTGGTCCATTCGGGGCTGATTCGGTTGACAAATGGTTTTAAGGACTATTTCACGCGCATTCGACCCGATTTGACTATCTTTGGGCCTTGGGCCAAGTGTTGGGCCTCGGGCCAAATTGTTGGGCCTCAGGCCAAGTGTTGGGCCTCGTGCCAAGTTGTTGGGCCTCGTGCCAAGTTGTTGGGCCTCGTGCCAAGTGTTGGGCCTCGGGCCAAGTTGTTGGGCCTCGGGCCAAGTGTTGGGCCACGGGCCAAGTTGTTGGGCCTCGGGCCAAGTTGTTGGGCCTTGGGCAAAGTGTTGGGCTTGAACGGCCCATTAGGCTAGAGTGTTCCTACAGTCTAGTTTAGTAACGCGTTATATATAATTTACAGGCCCTTGCTTTTGATTTTGCCCTTAGGAACTTCCTAGCTCGTTGCAAGTATTCGATCGATCTCAGGTGAGTTCATGATGCCCTTTTTACTCATTTTACTTTTGGGCTAGCATGCGCACCTAAATGTTTTCTTACTTGATGAAATGATTTTAAAATGATTTTATATAGGCTTGCTAGTATATGGTAAGCCTTGGGATGTTAAATATATATATGTGTAAATACATTATTTCTTGGCCTCTATTTGGCGATGTTGTAGTCGTTTCGACTACTGATGTTGTGTATGCCTACTTCGGGTTTGCATGCACTGATGTTACGTGTTTGGGTTGTACGTTTGCTCGACCCTGATGTTATACGTGGATGTTATATATATATACTGTTATGTATATAGGGATGTTATCGAATGGATGTTTACATATACACTTGTATATGTATGGATGAGGATGTTTAAATTCGATCATGATGATTAGATGGATGTACCCTTTTACTTTTAAAAACCTTTGGTATGACTATCATGATTTTTACTACTGATATCTTTTACTTAAAACTTGAACTCACTCAGCTCAAGCTGACTTTGTGTGCATGTTAGTGTGAGTTTCAGGATTTGAAAGAGGATGCCTTATTGCTTGGACGTGCACAGAGCTACTGGGATGGTGAAGGGCATACTGGAAAGAAGAATTGTTTATGAATATTTTATTTCAAGGAAACTTATAAGTGTTATACTTACTTTGGTTCTTGGGCAAAATTCCCGAGATTCGGGAACTTATTACATTTTTCATGTTTTCCGCAAAATTATACTTTGATACGTTTGTTTTAATGGAAGAAATGGTTTTTAAGTTTATTAAATTTTACGAGTGTTTGGATGATTACCAACTGTGGGGTTCCCGGGGTTTGGGGCCTTACAAGTTGGTATCAGAGCCATGGTTCGAGGGATCCGAGCATCCCCGAATGCTTGGACTCAAACTGTAAGAAAAGAGACCAGTATGCCCACCGCGAGTAGCTGCACGCCAAGAGGTAACTTTAAATTATTAGTCATTCCTTTAAATTTAAAAGTTTCCAGTATGTGATTAATTGCAATGTGTCAGATGGAATGCTAATGTGGTTAAGGGCAGGGGGTGGTTAGAACGGGCCGGTGAAGTAAATGACTAATAACACTTGATCAACGTTATTAGCAGTTTACCCTTACCTTCCATGTTTTAAATACCACTTGTGTCTGACTATGTTAGGGTTCCGTCTTTGTAGGGATAGGATTTGGCTAACTCTCGAGTCGTTAGCGTTAAAGTTTATCTTATTCCCTAAATTCTCCTGTTCGTTTCCCATCCTCTCGAACGCTTTGCGCGTAATTGTTTAGATGAGGCGTAGCATACTGTCACTCTGGGTTCCTTGGTACTTGACTGCTTAAATTCCTCGCTCCTTCAAGAATGTATGAGCAACTGTTTAGCTAAGTATGAGCATGATGTTATCCCAGATACCTTTCTACTTGATGAATTACCGGAGTCAGTCTTATCTGATTCGGGCGCCAGTAGAAGTTTTGTGTCTACCGCTTTCTGTTCCTCGTTGAATAAATCACCCGAGCGCGTAGTCGATGTGTTTGAGATTGAGGTCGCCGTAGGAAAATCTGTTTTCGTGTCTAGGGCTACCATCGGTGATGTTCCTATCGTTTGGGATTTTCCGGATGTAATTCCAAATGATTGGTCAGATGTGCCGCCAGACCACGAGGTCGAGTTCCAGATAGATCTTGTGCGGGCGCAAAACCCGTTGCTCGAACCCTTATTGTCTAGCACCGAATGAGATGAAAGCACTTATGGCCCAGTTGGAAGACTTGCTCGACAAAGGCTTCATTTGACCAAGCATCTTGCCTTGGGGTGCCCCGGTCTTGTTCGTTAAAAAGAAGGACGGTAGCATGCGGATGTGCATTGACTACCTTGAGTTGAATAAGCTCACCGTTAAAAATCGGTACCCGCTCCCGAGGATCGACGACTTATCTGATCAGCACCAAGGAGCTCGTTGGTTCTCGAAGGTCGACCTTAGGTCCGGGTATCATCAGTTGAGGATTCGGGAGGAAGATATTCCTAAGACTGCCTTCCGCACTCGTTTTGGGCATTATGAATTTCTTGTGATGTCTTTCGGGTTGACCAACGCATCGGCCGCGTTCATGGATCTTATGAACCGGGTGTGCAGGCCGATGCTCGACTGTTCAGTTATTGTATTCATCGATGACATTCTGGTATATTCCAAAAATGAATCCGATCACGCCGGTCATCTCATGGAAGTTTCTGAAGCTCTCGACAGAACAAGTTGTATGCGAAGTTTTCTAAGTGTTCTTTTTGGTTGCGTGAGATTCAGTTCTTGGGGCACGTTATTAACCCGAGTGTTATTTTGGTTGATCCTGCAAAGGTGGAAGCCGTGAATGAATGGGAGTCTCCAAAGTCTCATCTGAAATCCGTAGTTTTCTGGGTTTGGCGGGGTATTACCGCCGCTTTATTCCCGAATTTTCGAAAATTGCCTCTTCACTAACCAACCTAACTAAGAATAGTGTTAAGTTCGTTTGGGGTACGGAACAGGAGGAAGCTTTTCTCGAGTTGAAGAACAGATTGACGCATGTCCCGATCTTAGCTTTACCTGATGGCACCGACGATTTAGTGGTGTATTCTGATACCTCTTATCAGGGGCTTGGGTGTGTTTTGATGCAGCGAGGTCGAGTCATCGCTTATGCCTCACGACAGTTGAAGCCTCACGAGGCGAATTATCCTACCCACGATTTAGAACTGGCAGCGGTTGTATTTGCGCTTAAGTTGTGGAGGCACTATTTGTATGGTGTTCCATGCGTTATTTATACCGATCATAAGAGCTTAAAGTATTTCTTCGAGCAAAAGGAACTGAATATGCGGCAGCGTAGATGGTTGGAGTTAATTAAGGACTACGACATGGAGATCATGTACCATCCGGGTAAGGCTAACGTGGTGGCCGACGCATTAAGCCGGAAGGAGAGACCAAAACCTATTCGTGTGAAATCCTACCAGCTTATTCTCAAACCCGACATTTTGAAACAATTAGCCAACATACAGAATGAAGCGTTGCAGGTGGAATGGATTCTGTCAGAGCGTATTTGGGGTCAGAAAAAGTTGTTGGAAGACATAGGTGATGGGGTGAAATATAGGGATGGTCGTTTATGGGTACCAAGGTATGGGGATTCAGAGATAAAATTCTGGATGAGGCACACAAGTCGTGCTATTCTATTCACCCGGGCGCGACCAAGATGTACCAAGACTTGAAGAAAAATTATTGGTGGCCTGCAATGAAATTTGAGGTGGCTCAGTACGTGAGTAAGTGTTTGACATGTCTACAGGTTAAGGCCGAGCATCAGAAGCCATTTGGGAAACTTCAGTCGTTGGAAATACCTGAGTGAAAATGGGAACATCTTACCATGGATTTCGTGACTAAACTGCCTCGTACTCCTAGGGGCAATTATGACACCATTTGGGTAGTTGTGGATAGACTGACCAAGAGCGCTCATTTCTTGCCGATTCGAGAGACTTTTAACTCAGAGCAGCTGGCCGATGTGTTTATTCGTGAGATCGTCTCTAGACAAGGAGTGCCGGTGTCTATTGTTTCGGATAGGGATACACATTTCACCTCCAGGTTTTGGAAAAGGTTTCACGAGGAGATGGGCACCAAACTCCTCATTAGTACTGCTTATCACCCGCAGACGGATGGTCAGTCCGAGAGGACCATTCAGACTCTCGAGGATATGTTGCAGGCTTGTGTTATCGACTTTGGTGGTAGTTGGGACCGTTACTTACCGTTGGTGGAGTTTTCGTATAATAACAGTTATCACGCTACGATTGGGAAGCCACCGTTTGAGATGTTGTATGGTAGGAGGTGTAGAACTCCTGTCTGTTGGGGTTCCATTGGTCAAAAGCAGTTAGGTAGTTTAGAGGTGGTCGAGGCTACGACTGAGAAACTCGACAAGATCAAAGCATTTATGAAGGTCGCGCAGGATCGTCAGAAGTCTTATGCAGATAAAAGGCGAAGGCCTATTGTGTTTGAGGTTGGGGATCGGGTTATGTTAAAAGTTTCTCCTTGGAAGGGCATTATTCGTTTTCGTAAGAGGAGGGAGCTCAGTCCGAGGTTTATAGGCCCGTTCCGTATTTTGGCCCGAGTTGGTGAGGTAGCTTATAGACTGGATTTACCCGAGGAGCTCGCGGGGATTCACCCTACTTTCCACGTGTCTCATCTGAGGAAATGCTTAGCGGATGAGGAGGCCCATGTGCCTCTTGACGATATTGAGCTCGATGGTAAGCAGAACTACGTCGAGAAACCGATTGCTATCCTTGACCGTCAGGAGAGACGACTGAGGAATAATGTGGTTAGGCAGGTGAAGGTGCAGTGGAGACACCGTAGGGGTTCCGAGGCTACTTGGGAGTCCGAAGACGAGATGAGGAAGCATTATCCGCAGTTGTTCCTGTTGCATCGGGATTCGGGGACGAATCCCATTGTAAGGGGGGTGGACTTGTAACGCCCGTTGATTCCGATTTCAAGGATTAAAGATTGTTGAGTGTGTACAACTTTCGGGATTTATCCGATGTTTCTCGGAGGCCTTTACGTCATCCCGGTACGCCTAATCGCTTAACTTTTCTTCCTAGTTGCATTATTATTAAATTCCGGGGGCTAGAATGAAAATGTTTTATATTATAACATAAACAAAAAAATAAAACCCTAACCATATGCAGCTGGTCCGATCGGCCACTTCCAGCCCCCCCTCCCTTCATTGCTTCGACTTTTTGATTGATTCCAAGTTCCTAGAGGTAGTTCAAGGTATGTACTACAATCCCCTACACTCTTTTTGCTCATCCTTAATCGTTTTGATGCTCAATTATGCCAAAACTTTTCGTTGGGCAGATTTCGGCTAGAGTGCAATTGACCCACTTCCCGTGGATAAAAATTAGGGTTTCAAGTGTAGAAAGTACCCAGGTATGAAATTTACATCATATTAAAATTTCGTGGTCATTGGAGGTGTTTAGGTCGGTCAATCGATTTTAGTTCGAAAACTAGGGTTTATCGGGTGTAGAATTGCAAATTGTTGAGTTTGATGCGTTAGTTGATCGGGTGACTGACCGATTCTGTTCGTGCAGCCCTAGGGGGGTTTAAGGGCTGTGGAAAAATTATTTTTTTGGTGCTCGGGGCTATCGGGGTTAGTGCTTCGTCAGTCGAGTTGGCGGTGCGCGAATTTTCGTTTAAATGTTAAAGTAAGTGTTGTAAAAAGGAACCGTCAACCCTATCAACTCGGGTGACATAATTATGATGAATGAAAAGGTTTAAGACGGAATTTGGTCCATTCGGGGCTGATTCAGTTAACAAATGGTTTTAAGGATTATTTCACGCGCATTCGACCTGATTTGACTATCTTTGGGCCTTGGGCCAAGTTGTTGGGCCTCGGGCCAAGTGTTGGGCCTCGGGCCAAGTTGTTGGGCCTTGAGCAAAGTGTTGGGCCTTGGGCCAAGTGTTGGGCCTTGGGCCAAAGTGTTGGGCTTGTACGGCCCATTAGGCTAGAGTGTTCCTACTGTCTAGTTTAGAAACGCGTTATGTATAATTTACAGGCCCTTGCTTTTGATTTTGCCCTTAGGAACTTCCTAGCTCGTTGCAAGTATTCGATCGATCTCAGGTGAGTTCATGATGCCCTTTTTACTCATTTTACTTTTGGGCTAGCATGCACACCTAAATGTTTTCTTACTTGATGAAATGATTTTAAAATGATTTTATATAGGCTTGCTAGTATATGGTAAGCCTTGGGATGTTAAATATATATGTGTATATATATTATTTCTTGGCCTCTATTTGGCGATGTTGTAGTCGTTTCGACTACTGATGTTGTGTATGCCTACTTCGTGTTTGCATGCACTGATGTTACGTGTTTGGGTTGTACGTTTGCTCGACCCTGATGTTATACGTGGATGTTATATATATATATACTGTTATGTATATAGGGATGTTATCAAATGGATGTTTACATATACACTTGTATATGTATGGATGAGGATGTTTAAGTTCGATCATGATGATTAGATGGATGTACCCTTTTACTTTTAAAAACCTTTGGTATGACTATCATGATTTTTACTACTTATATCTTTTACTTAAAACTTGAACTCACTCAGCTCAAGCTAACTTTGTGTGCATGTTAGTGTAAGTTTCAGGATTTGAAAGAGGATGCCTTATTGCTTGGACGTGCACGGAGCTACTGGGACGGTGAAGGGCATACTGGAAAGAAGAATTGTTTATGAATATTTTATTTCAAGGAAACGTATAAGAGTTATTCTTACTTTGGTTCTTGGGCAAAATTCCCGAGTTTCGGGAACTTATTTCATTTTTCATGTTTTCCGCAAAATTTATACTCTGATACGTTTGTTTTAATGGAAGAAATGGTTTTTAAGTTTATTAAATTTTACGAGTGTTTGGATGATTACCAACTGTGGGGTTCCCGGGGTTCGGGGCCTTACAACAGAAAATCTTTTACATTAAAAGGTTTTACAAAGTTTCGCAAACTTTAGCACTTACCAAATATTTCTTTGCAAATTATTATTTTTCCTTGAGTTATAAAAACTTAATGTTTCTACAATTGATTTTCACAAAATTAAACGAATCTTAGCAATCATTTCTTTTCCCCTCTCTTTTCAACGCCAACGAGTTTCATGTTAATAAGTCGTAACACCGCTCCCATAATAATTTTCATACCGCAGCCCATCTTCGAGGAGACAAGCATTGCGAGCTACCTTTTGTTTTCCTTCCTTTCTTCTTCATATAGATATATTGTTATATAAATTAATCCGTTTGGACATTATCGAAATAATTTTTATGCATTGATTTCTTTCAAAGATTGCTTACGAATTTAACATTGAGTTTGGTTATTCGTTAATTAGTGAACTATGTTCATTCATAGTTTCGTTTTTAATTGGTATACTTGTTATTTCAATCTCATGGCTGATTTCCCATAAACGTAATCGTTTAGTGGAAGTTGGGACTATGAGCATGTTATTATGCATGTTGAGTTTGTTATTGTTATACAAATTGTTTTGATTGCTTGAGTAGTCCTAGTTCCGCTTAATGTTTTATTCGAATCATTTTGCATTCTTGATTTCAATGTTTTATCAATTTGACCAAGGTTTAATGTGATTTTGAAGTTTCAATTATTTTATTCTCGATGCTTTATCGATTTGAGACCAAAGTTGTACTTTGATCTCAAAGTTACAATTATTTATTTATTCCTAATCTAAATGTTGCCCTTATTCACATTGATATTTTAGTTATTGGAAACTTTCAATTGTTTAACGAGTCATTATTGCTCCAAGACCTTACATTATTATGATATATTGATACTAAAGTTTATTCTCGAACCCAATACCAACTTACATGCTCATATTTTTGTTGGCTCAATGCCACATTTATTTACTCTGTTATTCTCGACTCCAATGTTTCGTTTAATTATATTGATGTTCATGACCTTAAGGTTGTCATTTATTACTCTTGTTACGCTTGCAATTTGCTTAGTTTGTCTAAAGTTTCAATTACATCGTTTATTTTGTTTGAACTTAAACGATTTCATTAATCTTGACCTAAAGGATTTGTTTATACATTTTTTTAATATTGATTTCTATAGTTCATTGTTCTTGAGTTCCAAGTTTTCACATAAAAATTTATTGTATTTATTGGTTATATCTTAAAACCCACACAATGAGATGGATTATGTGGATCATTCGACGATAAAGGTACTTATGGGTTGATACGTAATTATCCAAGTCGTCGCATGGAAGACATAATAAGTATATTGTGTGCAATAACTCGAAACCTGGAATGATTATGAAGGGTGGGACAAATGCAATATGATAAGGGCATGGTGGATACGCCGTTCGTACATCCTACATATAAGTGTCATTGTCATATTTTCTATTTGTGGCGACTTTCAGGCCATTCAAAGATCGATGTTATTGTTTTTATATAATTGTAAAATTGTTCAAACTTTTAACAAACTCCTTGTATTAGTTGTTTTCTTTTAAACTTTTATTTATGTATTAATTTCAGGACGAAATTTTTAAAAGTTGTGAATAGTTTAACATTCGTTACTTTTCTTAAACCCGAAAACCCGAATCATTTTGAATTTTTGGTTTTTGGTTATAAGTATATATTATATATATGTGTGTGTGTGTGTGTGTGTGTATTATATTCTCAAGTCTTGTTTGACGTTCGTCAATGTTTATTCGTTAAACCGACATGGTTTATCGTTTCAGTGTATTCTTGTTCATCGTTTGTAAACAATATAACATTCTCGATGATTTATGTTTATCGATAGTTCATTTTCTAGTCGAAACTCCGGGATTTAATTAAACGATCTTCAAGCCATAAAAGTGTAATATAACCAAATTACAAACTTTTATCATATGTGACATTTCAAAGTTCGGGATCAAATTGGTAAATTATATTTTTATTTTGATCTTAAGACATTTCAAAATACAAGGTTTAATAGGTAAATTCATGATTTAATTTCTGTTTCAAAAGATCTTGAAACTCAAAGGTGTAATGTGTAAATAAATTTAAAATACAATAATAAAAATTAATCCCCACCCCTCCCCCCTTCGTTTCTCTGATCAAGACCGCCGCGACGAGCCCGGTTTTCCGGCGAGTGTTAAAACTCAACATAAAACGCTAATTTGATATCAAATAATGATTGAAACTTAATTCTCCGCTAACGTAAATCATAATCGACCATTATAACGTCCATTTACAAACATATAATGCGGATTTAAAGTTTCCAACGGCCGGAAAACATCAATTACACAATAACTAGTAATTAAGATAAAACGGTCTAATTCAAACTATAAATAGTCTTCTAATAATCTATCAAACCTGTCGCCAACATCAAATCCAACTTACAAACTCTCAATAATCACGATTTAGCCCGTAAAAGCTCGAACTCAATTTGATCTAACGTGGATTTAATTTCCGGAATCAAATCTAAGGTTCTTGGTACAAAGAAGATGATCATAATATTTTGTTTAAATATAAAATTTTCCATTCACAAATCAATTATTTACATAATGCAGTTGGTTAGTTCTGGTTAGTATGGATTCCAAGACCTGGGTTCGAAACCGGGTTAGCACTTTCTTTTGTTATATTTTTTTTAGCTTTTTTATCTTTCTTTTGACTAAACTAAAATAATATAAATTATATATTAAATCAAGTTAATCAATAAAAATTATTAATAATCAAATAAAAAAATTATTTTTGTCACATCAAAATTAGTATAAATTAATTTCTGTCCAAAGGCCCAACTTTTTCATTTTTGTAACGTTTTGTATCAACCCGTTAATACTTGTTTCGGTAACTTTATTTCCTTAAACTTAGAGATTCGTTAAATCTTTTTTTTTTCGAGAATAAAGCTACCATTCAAACTAGTGCCTTGAAAGTAATATAATAGTCATAACAATTAGTAACTAAATAATATTAAAATATTTTTATCGTTAAATTTTTCCGTTAAGCATAAAATAACATTTAAAATAGTTCGTTAAATTATCGGTAAATGTTAAATATTATATTACCAATGCCATAAAATATATTAAATAATGCATTTTTTTCTTAACTTTACAATCCCGTTAGTTAGATTTTGTTTTGTTTTTAATTATAGCTCGTGAAGTTCAGTTGCTTTGATTTCGTTAATGTGTTTTCAAGATATATTACAAGTTTATCTTCAATTTAGAGTTGAGTTTCTCACACCCCCTTTTTAATGCTTTTATTACATTTTGAGGGTAGCATGTAAATCATATTTAAATGCTTACTCATTTACAAAACTACAATTCGTATTATGAACTTGTGTGTTTATTTGCTTATGTGCGTTGTGCTATTATCCGAGTACGTTGGTTTTTACCATTTGGAAAGACCTTGCGTGCGTTGTGCTATTATCCGAGTACGTTGGTTGTTACCATCTGGAAAGGACCTTGCGTGCATTGTGCGATTACCCGACTACATTGGTTATTACTAATTGGAATGGACGCTACTTACGTTGCTACACATGTTCATAGAATTTTATGGTTTTTATGTATGTACTAAAACTGTGTGATTCTCACCAACTACTTGTAGTTGACCGTTTATTTATATGCATGCTACATGTACTATTATTAGAGGTTGAAGTGACGAAGACGCTAGAGTTAAGTTATCTATAATCAACAACCCGTTATTATATTTGTCTTTCTTTATTTGAATATATTTCCTTGAACAAACTTGTGTACATGAGATTTTAAATAAATTAATGATAATATTGTCACATAATAGTATCACGTATGTTTTAAAAATCTGTACGTCACACTTGGGTGTTTCCGCTTAAGCCGGGGTGTTACATGACTCTTCTTTTTTGGTCTCCATATCCTCATTGTTGACAGATATATTTTCAAAGGCTTCAATAAGCTCACTCACGCTGTTAGTCAAAAATAATAAAACAACGAACACCAAAAAAGTCATATTATTTATATTCACGTACGGTTAGAATCTTATCCATATGGTTAACACATAGGTTAATACATTGATTTCCTAACACTTAATTTAAAATTCGCTATTGTTAAAATACCTATATTGCTTAAACTAGTGGCTCTGATACCACTACGGCTGTTACAGCCCCCCGACCCCTATACCCCGGGAGGGGAGCCACGAACATCAAGTGATGGTATCGGTGTTTATTAAAATCATTTACTGCAAAATATTTCATCAGGACCGTAGTAAGGAAAAATGATCAGAGTTATAAAAACACCATGATTTTTATTTCATAAACTGTGATTAAAACCCATTTTTATACAAACACGGGTTTTATAAGGATAAATCCTAATTTACAAAACACATTTCTTTATTATGGTGACAAGCCACTTATTTAAGCTGGAAGCTTGCAGGCATCATTCCTTTGTCTCTAACAAGTCACCTGAAACATGTTTAAAAATATTTGAGCAGCAGGAAATACTAGTGAGTACATTCATTTGTAAATGACACATTTTACAGTTACAACATTAAGATGTTTTTACATCTTCCTGCTTACAAATTACCGAAAGGTACTTGTCACCTAACCGTATATGTGACTGCAGTTATATTACTTATTGGCTAACACTTGTCCAATAGGTCACGTGTAATAGCCCAGTAGGCAAGCCTTGTATACAAAACCCCACAATACCAGTAGTAACCATCCCGTAAGTCTCTAGAGACTTAATCATTGTAATGTAATTTAAATCCTTTGAAAATATATTTGAAAACATTTCGACTATCTGTCATGAGTTTAGTAGGTTTAGAAAAGCATCATGACAGCATTGGAAAATCAGTTGTCTCACGCAAATATGAGTTGTATAAAAACTCGATTGTCTCACCTTGAAAGTTTATAAGTAACAAGCCAGCTGATATTAAGCACCAAGGTTAAGCACAATGTAGTATATCTAAGTTAGTATAAACCCCATAGTCATGACGATAATCATGAGACATGAAACTTTACACGATAGCACAATGTCTTACCTTGTTCTGGTAGAGCTTTCGGATTCGCTATATAAGTTTCTTTCAATCAGAAAAAGGGTATCGTTAAGACCACTCGGGTAGTATACCAACTTCTTAATACTCAATAAAACAGAAATTGAAAGAGAGATCAGATTTTTAGACAAAAAATGAATATCTGGATCCCAACCTATTTATAATTGAAATTGGGTTCCTTCGCGTAGCGCGAAGGAAACCTATACAATTGGTTCACGTCGCGCGAAGTAGACATAGGGTTGTCGAGTCAGCCTTAGCTATGCCACATGGCGCGACACGTGGCAGGCGACGTGTCACCATTGCGTGACTTTCACGTTGCGTAGCGCGAAGGGCTACTTCGTGTCGCACGAGGGACAAAAGAGTTTCTGGATAACTTTTACTGCTTCGCTAGCATGAAAAAATTTGACCTACGCGAAGGAACAAAAATGCTTGCGAGCGTGTGAAGTACAAAGTGTGTCATCAAAGCGCCACATTGCGCCCATCGCACTTCGCCCGACCCCGTGCGTGTCGGGTGCTTCGCACCCTTTGCCAGGACTTCTGAGTATAAGTTGGCACATAAGATTATTATCATGTGAGCTCTCTTCCTAATAAAGAGCTTACAAACTTAATAATCTAGCGATGTGGGACAAGAATTCAAAATCCTATTATACCGTGGTGGAGGTCTTCCATTTTCTTTCCTCTACCAATTTGGGATGAATTTTACTTCTTTTATTTTCTCAATTCTTCCTTTTGCTTGATTTATTTCTTCACTTTTCCTTTTGATTCTTTATGGTTTGTTTTATGTATGTATGTATGTATGTATGTATGTATGTATGTATGTATGTAAGTATAGGGGTGAGTTATTGTACAATAATGTCTTATCGTACGTTATGTACTCGACCTTCCAGAGCGTTGGATTAAAAAACACGCGGTGGCAGTTTCATAAATAACCCAAACTAGTTCTTGATCAAATTCATCGATTACAAGTCCATTCTGATCCAAATTCTTAACTCATTGCTCTATCTCATCCAATTTCTAAACCTTAATCAGAGCTTAAAGTATAAAATCTCTAAAGTCAAAAACTAAAATCAAAATGAAACGTCGTTGAACATCAAGAATCTTCAAAATTGATCAAAACATGATGATTTAATCTATCAAATTGATGTGTAGAAGGATTTATATTCGTCATTCGATTATGAAATTGTAGAATACTATACTTAATTGAGCTCTGATTACGGTTCAAAATTTCACGTTTAAGCGTTCTGAACAAAACTGAAGACACTAAAATGTTCTGACAAAAACAAACACCTTTAAACGTTCAAGTTAAATGTTCTGACAAAAAACGAGCACCTTTAAATGTTCAAGTTAAAGGTTCTGACAAAAAACGAACACCTTTAAACATTCAAGTTAAATGTTCTGAAAAAATATGAATACCTTTAACCGTTCAAGTTTAGAAGTTCAGAACAAAAAGTTTAGAAGAGCAGAACCCTAATCAGAGCTTATATATGAAACTAAACGTTCTAGACAAACCTTTAAACTTTTAGAAGTTCAGTTCTAAAATTAAACTATCTGTAACATGAAATTGAACGCTAAAATCACTTCATATAATCTCTTAATCATCAAGAAATCATCAATCAACCATCGATTTAATCATCGATTTCATCATATGAACAAATCTCGAACGTATTTAAAGTTCTGCAAACGGGTGTATGCAAATTGTGTATTTCAATTCAATTGAAATGGTGATGGTGAAGGAGGTGTGCTGATGCCGGCGAGTGGTGGTGGCGACGGATTGAGGGAGAGGGACGGGCAGATGAATGTAATAGTAATTTTGGGTTTCTGAAAATCAACGTTTCGAAGTGTCGCGTCCGTAATCTAAGATAAATGATTATTGTATTGGATCCTTTATATATATATATGTATATATATATGCAATGTATAGACTGAAAATCATTTGAGTTGAGAATACCCATGAAAACCCTATGCAACATCTCTTTTTTTGTTTTTTTTTTTTGCATATGTAATATATGTTGTTACATATAATACAAACATAGAAAAATTAAAAAAAAATTGTTTTGCTATTTTTTTAAATTTTTTTACTAACTTTTACATATATTTTCAGGAGATAGAAAATTTTATTTTTATCTTTACATTTTTTATTATTTTTAATTGTGGACCATAAGATTCAAACTTTAATTAAAAACATGTGGTTAAAAATGAGTTTCTAGAGTTTTCGCAGCTCAAGTGGGTTTTATATATATATATATATATAGGGGTGTGATCTAGAGAGACCTCCTTTTAAAGAAAGAACTAGAGAACTAACAAAAACTATTTTTAACTTTTTAAAAAAAATATTTTGCGATTTTTTTCTTTCCTCCTTCTAATAAGATGATATTGTTCCTAAAAAAAAGCGTCGATGTAGTGTATATGTGCACTAATGTGTATTGCATATATACAATAGTGTTTTATTGCATATAACACAACACAATTGCATTATGCAATACACAATATTGAATATATACAAATACAAACACTAATAATTATACTCAAAACAAACTATCACATATACGTAATACAACACCAACGCACATATGCACTATATTGTTTTTTTGGAATTTTTGTATATAATATAACACTATTGCACTAATACAATACAAAAAATTGCATATATGCTATTCAACATTATTGCACATATCAAAATACACACTAGTGCAAATATGTAATAAAAAAAAGTTGATGTATTGCATATGTGCATTACAACGAGTTTTTTTAATTATTTTTTTATTTTCTTTTAGTTTTTTTATATTTTTTGAGCGAATGTTAACAAAATATAAGAATAATGGCAAAAACGAAAATTTAAAAATATTTCATTATTAGTTCTATAGTTCTCTCTTTATCCTCTCCCTATATATATATATATATATATATATATATATATATATATATATATATATATATATATATCATAGGAAATTTTTAAAAATTTTTGTGCTTCGGAAAAACTTGCCTCGACTAAGCGCCCACCTTGCCCACCCTTAGAGCTTGCCATGCATTAACCCTACAACGTTTTAATATGTTAACCATCAACTTCCATTAATTACATAACTAACCCTGCAACATTTTAATATGTTAATCCTCATGTTCCATTAAGTTACACAAAAAACCACAAAAGTTTTTAATATGGTACGGAGTAACAAACCAAATTAATACCCACCGAATTTTCTTCAAGTCCCCGGTGCAGTTTTAAAGCAACTAATTTATGATTTGATAACTTATATAAAAAATTTATTTACATATGTAGTTTAAGACTAGTCTTATTATGCTTCAAGAAAAAATTTATGTTTCTAGAAAAAATTACTTTACGACTCTTCGTGATAAGTTCACCAAACAAATCGGTCTCATGAAGGATTCTCCTTAGCAAGAGAAAAGGAAAGGACTAACCACAAATACCAAACGATAATATATCTAACATATAACATTTTTTTACAAACAAATTGACAGTTCCCAATCTCCCTCACTAATATCTGTTTTAAGAGCCATGTTGTACTCATACAACTCCTCTCTTCTTTGTGTTATGTATCTCATCAGGGCCGGCTCAGATAAATAAAAAATATTTTGAGTTCAATGCGAATATTTATTTAGGCCTTAAGTAAAATGATCATTTTGTTAGGTATAAATAATTTAATTTGGATATGGACTTATTTGGTTATAATCTAGGTCGTCTATAAAACTTTTGTATAAAAACTGGATTAAACATGCCTCAAATGAGACTAGAACTCATAACCTTTTGGTTGGAAGTAATATCTCGTTGTCACTAGACCAAGCTAGTGGTTATGTAATTAAGTTTAAACACTAACACCACATTCCAGGGTTTAAAATACAAGAAAAAGAAATGATAAGATTGGATGGGAGAATAAAAGAAAAGAAAATATATACTTAAAAGACATTCTCAAGTTAAAATAAAAGAAAATAAAATAAATTGTTAATTACATTCTTGAGTCAGATAGAAAGGAAAAGATAAGAAAAAAAAAATGTGAAATTTACAATTATGTTCCCATTTTTGAGTTAGATGGGAAGAAAAATATATAATAAATTCGTAATATTGTACATGGCTATAAACATTTCCTTCACAATCAGTCCATATTTGACTGGAAAATTTCGGAGAAAAAAACCTTAACTTTACTTTCCATTCTCTTTCTTTTCTTAAAACAAAAACTCAAGAATGGAAAAAGAAAAATTTTCTTATTTTTTTTTCCAAACCCTTAAATAAAAAACTTAAGAATGAAGTGTAAATATACATATTGTTTTAATAAATATATATATAGTTTAAAAATAAAATTCAGGCCTAGCGAGATGTCAGGCCTGTGGTCGTCGACCACCCCGCCACACCTTATGGTCGGCCCTGTATCTCATCACTTATTTGATCACCATCATGCATATGACCCTTCACTTGACACCCTTAGCACTACATATTAAGAGCTTTGAAGGGATAGCGTGCAAATGTGGTAGGTGCATTTTTGTATATTGTATATAACTAGTGTTTTGCCCGGCATGTTGTGCCGAAGCACGTCCGTTAAACTCGTGGGCGCGAATTCGGTCGATTTCAGTTCCATGTGTTATAAAACAAAAGAAAATTATAAAAATTGCGACGGACCAATGGGGGTGGTGACAATCGATAAAACTCAAGTGCTGGTAAAACCGACTATCGTTGATTTTGGGTAAGCGGTGAGTCTACGCAAATTCTGTCGAATTCCGTCCCGTTTGTGAGGATACTATGACTTAAAAAAGCTCGGTATCCGGTCTGTTTTCGTTACGATGTCGGAACTAAAACAAAATGCGGTGAGTCTATGCGATTTCGGTCGATTTTGATTACATTTGTGACGATACTGAAACTAAATCAAAAAATGTCGTTAAAACCTGGTCATTGGTAAAGCCAAAACGTTTTTGAGTTAGATAGGAAGGAAAATATAGAATAAATTCGTAATATTGTATATGGCTATAAACTTTTCCTTCACAATTAGTCCATATTTGACTGGAAAGTTTTGGATGAAAAAAACCTTAAATTTTCTTTCTTTTATCTTTGTTTTTAAAAAAAAAAAAACTCAAGAATGGAAAAGGAAAAATTTTCTTATTTTTTCAAACCTTTAAATAAAAAACTTAAGAATATAGTGTAAATGCACATATTGTTTTAATAAAAATATATATAGTTTAAAACAAAAATTCAGGCCTAGCAGTATGTCGGACCTGTGGTCGTCGACCACCAGGCCACACCTTATGTCGGCCCTGTATCTCATCACTTCCTTGATCACCATCATGCATATGACCTTTCACTTGACACCCTTAGCACTACCTATTAAGCTCTTTGAAGGGATAGCGTGCTAATGTGGTAGGTGCTTTTTTGTATATTGTAAATAACTAGTGTTTTGCTCTGCATGTTGCGCCAAAGCTGGTCGGTTAAACTCGTGGGCGTGAATTCGGTCGATTTCAGTTCCGTACGTTATAAAGAAAAGAAAATTATAAAAATTGCGACGGACCAATGGGGGTGATGACAATCGATAAAACTCAAGTGCTGGTAAAACTAACTATCGTTGATTTCGGGCGTTGACACGGTGAGTCTACGTAAGTTCTGTCGGATTCCTTCCCGTTCGTGAGGATACTATGACTTAAAAAAGGTCGGTATCCGGTCGGTTTTCGTTACGGTATCGAAACTAAAACAAAACGCGGTGTGTCTATGAGATTTCGGTCGATTTTGATTACATTTGTGACTGCATCGAAACTAAAACATAAAAGTCGTTAAAACCTGGTCATTTGTAAAGCACGAACGTTGTGTAGTTTAAGACTAGTCTTATTATGCTTCTAGAAAAAAATTATGTTTCTAGAAAAAATTACTTGACGACTCTTCGTGATAAGTTCACCAAACAAATCGGTCTCATGAAGGATTCTCCTTAGCAAGAGAAAAGGAAAGGACCAACCCAAAATACCAAACGATAATATATCTAACCTATAACATTTTTTTTACAAACAAATTGACAGTTCATAATCTCCCTCACTAATATTTGTTTAAGTATCCTGTTGTACTCATACAACTCTTCTCTTCTTTGTGTTATGTATCTCATCACGGCCGGCTCCAATAAACAAAAAATATTTTGAGTCCAATGCGGAAATTTATTTGGGTCTTAAGTAAAAGGATCATTTTGTTAGGTTTAAGTTTATTTAAGTTTTTTTTTTTTTTTTTTTTTTGCATCAAGATTTTAGTTTATGATTACATCGAAACAGAAGGCAAGCGAGCAACAAGCTGCGCCGCTACCCCGTTTTGAATTGCAAAACCCAATATTTTAAAAACTACATTTGCGGATCTTGGAGTCATAACATTACTATGCATGACCAGTTGGACACGGGTAAGTAACTCCACAGCTTCAAACGCGAGGAAACCAAAAGTGTCAAAAGCAAAAGGAATAAACACATGTTGGTTGTCAAGACACGCCTTCTCATGTTTGGTCACCTTGCCTGAAGTAGCTTTCAAAGCAGCTTGACCAGCTGTGAAACCACTACTCCCTAAACCCATCAGAGGGGAAACCCCTGTCAAATCCACACAAGCATGTTTTCCTCCTATCCATCCAAACACCAAAATGTCAGCCGGCCAAAGAGATGATCTTCCCTCCGACAGGTCAGTCAGGAAATTCACAGGTGCTTCTTTCTTAACAGAAATTCCGGCCCGCCTGAGTATGTCAAAGAGCACATCCCTAACTAGATCGTGTCGGTACTTGAACCCCGGGAGCTCTTTACAATGCACTGCGTGCTCCCCATATGATTCTAAACACGCCTTACGACAAACATGACATATCTCATCAACTGGGAATAGAGGAATCATGAGGCGATACTTAAGGATAGTACGATACTGCACTGGAGACATATGCTTGCCTAATCCATCTATAGGGATAGCAAGAAGAAAATCCTGAGCATGTGGTGCTTGTAAACACTCAAAAATGGCTTTTTGTCTATTTGTCATGTCAAAGTGTGACTCCATATCGTGAACAATTTTACTAAAAAGAGCACTCGCCAATGCATGTTGAGCTTTAAAGGGGGCAATCTCTTTGTCAGTGAAACTGCTAAAATCGACGCTTTGAATCATATCACGAAGACAAGCCAAGGCACAAGAATAATCAGAATCCATCCCACATATACCCGCAAAATGTGATCCTGAAGCACCCATGATTGGGCTCTCAAGGCCACAAACGCATAGGTGGAAGCCTCTACTGCCGAATACAACCCCAAACCACCATTCTTAATGGGAAAGGAACCAAGTCGCCATTGGAGATCTCCAAAGAAAGGACCTCCACAAACTACAATGTCCTCGATTTCATCACGCAATCCCTTGTCTCAAAATAACGCTGCCTCTATCATGTGTACAGGTTGGCATGTTCTCAAACCCAAGAAATGTTTAGCAATACCCATGCATGATCGAAGCAAAAGTAACTCGCTCTGCGGGTCACCAAGTTTTGGGAGAAGACGCATCAAATCAACGGCATTAGTAGCTCTTCTCTTTGCCAAACCCCTAATAAACCCGGTGTCTTTACTAACAGCTCCCCCAAGAAGCTTCACCCCTAATAATGGTCTCCCGATGTAAGCAGGGAATAAACCATCACGAGACTTGGTACCATCACAAGAAGGCCAAAACAGCTCAGTTTTCTTAATATTCAATTCAAGACCCAAAGCTGGACCCGCCACCTTAATGATATCCAACACTTTAGCCACCTCCTTTGAATATTCAATGACCGTCCCATCATCAAGATACCAAGCATGAAGAAGAAGTTTGCAATTGTCTCGAATCTAATGTACAATGGGATGCAAAATAAGGGCAAAAAGAAGTGGTCCCAATGGGTCTCCTTGTTGAACCACGTGACGGACCAAATATGATCATCCCCAAGATATAATCTTGATGGCTGCCTGTACAAAAATTCCACCCACAAGGAAATAGAAGGGCATTTGATCCGTACCTCATGAAGTAGAGCTGATCTATCCACCATATTAAATACATTAGAAAAATCAACTGTAAGCATTGCAAGAGACCCATCAGTGTGACGCTCACTCAATACCCTGTCGGCACTATGCAATATGGCCTCCGGACCACCCGACACACCAACTCCAAACTGGAAATCATTAAGGTATTTGGTCATTTCTTTGCCAACACCTTTCATAGCAACTTTAGAAACCAAACGCCTCCATATAGTACCCACTGCAATAGGTCGAATCCCGTTGTCGGGTTTTAAAAGCGGTGTAAGAGGAGCAGATGCGACAAACTCTGCCAAAGTAGACGAACATCTCCCTCCTAACCATAAATTAACCACTGCAGTGATAGCACATATGAGGTCATTGGTAATAGCCGACCCTTCTCCACAAAGAGCATCCAAAATATGTTGCGCCCTCAAACCGTCCCTCCCACACGAAATTCCTTTAGGAAACGATTTAATGCAACCGAGGACACTATCAATATCTGCCACAAGAGGAGGCTCGGAAAAAGTCATGTTCGGCATAGCCGGGGGTTTCTTGTACGGGTGTTTAGCCTCTAAAGCCTTTGTGGTATCAGAATTATATGGTGCAACACCGAATGAGCATAACACCTTTACTGCCGCGGTAAAGTGACCATCCACAACTTTTCGGAGACACTGTTTAATGTTATTGTTGACTCGATCCCCCTCCTTTTATCCATGTCACCTTGGCCTAAGGACCCCGAACCAGAACCATTTAACAGATTTTTAATTAACATGGTGATACCGTCAGCTTTCCCCCATGTGGCTAAAGAACTCATTATTGAATGATGTTGTAAGGATTTCCAATTCCCGGACCTTCTTTCGTGCCTATTTTTGGGTCTGAACACCTGTAAAGTGCAACGAGGAAGAAGTAACAACCTAACCCACGCATCAACCGAACCTGGTTGAGCAACCACTTTATAGAGTGTTGTTTTCAAAGCTTGCGAAAAAGCCAACCGACAACTATGAGGGATACTTTTAACGGTAACGATAGGTGCCTTAAGTACACGATCAGGGAGGGAGACATCCAACACGAAGGACTCATGAACAGTTGTCTCGGGCTCCTTGATAGAAGGTTTCGAAATCTCGATGATGTGTGTATCCGAGTCAATTGCATGATCGGTAAACTTCATAATTTAATTTGAATATGGACTTATTTGGTTGTAATGTAGGTAGTCTAAAATCTTTTGTATAAAAATTGGATTGAACATATCTCAAATAAGACTAGAACTCATAACCTTTTAGTTGAAAGTAATACCCCTTTATTACTAGACCAAGCTAGTGGTTATGTAATTGAGTTTAAACACTAACACTGCATTCTCGGGTTTAAAATACAAGAAAAAGAAATAATAAGATTGGCTGGGAGAATAATAGAAAAGAAATTATATACTTAAAAGACATTCTCAATTTAAAACAAAAGAAAAGAAAAGAAATTGTTAATTACATTCTTGAGTTAGATAGGAAAAAAAATTGTAACTTTACAACTATGTCCTCATTTTTGAGTTACATACGAACGAAAATATAGAATAAATTCGTAATATTGTACATGGTTATAAATATTTCCTTTACAATCAGTCCATATTTGACTAGAAAGTTTTGGAGGAAAAAAACCTTAACTTTTCTTTCGATTCTGCTTCTTTTCTTAAAAATAAAATAAAAACTCAAGAATGGAAAAGTAAAATTTTCTTATTTTTTTTCCAAACCCTTAAATAAAAAACTTAATAATGCAGTGTAAGTCTACATATTGTTTTAATAAAAATATATATAGTTTAAAAAAAATTCAATCCTAGCGGGATGACGGGCCTGTGGTCGTCGACCACCCCGCCACACCTTATGGTTGGCCCTGTATCTCATCACTTCCTTGATCACCATCATGCATATGACCCTTCACTTGACACCCTTAGCACTACATATTAAGCGCTTTGAAGGGATAGCGTGCTAATGTGGTAGGTGCTTTTTTATATAATTTTATATAACTATTGTTTTGCCCGGCGTGTTGCGCTGAAGCAGGTCGGTTAAACTCTTGGGCGCGAATTCGGTTGATTTCAGTTCCGGCGTTATAAAACAAAAGAAAATTAAAAAAACTGCGACGGACCAATTGGGGTGGTGACAGTCGATAAAACTAAAGTGCTAGTTAAACCGACTATTGTTGATTTCGGGCGTTGAGGCGGTGAGTCTACGCAAATTCTGTCGGATTCCGTCACGTTCGTGAGGATACTATGACTTATAAAAAAGGTCGGTATCCGGTCGGTTTTCGTTACGATATCGGAACTAAAACAAAACGCGGTGAGTCTACGCGACTTCGGTCGATTTTGATTACATTTGTGGCGATACCTAAACTAAAACAAAACGGTCGTTAAAACCTGGTCATTGGTAAAGGCCGAACGTTGTTGTAGTTTAAGACTAGTCTTATTATGCTTCTAGAAAAAAATTATGTTTCTAGAAAAAATTACTTTACGACTCTTCGTGATAAGTTCACCAAACAAATCGGTCTCATGAAGGATTCTCCTTAGCAAGAGAAACGGAAACGACCAACCACAAATACTAAACGATAATATATCTAACCTATAACACTTTTTTACAAACAAATTGACAGTTCACAATCTCCCTCACTAATATCTCTTTTAAGCAGTGTTGTAAAACTCCTGAGTAGGCGGCCGAGTACTCCCCGATTACTCCCCTTCTAGATCGAGTACTCCCCGCCTCGGCCGAGTACTCCGTAGGTATTTTCCGAGTAATCCCCGACTACTCCCGAGTACTCGCAACTCCCCAGTCGACTGCCTAGGACCGCCTAACGACTTTTACAACCTTGGTTTTAAGTGTCCTGTTGTACTCATACAACTCCTCTCTTCTTTGTGTTATGTATCTCATCAGGGTCGGCTTCGATAAATAAAAAATATTTTGAGTCCAATGCGGAAATTTATTTGGGCCTTAAGAAAAAGGATCATTTTGTTAGGTATAAATAATTTAATTTGGATATAGACTTATTTAGTTATAATTTAGGTCGTCTAGAAAACATTTGTATATAAATTGGATTAAACATGTCTAAAATGAGACTAGAACCCTAACCTTTTTGTTGGAATTAATACCCCTTTGTCACGAGACCAAGCTAGTGGTTATGTAATTGAGTTTAAACACTAACACTGCATTCTCGGGTTTAAAATACAAGAAAAAGAAATGATAAGATTGGATTGGAGAATAAAGGAAAAGAAATTATATACGTAAAAGACATTCTCAAGTTAAAATAAAAGAAAAGACAATATTGTTAATTACATTCTTGAGTCAGATAGAAAAAAAAAATTGTAACTTTACAATTATGTTCCCATTTTTGAGTTAGATAGGAACAAAAATATAGAATAAATTCGTAATATTGTACATGGCTATAAACATTTCCTTCACAATCAGTCCATATTTGACAGGAAAGTTTTGGAGGAAAAAAACCTTAACTTTTCTGTCCATTCTCTTTTTTTCTTAAAAAAAAAACTCAATAATAGAAAAAGAAATATTTTCTTATTTTGTTTCCAAACCCATAAATAAAAAACTTAAGAATACAGTGTAAATATACATGTTGTTTTAATAAAAATACATAAAGTTTAAAAAAAATTCTGGCCTAGCGGAATGTCGGGCTTGTGTTCATCGACCACCCCGCCACACCTTATGGCCGGCCCTATATCTCATCACTTCCTTGTAGAGATGGCCAAAAAAACCGGTTGGGGAACCGGTTTACCGGTTTAAACCGGAAACCGGTTTTTACCAAAACCGGTTTTTTAAAAACCGGTTTGACCGGTTTAGAAACCGCCGGTTCGTCTTTCGGTTACAAGTTCTAGATCCAAAACCGGTTAACGAACCGGTTAATGGAAAAACCGGTTTTTTTATTAACCGGTTATGGAAAAACCAGTTAACCGGTTTATAAAAAAACCGGTTTATAACGTTTGTATTTTTGAGTTACGAATATGCGATAACGATTTAATGTTTGTATTTTTAATGTAAAAACTATAAATGAAAGTTATGTGTTTTTAATCTTTGGTTTGTTGAAAACACATTCACCAATACACACTCATACTCATCTTCCAAGCAAAGAACCCTAACAACGAAAGCAAAGAATGGCTTCGGTAAGTCCGTTTTGCCTTGTAGTTACCGTTTTGCCTTGTAGTTACCGGTTTGTTTATACTGTGAAAAAATAATGGTCTTCATTAAGTACAAAATATAAAAAACAAATATTCGTATTTGAAACCGCGAAATTTAAAAAAAAAAAAAAAAAAACTGGTTAATAAAAAAAACCGGTTAATAAAAAAACCGGTTTATTAACCGGTTCTAACCGGTTTCTAAACCGGTCCTAACCGGTTAGACCGGTTAGGGTTTTGACAGCAAAAAACCGGTTATTAACCGGTCCGGTTATTAACCGAACCGGTTTTTTTCAGGGCCAAAAAAAACCGGTCCGGTTAATAACCGAACCGGTTTTTTTAAAAAAACCGGTTTGTGCACCTCTAATCACCATCATGCATATGACCCTTCACTTGATACCCTTAGCACTACATATTAAGCGCTTTGAAGGGATAGCGTGCTAATGTGGTAGGTGCTTTTTTGTATATTGTATATAACTAGTGTTTTGCCCGGCATGCTGCGTCGAAGCAGGTCGGTTAAACTTGTGGGCGCGAATTCGGTCGATTTCAATTCCTTGCGTTATAAAACAAAAGAAAATTATAAAAATTGCGACGGACCAATGGGGTGGTGACAGTCGATAAAACTCAAGTGCTGGTAAAACCGTGTTGATTTCGGACGTTGAGTCGTTGAGTCTACTCAAATTCCCTCGGATTCCGTCCCGTTCGTGAGGATACTATGACTTAAAAAAGGTCGGTATCCGGTGGTTTTCGTTAGGGTATCGGAATAAAATAAAACGCGGTGTGTCTATGCTATTTCGGTCGATTTTGATTATATTTGTGACAGTACCGAAACTAAAACAAAATAGTCGTTAAAACTTGGTCATTGTAAAGCCCGAACGTTGTTGTAGTTTAAGACTAGTCTTATTATGCTTCTAGAAAAAATTTATGTTCCTAGAAAAAATTACTTTACGACTCTTCGTGATAAGTTCACCAAACCAATCGGTCTCGAGAAGGATTCTCCTTAGAAAGAGAAAAGGAAAGGACCAACCACCAAACAATAATATATCTAACCTATAATATTTTTTTTACAAACAAATTTACAGTTCACAATCTCCCTCACTAATATTTGTTTTAAGTTTCCTGTTGTACTCATACAACTCCTCTCTTCTTTGTGTTATGTATCTCATCAAGGCCGGCTCCAATAAAACAAAAAATATTTTGAGTCCAATGCGGAAATTTATTTGGGTCTTAAGTAAATGGATCATTTTGTTAGGTTTAAACAATTTAATGTGGATATGGACTTATTTAGTTAAAATATAGGTCGTCTAAAAAACTTTTGTATAAAAATTGGATTAAAAATGTCTCAAATGAGACTAGAACTCATAACCTTTTGGTTGGAAGTAATACCCCTTTGTCACTAGACCAAGCTAGTGGTTATGTAACTAAGTTTAAACACTAACACTGCATTCTCGGGTTTAAAATACAAGAAAAAGAAATATAAGATTGGATGGGAGAATAAAGGAAAAACAAATTATATACTTAAAAGACATTCTCAAGTTAAAATAAAATAAAAGAAAATAAATTGTTAATTATATTCTTGAGTTAGATAGGAAAGAAAAGATAGGAAAAAAAATTGTAACTTTACAATTATGTCCTCATTTTTTAGTTACATAGGAAGAAAAATATAGAATAAATTCGTAATATTGTACATGACTATAAACATTTCTTTCACAATCAGTCAATATTTGACTGGAAAGTTTTGGAGGAAAAGAGCGTTAACTTTTCTTTCCATTCTCTTTCTTTTCTTAAAATAAAAAAGATTTTTACATATTTCCTCTTCCTAACCTTTGAAATTACATATTTCCCCAAAATACAAGTTTTTAATGCAAAATGTATAAGGCTCTTTAAACAAGGTTTGAGGAAATATGTAATTTCAAAGTTTAGGAAAGGGAAATATGTAAATGCCCGAAAAAAAAACTCAAGAATGGAAAAAGAAAAATTTTTTTATTTTTTTTCCAAACCCTAAAATAAAAAACTTAAGAATGCAATGTAAATATACATATTGTTTTAATAAAAATAGATATAATTTAAAAAAAAATCAAGGCTAGCGGGATATCAGGCCTGTGGTCGTCAACTACCCCGCCACACCTTATGGTCGGCCTTGTATCTCATCACTTCCTTGATCACCAACATGCATATGACCCTTCACTTGACACCCTTACCACTACATATTAAGCGTTTTGAAGGGATAGCGTGCTAATGTGGTAGGTGCTTTTTTTGTATATTGTATATAACTAGTGTTTTGCCTGGCGTGTTGCGCTGTAGCAGGTCGGTTAAACTCGTAGGCGCGAATTCGGTCGATTTCGTTTCCGTGCGTTATAAAACAAAAGAAAATTATAAAAATTGCGACGGACCAATGGAGGTGGTGACACTCGATAAAAATCAAGTGCTGGTAAAACAGACTATTGTTGATTTCGGGCGTTGAGGCAGTGAGTCTACGCAAATTCTATCGGATTCCGTCACGTTCGTGAGGATACTATGACATAAAAAAGGTCGGTATCCGGTCGGTTTTCGTTACGGTATCGGAACTAAAACAAAACGATGTGAGTCTATGCAATTTCGGTCGATTTTGATTACATTTGTGACGATACCGAAACTAAAACAAAAAAATCGTTAAAACCTGGTCATTGGTAAAGCCCGAACACTGTTGTTGTTTAAGACTAGTCTTATTATGCTTTTAGAAAAAATTTATGTTTCTAGAAATAATTACTTTATGACTCTTTGTGATAAGTTCACAAAACAAATCGGTCTCATGAAGGATTCTCCATAGCAAGAGAAAAGAAAAGGACTAACCACAAATACCAAACGATAATATATCTAACCTATAATATTTTTTTTACAAACAAATTGACAGTTCACAATCTCCATCACTAATATCTGTTTTAAGTGTCCTATTATATTCATACAACTCCTCTCTTCTTTGTGTTATGTATCTCATCACGGCCGGCTCCAATAAACAAAAAATATTTTGAGTCCAATGCGGAAATTTATTTGGGTCTTAAGTAAAAGGATCTTTTTGTTAGGTTTAAACAATTTAATTTGGATGTGGACTTATTTAGTTATAATGTAGGTCATCTAAAAAACTTTTTTATACAAATTGGATGGAACATGTCTTAAATGAGACTAAAACTCATAACCTTTTGGTTGAAAGTAATACCCCTTTGTCACTAGACCAAGCTAGTGGTTATGTAATTGAGTTTAAACACTAACACTGCATTCTCGGGTTTAAAATACAAGAAAAAGAAATAATAAGATTGGATGGGTGAATAACGGAAAAGAAATTATATACTTAAAAGACATTCTCAAGTTAAAATAAAAGAAAAAAAAGAAATTGTTAATTACATTTTTGAGTCAGATAGGAAGGAAAAGATAGGAAAAAAAATTGTAACTTTACAATTATGTTCTCATTTTTGAGTTAGATTTAAAGGAAAATACAAAATAAATTCAAAATATTGTACATGGCTATAAACATTTCCTTCACAATCAGTCCATTTTTTACTGGAAAGTTTATGAGGAAAAAAATCTTAACTTTTCTTTTCATTCTCTTTCTTCTCTTAAAAAAAAAACTCAAGAATGGAAAAAGAAAAATTTCTAATTTTTTTTCTAAAACCTTAAATAAAAAACTTAAGAATGCATTGCAAGTATACATATTGTTTTAATAAAAATATATATAGTTTAAAAAAAATTCAGGCCTAGCGGGATGTCGGGCCTGTGGTCGTCGACCACCCCGCCACACCTTATGGTCGGCCCTGTATTTCATCACTTCCTTCATCACCATCATGCATATGGCCCTTCACTTGACACCCTTAGCACTACATATTAAGCACTTTGAAGGGATAGCGTGCTAATGTGGTAGGTGTTTTTTTGTATATTGTATATAACTATTGTTTTGCCCGGCGTGTGCGCCGAAGCAGGTCGGTTAAACTCGTGGGCGCGAATTCGGTCGATTTCAGTTCCGTGCGTTATAAAACAAAAGAAAATTATAAAAATTGCGACGGACCAATGGGGGGTGGTGACAGTTGATAAAACTCAAGTGCTAGTTAAACCGACTATTGTTGATTTCGGGCGTTGAGGCGGTGAGTCTACGCAAATTCTGTCGGATTCCGTCACATTCGTGAGGATACTATGACTTACAATAAGGTCGGTATCCAGTCGGTTTTCGTTAAGGTATCGGAACTAAAACAAAACGCGGTGAGTCTATGCGATTTTAGGTTGATTTTGATTACGTTTGTGATGGTACCTAAACTAAAACAAAAAAGTCGTTGAAACCTAGTCATTGGTAAAGCCCGAACGTTGTTGTAGTTTAAGACTAGTCTTATTATGCTTCTAGAAAAAATTTATGTTTCTAGAAAAAATTACTTTATGACTCTTCGTGATAGGTTCACCAAACAAATCGATCTCATGAAGGATTCTCTTTAGCAAGAGAAATGGAAAGGACCAACCACAAATACTAAACGATATATATCTATCCTATAAGATTTTTTTTACAAACAAATTGACAGTTGACAGTTGACAATCTCCCTCACTAATGTCTGTTTTAAGTGTCCTGTTGTACTCATTCAACTCCTCTCTTCTTTGTGTTACGTATCTCATCAAGGCCGGCTCCGATAAATAAAAAATATTTTGAGTCCAACGCGGAAATTTATTTGGGCCTTAAGTAAAAGGATAATTTTGTTAGGTATAAATAATTTAATTTGGATATGGACTTATTTGGTTGTAATTTAGGTCGTCTAAAAAACATTTGTATAAAAAATTGGATTAAACATGTCAAATGAGACTATAACTCATAACCTTTTTATTGGAAGTAATACCCCTTTGTCACTAGACTAAGCTAGTAGTTATGTAATTGAGTTTAAACACTAACACTGCATTCTCGGATTTAAAATACAAGAAAAAGAAATGATAAGATTGTATGAAAGAATAAAGGAAAAGAAATTATATACTTAAAAAACATTCTCAAGTTAAAATAAAATAAAAGAAAATAAATTGTTAATTACATTCTTGAGTCAGATAGGAATGAAAAGATAGGAAAAAAAATTGTAACGTTACAATTATGTCCTCATTTTTGAGTTAGATAGGAAGGAAAATATAGAATAAATTCGTAATATTGTACATGGCTATAAACTTTTCCTTCACAATTAATCCATATTTGACTGGAAAGTTTTGAAGGAAAAAAACGTTAACTTTTTTTTCCATTCTCTTTATTTTCTTAAAAAAAAAAAAACCTCAACAATGGAAAAAGAAAAATTTTCTTATTTTCTTTTTCCAAACCCTTAAATAAAAAACTCAAGAATGTAATGCAAATATACATATTGTTTTAATAATAATCTATATAATTTAAAACAAATTCGGGCCTAACGGGATGTCGGGCATGTGGACGTCGACCACCCCGCCACACCTTATGTTTGGCCCTGTATCTCATCACTTCCTTGATCACCATCATGCATATGACCCTTCACTTGACACCCTTAGCACTACATATTAAGCGTTTTGAAGGGATAGCGTGCTAATGTGGTAGGTGCTTTTCTGTATATTGTATATAACTAGTGTTTTGCCCGGCGTGTTGCGCTGAAGCAGGCAAGTTAAACTCGTGGGCGCGAATTCGGTCGATTTCAGTTCCGTGCGTTATAAAACAAAAGAAAATTATAAAAATTGCGACGAACCAATGGGGGGTGGTGACAGTTGATAAAACTCAAGTGCTAGTTAAACCGACTATTGTTGATTTCGGGCGTTGAGGCGGTGAGTCTACGCAAATTCTGTCGGATTCCGTCACATTCGTGAGGATACTATGACTTACAATAAGGTCGGTATCCAGTCGGTTTTCGTTAAGGTATCGGAACTAAAACAAAACGCGGTGAGTCTATGCGATTTTAGGTTGATTTTGATTACGTTTGTGATGGTACCTAAACTAAAACAAAAAAATCGTTAAAACCTGGTCATTGGTAAAGTCCGAACGTTGTCGGCCCCGAACATTGTAACGGCAAATCAACGTGAATAACCGTTTTTTTATCAAATTGAAAAAAAAACAAAAAAAAAATAGCGTTATCTAATCAAATGACGCCACATGGACCAATCATTGCTATGCGACACCAAAGTTCCCATTTGTTATATATAATAGTAAGTTTTCACAAAAGGTAATAAAGTGAAAGACTGCAAACATACACTAGAAAGAACGACACAATAGGCAATAAAGTGGAAGAATGCAAACATACACTAGAAAGAAAAAAAATAATAATGTAACTTAACATTGCTTCGGAAGCACTTTAAATTGAATGTAAGAATAGAGTACACCATGGGAAAGGAAAAGTAAGGTTATTTGCTAAATATTCAAATACCTTTTAATTAGCCTCTAAGCCATATAAACATGCGGACCCGTGAATCCGAATAATTAAATAAGTCGACCCTCTTCATTTAACCCACTTATTACAAATCAGTAAACTGATTAAAACGTTTACAACTTAATTAGGACATGTTAACCTGTGTAAATAAATAGGTTAAACGAGTCGTATCTAAATTACACGATTTTAAGTCTGTGCAAGTTAGAGTTGATGTTTTTGACACGAATAATTATACATGCCATGTTTTGGTTAACCAATTCTAAGATGTCAACTAGATACGATTCACAGCTTAATTACAACTACGTCTCTGTTAACAAGAACAGGTCCAAACTTAAAAGTTACTTGGTTACTTAATTTTTTTTTCTTAATCCACGAGCAGGTTACTAGACATGTTCTCACCGGTAACCACTATTACCGACGAATTTACAACGTAACCAGAGATACCTGGTTTTCTTTTGTGTCGAATGAATACAGTTGGTAGATTGAAAATGGGACGTACAAGTCCATTTGAAACGTGAAATAGAGCTTAAATGACAAAGGAAATGTTGTGGATGGAGATTGTGCACGCATGCATAATACGTTTGCACCGTCACGCATATTAAATTTTGTTTCTAATTTGTAAAGTCAATAAGTACTTGATGGCGACATCAATCAAATGATAAAATTGTATTATCTAGGGGTGTTTGGGATTTCTTATTTTACCCTCTTATAACTTTTTAACAACTTAATAAATTTTAAAAGTGTAACTTATTAACTTTTCTCTCTTACACCAAAAGCAATCCAACCACCTTATTACTTTTCAAAAAGTTAATAAGTTATAAGTTGGTGAAAATAAGCAACCCTAAATACCCCTTAATACTCGTAACAACTAATTTATTTCTATGTTAGTTTAGTTTGTATATATGGCGAACTCACGTATGACATCAATAAACGATATCATGTCATATAAAATATCTTATACTTGTGTTTATAATTTATTTATGAATCTGATACTCGAGTAACATCAATCAATCAAACGATTTAAAGAATACTAAAATCAATAGAAAAATCTATGGTACACTATTTCCCATACAATTTTGTATATTTTTTTAGGGGTTTTCTATAACCACCCCCAAATTGCTAAAAAACCGACTAATACGCCACGTATGGCTCTATACGCGGCGTATTAGTAGGTTTTTCTAGAAAAACCCTCCAAATTTGTCCTATTATGTTTTTTTTTCTTTGTTATTATTATTGTTATTTATGTTTATTATTATTAATATTATTTATTTATTAATAAATTATTATTATTCAAAATTTGGCAAAGGGTGTTCAGTTTCAGGGCTTATTTGGGAAAATTGACACTGCAAAACGAACTTTCAGTTTCTTGGTTGCTTTTGTTATCGGGATCCTGAATCAGTTGCAGGGTTTATTTAGAAAAATTGACATTACCAAACAAACTTTCAATTTCTTGGCTGCTTTTGTTATCGGCATCTCGAATTTGGCTCTTCGATCTTCAAACGCCAGCTGTCTTGACCGTCGGCCACCACCACCAACCATAGTTGTCTTCACTTCAACGCATATCCATTGTCACTAAGCTTAAGCTTAAGCTTAACGGAGTCAATAATTTGAACAGTGAAATGAAAATTCAATCATTGCTCCAACATAACTAGCACCAGATTGAGATATTAGTTTGATGAGTTTGAATCTCTCGGATCCGTAGTGTCCGCTAACAGTAGCTTTAACGGAGTCCATAATTTGAACAGTGGAATGGAAATTCGATCATTGCTCCAATAACTAGCACCAGATTGAGATGTTAGTTTGATGAGTTTGAATCTCTCGGATCCGTGGTGTCCGCTAACGGTAGCTTTAACGGAGTCCATAATTTGAACAGTGAAATGAAAATTCGATCATTGCTCCAACATAACTAGTACCAAATTGAGATATTAGTTTGATGAGTATATGTTTAGATGGGGGCTTTGTAATTTGATCATCTTTGTGTATATTGAAGAATTATCGGCTTATATATATATCAATATAACTCTTAAATTAACAATGGTATATTCTTGTATAGTAGATGTGTAGTAGAAGAATTCATTGCTCCAACATATAGCACCAGATTGAGATGTTAGTTTGATAAGTTTGAATCTCTCGGATCTGTAGTGTCCACTAACGGTAGCTTTAACGGAGTCCATAATTTGAACAGTGAAATGGAAATTCGATCACTGCTCCAACATAACTAGCACCAGATTAAGATAATAGTTTGATGAGTTTGAATCTCTCAGATCCGTGGTGTCCGCTAACGGTAGCTTTAACGGAGTTCATAATTTGAACAGTGAAATGGTAAATCGATCATTGCTCCAACATAACTAGCACCAGATTGAGATATTAGTTTGATGAGTTTATGTTTAGATGGGGGTTTTGTAAGTTGATCATCTTTGTATATATTGAAGAATTATAGGCTTATATATATCTATATATGTAACACCCCGGTTTAAGCGGAAACGCCCGAGTGTGACGTACAGATTGTTCAAACACACGTGACACTATTTTGTGCCCAATATAACATTAATTCATTAAAGCATCATGTAACACAAGTTCAAATAAGAATACAAATTGAAATCAAATCATAATAAAAACAAATGTCTCGTTTATTAAATAACCTAGGTATTCTAAGCGTCTTCTAGTCATTCATCCTCTAATCACGGTACCTGTAACATATGTATAAAATACGGTCAACTATAAATATAGCTGGTGAGATTTCCACAGTTTAAATACTACGTAAAATCATAAAATTCCATGAAAACTTGTGAAAAGCACATAAGGGTTCTTTACACTCGATGCAGTGGACATGAGTGTAAAGAACAAACGAAGGTCCTTTCCAGTTGGGGCTACCAACGTACTTGGATAATGAGGTCCCTTTTCCACTCGATACAAATGGACCTGAGTGCAAAGGGGGGCGTATGATCATACTTAATGAGGCAACCACTTGAATTCCACGTATATAACAATTAAACAAATAAGCACACAAGTCCATGATTGAATTGTAGTTTGTAAGTAATCGAAGTAATAATACTTGAATTTTATAATTGATACATATGCCACCCCAAAATATTAAAACATTTAAAAAGGGGTTGTGAAAACTTACCTCGAAATTGAAGACAACTTGTAATATAAGCCGAAAACATGATAATGAAACCGAAGCAATCAAACGTCACGACCTATAAATGAAAATGCAAGGGAAATCAAGACTAGCTAACGGGATTAGTAAAGTTGTAAATATTTGGTTAACAGGGTATTGCAATATTTTAGAATATTTTAATAGTATTTTACGCGATAATATTATGTTTAATTTTAACGGCATTTTTAATGAACTAAATATTATTTTAACTTATTTTTTGATTAATATCTTCACATTTATGAAAATATAATGTTTGCATATTACGGGTTTTAGATGATAATTTTAATCTCGGTTTATGATGTTTATCGAATTATTATTACCGAATTAAAGTTTAACGGAATAAAAGCTAACGAAACTAATATTAAAGTTAACGAACTATATTATTTAAATGTTATAATTTTAACACTCATACGAAAGTTACGGTATTTACGAGTCATGTCTTGAAAATACTTATGTTATTGGATGAAACATAAATCTACCAAATTTTAGTTAACAAAAATAAAGTTTAACGATTTTACAAGCTAATAAATTTAAAGCTAACGAATTAAGTTTCACGAATTTTATGTTAATGGCTTAAAGTTTACGAATTACGATTAACTAATTTACGTTTAATGGATTAAAAGCTAATAAATTGAAACAACCGAATTATAAACTAATTTTTGTGTCAGTTTAACAAAAGTGGAAGTTAGGTTTTAGATAAAAAAAATAAATTATAATTTACAAAAATTTTTACTTAGTTTAAAATAATTTTATTTGATTTTTAATAATTTTTAATACTTAATTTAATAACAAAAATAAATGAAAATTGATTTAAAAAAAAAAAAAAAACAAACTGATCTGGCCCGGGTGAGGTTCGAACCCAGGTCATCACGCCTACACCTATGTGGCTACCCAACTGGACCAGTCTATATTTTGGTTAAAACACAGAACAAAAATACATATATATTAAAGCTTATGTTTATCATCTTCATCATTCAAACCCTAAAACTCTAATCTACAAAGCCGTTCTTTATTTATTAAAATTGACTTAGGGGTTTTGTTCATTGATTTAACGTTGATCAAAAGCATAAAACAATTACCTTGAAAGGTTTTAATTTGGTGGAGAACGAGGTCTCGCCGGAGCCGAACCTTGATGAACAATTACGGGCATTTTAAAGTGAATTAGAGAGAAGGAGAAATGACAGAGAGTTGTATGAGTCCTAAGCTCCTATTTATACATCCAACTGGAGCGTCTACGCGTCAATTTGATAAGTTTGATTTCCAAGTTTTCCGGCGATCATCACGGCCTTGATTTACGGTGTTATAACGCAATTAACGAGTTGGTTAAGTACTATAAACGCGGTCTAAAGTTGTTACTCAAATAAAATGGTCAAAGATTGAGGTTTGGAGGTCGTTTGGGATTTCCGGCATCGCCGCCGGCGATGGTGGCCAGGAAGACGGGTTCAGGGGGAGAGGGTTGGGTCTTATTTTTATAATAATATAATTTAAATTAAATTTACAGTTTAGCCCCTGGTCTTTACTACTTCTTTTAAATCCTAACTTGCACTTTAACTAACGGAAATGGTCCTTGCACTTTTAGATAGATTATACTTTCATGAATTATAATTATGACTTTTAAATTATGATTGGAACTAAGTTTACAATATGAATCATGAACTGTGAAATGCTATAATTAATGAATCGTAATTATTATACTTGGATATATTTGTATAATATACTCGTGTACTTTGCGTATTGTTTAAACGTAAAACTTTAAATCCCGTAGCTTCATTAATTGTATAAAATGAAAACAAATGGTAAACAAGCGGACGATAACGTAATTTCTCGTGAACATTATAATATTGATAGATGATAAATAAGAGCTTTCGGAAAATGCTCGGTTTAGCAAATAACAAAATAACGAATGTCAAATACGTTAAACGATCTTAAGTAATGTATATATATATATAACAAACTTTAAAATTTAAAATGGGTCGGGTTTTCGGGTTCGAAAAGTAATGAATGTTACAATATAACTCTTAAATTAACAATGGTATATTCTTGTGTAGTAGAAGAATTCATTGCTCCAACATATAGCACCAGATTGAGATATTAGTTTGATGAGTTTGAATCTCTCGGATCTGTGGTATCCACTAACGGTAGCTTTAACGGAGTCCATAATTTGAACAGTGAAATGGAAATTCGAGGTTAGGGTTTGGAAAGTGTTATTATTTTGAAAGGCTAAATAGAATCATGAGTTGAGTGGTTTATATGGTTTTGAAACTTAGAAATTTGGCAAAGGGCGTTCAGTTACAGGGCTTATTTGGAAAAATTGACATTGTCAAACGAACTTTCAATACATGTATTATACTAATATAGCAACTTACTTTAACATTTTGAATTAGTGACTTAATGCTGAAACGGAGTTACCTAAACCGGGTAACACGTTTGCTGACGTGGATTTAAGTTCGGTGTTGAATGATAATATTAAGAACCGGTGTAAGTACGTGGGAACCTGAAAGTTTTGTCTTGTTTAAGTGGTGAGTACACTCGGTTCATATCGAGTAAGTTAAAAAATTGGGAAGAGCCTATTATGCCTCATATTGAACAATATGACACAATATCACAACCTTTTGTTTATTTTTTTTGTTTTGTGACACAAAGCTTCTTGAGGAAGATTCAAATGAGAAGTTTAGATGGGGGTTTTGTAAGTTGATCATCTTTGTGTATATTGAAGAATTATCGGCTTATATATATATACATATATATATATATACAACTCTTAAATTAACAATGGTGTTTTAATATTCTTGTGTAATAGAAGAATTCATTGCTCCAACATAACTAGCACCAGATTGAGATATTAGTTTGATGAGTTTGAATCTCTCGGATTCGAGGTTTCTGCTAACGGTAGCGTTCAGTTGCAGGGCTTATTTGGGAAAATTGACATTGCCAAACGAACTTTCAATATATGTATAAAACTATTATAGCAACTTACCTTAACATTTTGAATTAGTGACTTAATGCTCTTAAGCTTTCTATGAGGTCATCTCTTTATGTTAAGTTCCCTACCTCTTTTCTTAAACATTGTCAAACCAACATTCAATTTCTCCAACAAGTACGCGATTCTGGTGATGTTGGCTGGACGTGACTTGATGGCGTGTGCGCAGACTGGATCCGGTAAAACGGCGGCGTTTTGTTTTCCGATTATTAGTGGCGTGTTGAGTGAATAATATTATGCTCATATAGGTGGTGTCTATATAGTAGACATGGTGTAGTATAATGGCCGGTGCCTAGACAAATTTCAAATCGTTATCATAACGGAACCCAATTACAATTAAATATAGTTTAGTTTTTCAAAAGTCCCTATAAAGTATAAACCGCCTCTCTTGATCTCACATAACAAAACAGAAACCAGTCACCAAATCTCCGTCCTAACATGTACAACTACCGACTTCATACTAAATAAATATAAAATGAAACCTGATTGAAGTCGGGTAACCACGACGTGCTAGACTGATTGTTAGTGGCGTAACACAGCTCCTCCTCGTTCGACTGTTGTCTATGTTTGTTTGATGAAATTGTGTTGTTGTCTATGTGTGTTTGATGAAATGTGACGATCGGGAGGTACGTATATATAATAAAAGAGAGAAAGGAGGGACATAGAGAGGAGCCGGGCTCCAATAATTCAAAAGCACCAATATGCCGCGTATAAGGCTATATGCGGCGTATTGGGGTACGATTTGACAACCTAGTCCTGCAAAAGCTGGGATGTCAAATCAACTAATACGCCGCGTATAGCCCTATACGCGGCCTATTAGGGCGTGTGGTGGGTGTCCATAGTAGGACCCTTTTTTATATGTAATACTTATAATTATATTATACTATATATTAATTTACAACTTTTGAGTGCAGTAGAGGTTGTACTTCTAGCTGTTTATGTTGTACAAGACACTCATGTTTACCATTCCTTTTAAAACAACTATTTTGGTTGTACGTTGTGCTTTAGTTTTGGTTACCATGTTGCTGTGTGTTTTAAGCAAATGTTGCCATGTACTGCCTCCACATGCTACCACGTTTCTATTTTTTCATGTGCCACATCCAGCTTTCTTTCATCTTTTTATGTTTCAGAATAATTACCACTCACTTCTCCCTTTAATTACAACCCATTTGCTTCCACCGACCGACAGTCCTACAACACCCTCCTCTGCCACGAAATTGGAGGAGAGCATTAACACCACTACTATGATCAGTGGCATTCAACGGTGGCTGAGGGAGTAGCGGGTTGCAATTAAAACGGGGTTTGTGGTAGATTAACCCGAAAAACGCCTAGAAGAAGAAAGGTGGCGGTGGCCGAAGTTATTGCTTCTCTATCTATATCCGCAGATGAAAAATAAGAAAGACAGAGAGAACAACTTAAGAGCGGCGGTGATGGCAGATTCAGGCGTGCCGGTGGTGGTTATGATGTCGTGACGGCGATGGTAGTACGTGTTTGACAAGGATATTTTGGGTATTACTTCACATCTGATGTAACAATGCCGAAAAGGTCCCGTAATAGTTGTGGTGAGTTCTGCGATGGTGGGCTGCTAATGTAGAGAGAGAAAATGGACATTATAATATTTATGAAAAAAATGGTATTTAGAATATTAAATTGTAAATCGTTTTGGTGCGTTGGTTGTGACATCTGTTTCTGTGCATTGTTTGTATCAATTCCAACATAAATATGTACATAAATTGGAACACTTTTTTTATTTTATATCAAATTCAGTTAATAAGTTAACGATTAACCTAAACTTTTGGTATTAAACCATAAGTCATATTTCAAAAAGTGGAGGTATGTGGTTTATCCTTTCGCTTCTTTTATGTGGTTATCTTTTATGAGTTAACACGTTTTATTCCGCAACAGTAGGGGTCGAAATACTAGTTTATAAAAAAAATCTAAGTATATAGTTTTTTTTTTTCTTTTATGAAATCATTACCTTATAATTTTTTTCTATTTTTCTAATTTCTATCCTAACATATAAATATATTATTTATATTTATTTCTCCGAGTTTCAACCTAAAATGTGTTAATACCCAAAATACAATTAAACAAGCTTTGTATATAAGAAACAAAACTTGAAAATTGTGAAAGTTAAAACTTTGGGTAAAGTTTTAAATAAGGTATATTGATTTTTAATGGTTCCAACTATTGTTTTTTGGTCAATGCTGGTTCTAACTATAGAATTGGCTACTGATGGTCCTAACTTTTAAAATATTTGTTCCTATTGGTCCGCGACTAACATTATTAGCGCTGTCAGTTTCAGGTCGTCGGGAAAACGTTTTTGGCCGAAAAATTCAAATTTGTTGCCGGAAAACACCACCTGAACACCGCAACCTGCGCCAATTGACACCGGTAACCAACTACCACCACTTGAGCACCATCAATCAATTCCGACGATAGTTCTAAGGTTTCCGACGACCTTAATAATTGGGGCTTTTGCTAGAAAAAGGTTCCTAAAGGTCCGATACGAAGTTACCAAGATGTTTGGGACGCAAATGTTGAGTTTTTAGGAAAAAACTCGAGTTTTCCGGCCAAAACCGTTTTTCCGGCGACCTGAAACTAACGACGTTAGGATTCTGTTATTCGCGGACTGTTAGGAACAAATACTTTAAAAGTTGGGACAAAATGCTCCCTTACAGTCGGTTTAACCATGTTTCTTTTGAAACAATTAATTTTTATATTTTATGAATTTATTTTCTTTAGCTACAGATTATGGATTCAGGATTCTCTAGGTTCTGGCAACTCACAAATCTAATAAATAATTTGTATACACACACATATATATATTAATTTATATTTTTAAACCATTTTTACTTTCTAATTAAAGATATAGTTTCATTTTTGATAATTATAGTATTTAAAAAAGATGTAATTATACAGTTTGTTCAAAAACAATTGTTGTAATGAGACAATGAGTATACAACAATTTCAAACTATTACACTTCACATGTATTTAATTAGAAAAACGTGTAAACATCACCTCCATGTTAAAATTCTTGCATTTGCACTCTCATGAGTTTTAAAAGTGAATTCAAATTCTCTAAGAAATTTATTAAACTTTGTTACAAAATGTGATCAGATATTAAAGATGAAACATTTCACAGAACTGTATGAACTGCTAACATATATTCTTATACTTGACATTTAAATAATTGCTAGTAAGTAGTAACATAATTCTCCAAATCCACACGGCACTAGTAGAAAAATGCTTTTAGATGCAGTGAAAATGGTTTTTAGAGGCGGTTTTAGACCGCGTAAAAAAATAGGGTGGCAAAAGCTAGTATGGTTTATAGACGCAATTTTGAAAACCGCGGGTTTATCCAGCTTGTATAGTTAATTATCTTGTAGAACGATCCAATCAACCTCATGCTGTTTATGAGTTGCATTGTTAAGATTTTTACTAAACACAACCCAAAAATAAAAAGTGTAAAAAAAAAAAAAGACGGTGGAGACTGTGCCCGAATACAACTATGCTAATAAATTAAAAAAAGGCAGATGCACAGTTTATATGAATATAAACAATATTAAAAGTGAAAAGGAGTGCACATATATAAATATATACCAAACATACAATTTAAAAATGATATGAACTGACCTGTTTTAGCTTCCTCAATACACACACATGATGATGGATGATTTAATTTGAATTTGAGGTGAAAAATTTGTTCCAAAGAGGAAACTTGAATCTTAATCTTTTCCATTTGATTCTTGCCAACAACGGGTGTAAACCTAGTATATGTTCTGGCATGAAATCATGTCTTGTCAATATCCCTACCACAGGCAGTCTCTGCAACACAAAATTAAACGGCACTTTTTAGCCTTTTTGGAAATATTTGCAATAAGTATTACGTATCTTATATAAAATGAGTTAACCGGTAAAAGATAAGAAACTAGCTACAAACAAGTTTAAAGTGAGTCCCTGTAGTATAATAAAAATAACAGGTTTGGCGTCTGGTTTATAATTTGTAACACGGTTGGGATCTAACACTAGCCTTTGTTAAAATTTCCGTTTAATTTTTAAAAATGACAGCTTTACCCCATTAATGTTACGACTTGAAAACCACATAGACCAAACCTGCAATGTTTCCCAAGCCACAAAGAGCATTATTTAATTAACTCTTTTGTTTATAAGATTAGATTACTATTTCAATAACATTGTTTGTAGTTCTATAAATTAATTTATTTATAATATAGAAAATCGAATAAAAAGTGTTGACGGATCAACTAGACCCGACACACTCGTTTGGAAGTTTCAACTTTCAACGTGTTTGCCAAACAAAAAAAAGTTGCAATGATATGGGCTTTATGTAAAAACCATCTACACTTATAGTTGATTAAGTGAGTTTAATAAAACCATTTTGTAACACGAACCAAAACTGATTTTCTTATTCTGTGTTTTATCTCAAACAGGTCATAAAAGAGAACAAGTCAAACCGGGTCAAATTCAGGCACAACCCGTTTGACCCATTAACCAGCTCACCCGTCTTGCTTCTTGTTAAGAACTAGCTAAACAAAACTGAGCTTACCCCGGAAGTCTTGGGGACCACTAATAAGTGTCTTAACCCGACACCCCTAAAAAGTATAAGCGCCTTTGCGAGTGACATCGTTTCAACGACCGTATAAGGCGATGCATTAGTAAAAGGATGCAAATCAATAAACATTTCCATTTCTTCATCACTCAACTCAATATCATCAATCTTTTCAGCATATCCAAGACCCTGTTTTGCAAAATCATTTGATGAAAATTTCTCCACACTTTCCTCATCAGTTACGGTTGGAGTAACATGAAACGCCTTCTTCTTCAACAATGTAATAAGATGAGACCGAAGAATCAACCCGTATAAAACCGGTGCTTCAGAATAAGGCGGCTCGTCAACTACAGGAAACCCGTTATGACCCGTTGTTTTAAGCACATGGACAATATTAGCAACGAGTTCAATCCCGTTAAGCACACGAAGCGGGCCCGTAACAACGTCACTAACGGTTAACTGTCGCATGTACGGTTCGGCGTGGGTTTCTAAATAAGGAAACCCTTTAAACTTCATTATCTGGTCATAAACGTTTCCGTTAAACGCGTCGGCAACAGTTTTGGAAACGAGAAGGACGAGCATTATAAGTGGGAGTAGCAATAAGTTGTTGGTTAACTCTAGAAGAATAACACATAATGAAACCGTCATTCGCATTGTCCCACCGAGAAGTGAAGCCGCACCAAGAACCGCAAATAGCCCGTCGTTAAGATTAGAGGTTGACCCGATTAAAAGCGCAACAAGGCGACCATAAGACGCACCCGTTACGATTATGGGAATGAAGAGACCAACGGGTGCAACGATACCGTAACTGAAGATACTTAGAAAAAAGCAGGTGATGAAGAATATTAGAACTGAAGTTGGGTGAAACTCGGTGTGTGTGTTTTTACTGAATAGGTTTTTGATTGCATCATCGTTTGTGTTGAAGAAAAGACTTGCTAGTTCGTTGTATTCGTCAGGCTGGCATTGAAATTTCTTGAAGTTGCCAGATCGTCCGATGGTTGGGCATGGTTCGGATGTGCCAGCTGGACAAGGCCGGCATGGTGCAACCCATGGTAATCCAAATAAGAGACAGGAAGTTACAATGGAACCCATGCAAGCAAGGAGTATTTTGTGAACGGTGCCTTTCCTGTTGTAAAGTCAGAAAAGAATAGCTAAGTGCTTGCTGGTCAACCCAGCCCATTTCAACCTGTTACCCAGCTCACCCATCTTGCCACTTTTAAGTAAAGGTGTGCATGCAAAAAACCGATCTGTAAGGCGTAAACAAATACCAAATGGTTTGGTTGTGTCTTCGTGGAAACCAAATTTTCAGTTGCATGTAGTTAAAACCAAAAAACAGAATTGAAATTTTCATTTTTTATTTTGAATGTTAAGTGATATATAAGACTTAAATAAGCAATGTAACCCAAATATTTTAGCCCGGATACATTATTTTGGGCAAGTTTTTTCGGCCAAAAAAGTTCAAGCTCAAATAGTAAAACCAAACCAAATGTATGGATTACCATATCTTATTTTGAATGTTAAGTAATTTTTAAGAATTTAATAAATAGTGTTGCCCAAACACTTTGGCCCAAATGTATAATAATCAATTAATCATTAATTAACAAAAAGTCTTTGACTTTAACAAATGGTAAGTTTTTTAATTTTTAATTTTGAATGTCAAGTAACGTTTAAGACTTTAACAAATAGTGTAACCCAAATATTTTTAGCCCAAATGTATAATAATCAACTTATTATTCAATAAAAAGATTGACCATTAAAACATGAAAACCGAAAAAACCAAAACCGAGCGGTTTTCAAAAACACAAAAACTGAAATTTTCGGTTTTGGGGTTGGCTTGAGCCCCAAACCGACTATGCACACCCCTACTTTCATAAAGCATGCATTCATAGAAAGGCATTATCATACTCTTGATATACCAAAAAAGTAAAATGATTACATGAAACCGAAAAGAGAGCTTACTCGTTGATTAGACTGTAAAGCCGGAGAACTTTACCCAATAAAAAATTGTACAGACCACCTGCAATGCCCCCAATGACACCAAGAAGAAGAACCGGGGGCACATCTACTAGATGATAGCTTATATTTGCAGAGGTAACATCAAACATTATCAAACCCCCGGTCCCAAACAGTCCACATTTTCCACTCAAGCACATATCAGTTAAACCCCTAAGCAATATTGCAACAACAGCAGTTGAAAAGAAAGCTCTCCACAAAAGTGCACTTCTCCACCTGCACAAACACAATTTAAGAATACTGATGAAAATTGAATTCACGTTTTAGTCTTTATTTACCATGATGCCATTTCTTCAAGAGCAAAAAGTACACCACCAACAGGGGCACGAAAAGCAGCAGCAATTCCAGCAGCTGATCCACACGTTACAAGATCTCGTCTGTCTCTATCATTATTAAAAAATCTGAACCATTTCCATGTCAATCCGTATTTCTTTGATCCACCCTGGCATGTCAAAGCTGCAATGATTGCCCCAGTATGCACCATTGGCCCCGCCTTGCCAACATTAAGAGATGATGACACAGCAGCGATGGTACCAACAATCTGTCAACAAGTCCACTTATATAGTATAAGTTAATAACTTATTATACAGATATATATATATATATACATACATACATATATATACACACACATATATATATAGGGGGTGGTTCAGGAGAGAAGTGATATTAAAGTGAGAAGTGCGAGAAGTGGATCTAAACCATTGATTATTTGCAATCAATGGTTAACAATAATAATGGCAATTTCGTAATAAACTGGAAAATACATGTGCACTAGTTTAGATAAAAAGGATACGTTGTGTTTCTTCAAAAAATCTTTATGGTAATAAAGTGTTCATTTAATAATCCACACCAATTCCCATAAGAATTCTCTACGGATTTTTAATTGAATATTCAATAATTTTCTTCTATTTAGAAAAGTTACCAAATTACAGAGCTTTAATTGGTTCCAAAAACTTCAATTGTACATTCAATCACCTTGCCATTTACTTCCATTAAAATAATTGGTGAAGCAAAAAAATCGAACCTAATTAAGGTTAGTGTTGTTTGTTTTATTTTAGTTTGGAATAACCTAAATATCACAGTTTTTGGATTCACCTACATTTATAATCTGAATTAGATCATAAACCATGTTGATTCAATTATAGATTTGAAAAAAAAAACTAAGCTTTTTTCGTATAATAGAAATTAGGGGAATTTTAATTGGTGCACATCTAAACCTACACTAGTTAAGATTAATCATGTGTATATCTGTATTTCTTTGATTATATCATTGCGTGTAGTTATACTTCATTCCGTGTAGGTATAGATCTTATTTGTGTCGTTTTAGTTCATTTTGTGTGTAGTTATAATTCGTTTTCTGTTGGCTTATTTTAATTTATTTTTCATACTTGATTTATTAAGGGTTTTTTTATTGTGTTTATTGTACGTGAATGCACCAAAAATCCATTTCTTGTAGTGTATGTTCTTTTTCGACAATAAATTGTCCCTACACTACAACACTTTATTCCTACACTGCAACATTTTTTAATAAATTGATCCTGCATTTTGTATATCGATTGTGTAGGGTGTGCTCTTTTTTCAGTGTAGGATATCCTATAATTCTATTTGTCAAGTATAATGGTGTGTGTAGGTATTATATATATGTGTAGGAATATGTTGACTTTGGAATTTTGTTAATCCAGTTTGTTGAAAATGAATTGAATTGACTAAAGAAATGAGTTTGTTTGATGTGGATAACAATAACGATCTGGGATTCAGTATATCTGGGATTTAAATCATTGATTGATTTAAAGTTATGTTAAAATAATAAACATGCTAATACATAAATAGTTTCTATATAAATTAGCTTTGTCCATTTACTATAGTACCCCTATATTTAATTAAAAGAAAATAAAAAAACAAAAAATCTGATTGGCTGAATGGACTTCTCACAATAAATTGACTTCTCTCTTAAACTTAAACCTATATATATATATATATATATATATATATATAAGGGAGGGATATTTTGAGAACCATGTTGAGTTTTAAGAACTTAAGAACTCAATTCTAGGCCACACATTTAATTAAATGGATTGGAATATGTAGTTGAGATTAAATCTAGCAAAAAAGTCAAAGTAGGAGAGATAATAAATATATAAGTGGTTATACTAACTTTTATGTCCGTTACACGTGTAAAAAGTCGACTCGGTGCGTAAAAAATTCTGTAAATTTTTTACGTGTATGTAACTTACATATATTACGCATGTGTAAAAAAAATTCGAAAAAAAAAATCGTTACACTGAGTTCTTTCGAGTACTTAAAACTCAAAGGGGTTCTTAATTGAAATCTCCCCTATATATATATATACATACATATATATATATATGCGCACACACACACATATAGGGACATATTTGTTTCAGAGTCAATACTATTTTGAGAACCATGAGGACCGAATAGCGCAACTGTATATATCAGAAGTAGTGGAATAGAGAAACACAAACAGTTACATAGCCGTCTTGTGTATCACATTCAAAGCAATATGTGCAAATGCAGTATGCAGTTCTCGCGGTTCCCAACATATTATTGGTTATATACATATGTATATATATACAGATAGAGGATGCTAAGCAGAACACAGTTTTTCGCTTAATGAACAACCAAAATCATTTATTTTTTCAACCTTCAAAATTTTTAAAATATAATAAATGGTTGATATACAATGTTTATTAAAAAAAACAATATGAAAAGTCTTTGTTTATTAATAGAAGCTACGCTTGTGTAAGTCATGTGCAAGTTATATTACAACACACACAACCTACACTTACACATGTATAAGTAAACAATTAAGCATTATAAAAACATGTGACCAAATTAACTAGATATTTCTTATGTAAATAACATACCCATGTGTATTTAAGAAGTACTAAACATTAAGAATATGAACTATTGATCAAAAGTTAAAAAAATTAGGTTTGCTGTAATTGCTCTCGTGATAATTTAGTTTTTTGTAATGAACCTTAGCCTTTTGTGTGTGTGTGTGTGTGTGTGTGTTTTTGTGTGTGTGTGTTCTAAAAAAGGTTAATTAGAACATAAACAGACAAAATCACCTTAATTAACAAAGTTCTAATTGAGAATATGGCAGGGGCATCAACACCATTTAAGTAAGCCTTAACTTCAGGTATGCCTGATCCAGTAGTCTCCGGTGCTATGAAAGTTGTTATCAAAACAGCAAACAAAGTAAGGCCTAAGTTTGCAGTTGCAAATATAAGAAATGCTGCCAAGTACCTGTGACAGAGCATACAGTACATTATTTAAAGTATATTGAAATGTATATAGTTTACTGTTCTTGTGATCAATATATTTTAATTCTTAGGAAACAAGTAATGAGGGAAATTCTAACCTGTTGGCAAACATCATGTTGGAGGTGATAACAAACTTCACACCAGCAATGTTCTCAATGGCTAGGTTATTGAAGAAGCCAATGAGACTTACCACAATACCAATAATAAAACAAAGGATCCATTTCAAAGATATGTACTGGAATATCTGGGATTTACTTCTGTTGCGCCAATCTTGCTTGAAGACATCATTCTCTATTATCCTTGATAACACAAAAAAAAATAAAAAAGAAAAAAAATGAATAATCAGCAAAATTACTTGCTACAGTCACGGGTCATACACAATTTCAAGAAGCTTATCTTGATGTTTATCTGATTACCATCATACAATATTATAAATCGGGTAGGAGGTTAACAAAAGAAATTTAGGATCCAGTGTCAATTGAGTATACTGCGTTTACTTAAAAGATATCTAAGGTATGTTCCTTTTTAGATAAAGAAACTCATCTTTCCATTGTGCATAATCAATGCCTAAGAAATACCCAACTCTTCCAAATATGTGGTCTGAAAATGGAGCAAGTGGTCAATTAATTGTTAGATCCTAACGAAATCATTTCGAATGATTATGATATCATTAACATAGATTATCAAGTAGGTACAATATGTTCCTAAATTTTTCTATAGAGGATTAAGCAATCTGCCTAACTGTATGTCATCATAAACTCCATAATTGTACCGCCAATTATGCCAAGCCAAGCTCTCAACGATTTGCTTAAAACCATATAGAGAGTTCCAAGTTTGCATACTGATTCAGACTCCCACTAAGTAACAAATCCAGGAGGTTATTCTATGTATACCATTTTTTTAAGATTGGCATGATAAAGAGAGCATTTAACATACTTTCACAGAGTCATAGACAAAGTAAGCTGTATGTTAACTTGTTAAGTCACTTTGGTATAAGAAAAAATGTCATTGCAGAGCAGGCAAAAAATATATGTGTATTCCTTAGCAAAGCGACAAGTATACCACTTAGACCTACGTCGGGTATGAAAACCCATCGACAAATAAATGTGGTTTCAAAGGGTGTAACAAAACTATATCTCAAGTTCCATGTGAGTGCAAATTCATCATTTTGTCAATGACTGTCTGATGCCATCGTGGATGTATAAAGTGTTTTAATGCAGTTTTAAGAATAGGAGCTGAGGCAAGTCCAGCAAAACGCCTAGCAACACGAATATAGTAAGTAGGTGATAGACGGTTATAATTCAAATATCATTAGATGGGATAAGAATTACCATCATACAATACTACCAGTTTGCAAAACCAAGAATAAGTTTTCATGCCTATTAGTGACCAACAGGTGAGTGCGGTTGTCTAACAGACTAGCTGGTTTGAGTCATAGCATGACTCTTAAAACTGGATCAAATGGGTTCAGATCAAACTAAAAGAATCAAAGATGTTGGGTCATAGCAGGTTCACTCGGCAAATTTGTGATTTGTTTTATCACTTTTATGGTGGCTAGTGATGACGGTGGGTGGTGGCAACCAGTAGTCATTCCCATACCAATCATCTGTCATATGCTTAGGTACTATTAAAACAAGGTGTAATTTGAAGTAAACTTTTTAGAAATGGGCTTAATGATGAATTTGAGTGACTTATGCTGGCCTATTCTGTTAACTACAGTTTATTCCCATTTGTACATTCATATGAGATTCAAATACGTGTGTGTGTGTGTGTGTGTGTGTGATTGAAGAGAGAAGATCTCTGTTACTGCCCATATGGTCAGTACCACCGGAATCAACTATCTGAAGACCAAGAGAAAAGCCTTGACTAATGCAAGCCAAAGGATTAACCATGTGACAGTTAATGTTGCAGATAGCACACTGAAAAGACTGGAATTTAAGATAAGCATCATTGCCAGCTAGTATCATCTGCAAAACCTGAGATTGTGGTTCAAAATGATATTGTCTTATGGTCCCATATTTGTGACTGAGACAAGCGATTTACGAGTGAAATCAATGTGTAAATGTTTTTTGAATTTCTTGCCTCGACAGTTGACCCCTATTTAAAATATAACTATCTCAAGAACACAGAGTAAACTAAATTTCAGATAATGATCTTCCAATGGTTTACATCAAAATAACAAAATTGCAGCATGATAATCATAGACTAGTCGCACCGTATCCTAAACAACACAATAACTTTAAAAAAAAACAAACACTAAAATCAAACAACCATGACAAGTCAATGCAACCACACAATGAGTCACGTCCATTCAAACAGCGATTTTCTATGTTATAATTGCTAAAATACATCTAACAGATGTATTAACTCGATAAAAACGTAGCCTAAGCTAAGTTGATGATATTAACTTACAGCTTCCGATTACAATTGGATTAATATAATAAACGTTGTAGTTGGTTAAGATTTAACTCTAGAATAGTGTAACCTGACCAGAAGAGAGAGAGTTACTCGTAGTCGAGGCTTTCGATAGGGCAAGGATTGGAGCCGACGATGGCAATCTGAGAGGTGGTGTTGGAGGCGTTGCGCCGGAGGTGTAGCAGTGGTGACGTCATGGATTCCTCATCCGGTGCTCCGTTGAAACCGTTAGAAGACATGCTTCACTGGACGACTGCTGTTCGATAATCCCCTCTATCTCATCCCATTTCGTAATGAGAGGATATCAATATCAATCATTTAAAAACTTTATTATTATTATTTAAAATTTAAATCATGTCCACCTATCAACTGGCCCAGTGGACAAACAAAATGCACAGTACAGACAAATAAATGAACGTATATTTTGTCACACTCATTTGCATTTCAAAATATACTCCTATTGACGACCTTATAAGATACCGTTTATGTATTTACTTTTGAAACCACATATTTTATCAATTATTTTAAACGTTAACATATACAAAATTAAAGATAATAAAAAGGCGTATGTGAATAGGTGATATTTCTATTTATAAAACACAATAATGGAGAGATCTAACCGACCAACTCTATTTTCTTTTCTATATATAGTGGTTTTATAGGTAGCACAAATATCAAGTTTTTGATGTGTTCACGTCTCTTTTTGCCTAATTGTAAATGAAAAAAATATACAAAACACTCAACTTCAATTAGAAAAAGAAAATGCACCTTTACTATATATATATATATATATCATAAACATAAAGTTATATTCTCTTAACATCAAATAAAATAATTTAAGAAATGAGACAAATTTACTGTTTTTTGTTTTGTTTTGGATTTAATAATAAATTTATTTAGCAAGACAGCATATCCATTTTGATTAATTGTGTTTTTAAGTTAAAAATTAAAAAATAAAATAAACCAAAACATATAACAAATTGAATTCTGGTCTCTCATCATAATCATTTAAACATTATTAAATATAGACTTTATTTCTTATATTTGTATGATGTGGTCCAAATAAAAAAAGGTTCATGTAATTTCCTTCAATTAATGATTACACAAAAAAGACAAAAAAAAATTGACCCTTTTTAGTTTTAAAAATTTAGGGCGTTTGTTAGCATATTAAAGATAGCATTAAAACACTATCATTGAATCGATTAGAGATAAAATGTGTTTGGTTTATTAAAAAAACTTTTTCATTATTTATGATGTATCTTAATAGTTAAGTTTCAGAATAATACTAAATGAATAACAATATCTTTTAGTTAGTCATTATGATTCAATACAAAATTACCAAACAGCCTCTAAATAATAAAATATTAATATGTAGAGAGGTACTAAATATTCAACTAATTAAAGAGTTAGTATTAAAACGTAATACGTAATTTGTTCAAATAATAACGTCCAGTTGTTTTTTTATGAAAATGGGACCCATACATATAAACCAAAGTGGTCCATACTCCAGAGTCCACGTTTCCACATACGAATGTGGTCAAAAGGGATGACTCATTTCACTATATTTTGATATTTTCTTTACAGTACTAGACCATGTCCGTCACTGACATATCAATTTTAATCTCATTATTGCTACTTAAATCTATTTATTATCACTAAATGCTTGTATTTGTTAATTGTTATTGCTACTTAAATCTATTTATTATCACAAAATGTTATAGTACTAGACAATTGTTATTACATTTAAAGTTAACTTGTTATTACCTAACCTTGTCCCAATGGACATTATGGTGGTAAGGTATCTTTTCTTTATCCGAATGAAGTTTAAATTCTACAAGATACAAGCTCAAGTGGTTAATAGGAGCGGTTCAAAAATAAATGAAAAAGATAACCTCCGATCTAAGATTTTTAAGGGACGATAGTAGTTGATTAGGAGAGAGAGAGAGAGAGAGAGAGTTGAGTTAAAAGAGAAGTGTCCTAATAATTACAATTTTATATCTGATTGTGAAACGGTGTTAATTAACACACGACCCAATATCATCATGTGCATGAGTGCTAATTACCCGTATAGGGTATTGTGTATACTGTTAATTTGTTAAATTACATGTGCTTTGCAAGTGTGTTTCTTATTGTTCTAGTTTTTTATACGATACTAGGGCTTTAGATCCCGTGTAACACACAAGATGATTCAAATAATAAAGTTATAAATAAAGCAAATAAATACATATTGTATATGGAAAAATGATTACATCTACACTTATATCTATATTATGTGTATAAAAATTGATTTTATTTATATTAGAAAATGATTTTTTTAAATGAACTTAATAAATAATAATAATAATAATAATAATAATAATAATAATAAAAACATACCTGAGAACAGTCCATCTGTTGGAAATTCGATTCTTAGTATCATATATATATAATTGAGAGAATTTTGATTATGAACCAATTTCAAAAAAGACTTTTCATACAATAATATTTCTAAGCTACACCATGGAAATGATTTTTATAATTTTGAGGGAGCTTCTCGACTTTGCCATAATGACAACACATAAAAATAAATCGTTAACCTGCTCAATTTTGTGAATGTTTTGTTTCACTTGAGCATAATTTTGTATAACATGTTTCACACACTACATTTTAATCACCATTAAAGGAAAGTCAATTTTGGCACAAATGTTTCAAATTTGATAAAAGTTAGAATCATTGATAGGTCTGGAGGTAGCATGTCGTAAGTATTCGCCGTCTTTTCTTAAATTTTAATAGTTGTGGGAAAAATAGTCAATTAGCCAAATCCCGAACCTTTTCATTATTTCGAAAAATGTCATTAAAACAAATTCGAAACCAAATCACATTTAAAAGTTCTAACTTTCATTTTTTTGACATTTTCAAGTCAAAACTATAAAACCCGTAACAAATTTGATGATAAATCTACTTGCATTATCGACTTTTAAAAATACTCATATGACCCAATTTTGACCTGCAACAAATTTCGAGTTAAATGTAATTAACTTGTACCATACAATCTATTTACCAACTTTTGACCCGTAACAATCAAATTTAAGTCCCATAAAAAACCTGAACAATCATTGATAAAAAAGACCGAGAAACCACTATGATAAACTTTATTATATATGAAAGTGAATGGTATATATTATTACATTTTAGCATATATATAGTTTAGTAAAATTAACTAAAAAATAAATGGATAGATTTAAAGCATATATTTATAAATTATAAGAATAGTTATTTTTATAAAAATGTATATTATATATAATAAAATAAAGTTAAAGGAAAGTGAATAATTTAATAATGTTATATATATATATATATATATATATATATATATATATATAATATAAATGGAGTGTAAAAGGAAAGTGAATAATTATTGATTTATGACATATGTAACGCCCGTAAATTTCGTTAATCGGCTCGATCGTTTATAAATGTTGGTCAAAAAGCCGGGGTTTCATCTTTCTAATTTAGAGCCTTGTAATACGTTTTAAAAGTCCGTTTGTCCATCCTTTTTTCCCAAAACATCCCCTCTTACGGCTTAAAGTATTATACTAGTATGTAGCACCCGACATTTTCGTTTATCGGCATGCACGTTGTAGAGTTTGTATATTTATCGGGTTCGAACCGGCTTACTTCGGGGACCTCCTTGTCATACCCATAAGTGGGATTACTTAAGTTTTATTCAAGTGTCGCAATTTTCAACTTGGAAGGGCCAGAACATAACATTTTATATTATAATTTTTTTTTAACAAAAGATTTTTATCAGCAATCTAGATATTGGATTACATCGAAACAGAAGGCAAGCGGGCAACAAGCTGCGCCCATGTCCTGACACTTGATAACAACTTGCTGACAGTATACGTTTATTGTAGGGTCTGTAACACGATGTTAATCCACTGTTTTTGATCGATTATTGATTCCATGATGTTCTACTTTGAGTCTAGTTTCCAGAAAGGTATAATACGTAATTTTTGGACGAGATTTGAATAGTTTTTATGAACTTATAAAATCGAGTGTCAAAGCTGATGCAGGATGACGGATTCTGGTCTGTCTTCCCGACATCATAACCTTTTTTCGACAAGTCCAAATTGGTTTCCATTTCTGGAAGTTAGTGTTTTGAGTTAGGAACTAAACCCAATTGGAATCGTTTAATTTGGTTCGGTAATGAATTTTATAAAAATAAAACCATTTTGTTGCGCGCTGAAATAGCTGCACATACCTTTCTGTGTTGGAAGAATTTTTATGATTTTTGTGTCCAATAGAAAAATATAATAAAAATATTTTTATAAACCTAAGATATTTATTAAAGTCTGTTAAAAATTTAATAATTTAATTCAAAGGTTATCCTATGTAATTAAATACATCTTCGCATGCTAAAATCTGCACGTTTTACTCGTTATTAATCAACAAGTTCGTTTTAGGCTTAACCGGTGGTTTTGGTTAGTTGAAAGGTTTAGGGGCCTCGGGCCAAGTGTTGGGCCTCGGGCCAACTGGTTGGGCCTTGGGCCAAGTATTGGGTCTTGGGCCAAGTTGTTGGGCCTTGGGCCAAAGTATTAGGCCTTGGGCCCAATTGTTGGGTCTTGGGCCAGAATGTTGGGCCTGAACGGCCCATTAGGCTAGAGTGTTGTTACAGTCTAGTTTAGTAACGCGTTATGTATAATTTACAGGCCCTTGCTTGTGATTGTGCACTTAGAGATTTCCTAGCTTATTGCAGGTGTTCGGTTGATTCAGGTGAGTTCATGATGCCCTTTTTACTCTTTTACGTTTTGGGCTAGCATACACACCGAAATACAATTTTAAACGATTTTACTCGTTACAACTATTTGGATGGTATTACATGGCCTTATTCATATTTGTGCATTTATGAAACTATTTGTGAACTATATTTTATGCCTTAGGATATTGTAGACTCGTTTATGGTCTTATATTCCTTAAGGTTATATACCTGAATATGGTCTAGACTCGATGATGTTAATAGGCTTGGTAGTAATTGAATGCGAGTAGACCTATTTAATTAGTTCATGCATTGGACGGATTAATATATATTACCTTATGGCCCATAGGCTTACTTGTAATTTGGAATGTCTTGGGATGATATATATATATATAGATATATACATATATATATATGTATGTATGTATGTATGTATGTATGTATGAGTATGTGTTACCTTATATAGCCTATGGTTGTGTGATGATATTTAGTTCCTCGAGACTAAGAATGATGTGAGTAGGCTTATTGATGTGTGTATTGATGGTAATCACGGCCGGGTCAAATTTATTACTCGGGTTTTAAAATTACTTGTGGTCTAGGCTCGAGGTTGCTATTAGGCCTAGTATTAATACCTAGTATTAAACGATTTTCCTGATGAAACGTTTAAACTATTTTATATAGGCTTGCTAGTATATAGTTGGCCTTGGAATGTTATAGTATGTATGTATATATATATATATATATATATATATATATATATATATATATATAAATTATTGTTTGGCCTATATTTGGCGATGTTGTAGTCGTTTCGACTACTGATATGTGTATGCCTACTTTGTGTTTGCATGCACTGATGTTACGTGTTTGGGTTGTACGTGTGCTCGACCCTGATGTTATTACTTGGATGAGATGTTACGTGTTTGGGTTGTACGTGTGCTCGACCCTGATGTTATTATTTGGACGATATTTATAGGGATATAAATATATGGATGTATATAGATGTCTAAGTACGAATACTTAGTGTTGATGATGGCCTAACTGTTCGTATCCCGTATTATATTTTAAACTCTTGGAATATTTTATAATCCAGTTTTTATAGTTAAACTCTTGGAATGTTTTATAATCTCATTTTTATATTTAAACTCTTGGAATGTTTTATAATCCCGTTTTGATATTTAAACTCTTGAAATGTTTTTAAACGAATTTATACAGGCTTGCTAGCATATGGTAGGCCATGGGATGTTAAATATATATATATATATGTATATACATTATTGCTTGGCTTATATTTGGCGATGTTGTAGTCGTTTCGACTACTGATGTTGTGTATGCCTACTTTGTGTTTGCATGCACTGATGTTACGTGTTTGGGTTGTACGTTTGCTCGACCCTGATGTTGAGCCGTGATCGGGTCAAATATATTACTTGGGGAAGACCCGGGGTGAGGAGGCCCGTATCACGTGCTTGGATGTATGAGCCGGGATCGGGTCAAATATATTACTTGGGGAAGACCCGGGGTGAGGAGGCCCGTATCTCGTGCTTGGATGTATAAGCTGTGACCGAGTCAAATATATTATTCGGGTTTGACTCGTGGTGGAGAGGCTCGTGTCACATGCTTAGGTCTTACCGTGTCCGGGTCAAATATATTACTCGAGTCTTGACTCGTGGTGGAGAGGCCCGTGTACGTGTGTTCGACGATGATTGTATTACTTGGTGAATTATATATAATTTATTTTATTTATACCTTCTCTATTGTTTATAACTATAGCTTTGAAATAAAGTATGAATTATTGTTTATGAAAACTTGAACTCACTCAGCTCAAGCTGACTTTGTGTGTATGTTAGATTGACTTTCAGGTTGAAGATTAGAGATTTCCACTTGGACGTGCTAGAGACTACTCGGACGGTTGAATGCACATCTAGTCGAAGAATTAATAACGCAAACTGTTTCTTTTAAATTATTACCATAAGTATTTAAATTTTAATTTTGGTCACTTTCCCTGGTTTTGGGAATTTTGATGTTATCTATTCCGATGTTTACTACTCTGAAACGATTTTAATGAGATGAAGATTTCAAATAAAACGAATATTTTATTTACAATTGATTTTGGACACCCGTACCTGTGTTTTGGGATTTTTAATACTTAAACTTTTCCGCTGTTATTTACTCTGAACTTGTTTTAAATACAAAGAATCGTTTGGTTTTAAATTTTTGTGAATTTGTGGATGTGATTACCAACTGTAGGATTCCCGGGATACGGGGTCTTACAACATAATTTAGTTTGGAGGGAAAAAAATTATGAGACTTAACCACAAACTGACACGTATCCACAGTTAATTTATTTTATTAGAATAGGTAGATTATTAACACTAGAAATAATATTGAAAACTATAATACTAGTTGATTGATAGATTACTATATAACCTAAGGACAAATCGATAAAAATAAAAGAAGATATTTATGGTATTGTATGGGCAAACAAGCATGCATGTTTCATGTAATCATGACGTTGAGTATCTTCTCGTACCAAACATTAGGGCCTCTTCTGTAATGAGACTTACAGGTTGTTGTTCTTAGTAGATAGCTTGTCAAGTTCACTTGAAACGAATGTCTTCTTGAATTTTGTAATAAGTCTCTGCCTCCCATGTAACAACAATATCCGTACATAGTGTTTCAAATTCAAATTTACTTGTCAAGGTTAAGTTGATTTGGTTTTTTTTTTTCCCGTTATTTACTGCAAACAAATCTTACTCTACTAATAAACAAAAATAATGATAATGATGTATCATAACCACATTAAATCCTAATTTATAATCTTTATAATCTAATCATTAATAGTTTGCATAGAAATAGATATAAAATATGAGTTCACCCGCTATATTTGCTTTTACGGTGGTTAGTCACAACGGACGGCAACAGTAGAGTGGCGGCAACACCAATGACGATGGTGGCAGTGAAAATGGTAGGGCTGTGGGTAGGTGGTGGCGACACATTATAGATGAAAATTGCCGCTCATACGGGTACCCTAATTGGATAGTGTGATTTCAGGTGATAGTTACCAATGAAAGAAGAGGAGAGAGGGAGATGTGTTTGTGTGTGGATGAGGAGAAAGATGAACGAATCTGATGTGGCATTCGGTTACACTACCATAGCCCACGCAAGTCCCGATGGGTTGTTGCAGAAACTTCACTGGTAGCACTCGGATTATGGTGGTGTTCATGGGGAGCTCCCTAACCTTATTGTGTAATTTTAATAAAGTTAAATTAACCTCGTGTATAACTATAGTAAATCTTAGTAAACTCGTAATTTTATTTATTAAAATTTATGGTATGTATGAGCCATTTGTAGATTTATGAATCATGATAAATAATGTCGTGTCAGCAAATTATGTTTACATGAAAATTGGCAAACCATGTGATCCGCCCATCCCTTCACTATCATGTAACATTTAAAAAACATGTTTTTTTTATTTCTTTTATAAGTTTGCATTTTGTATACGATTTAAAAGATTTATAACTCTAATAAATAACTTTGCCAAGAAATAATTAATTTTAACTACTTTTTTGTTTTTCATGAAATTTTGAGTGTGCTGATTAGAACCCGGCATCATATTTGAAGTTCAGATTCTAAACAGTATCAGCTCGCTTAAATACTAAACGATTCATATCTTGAGTGTTACATGTCTGTTTAATCTGATTCCAACGACATTAATCTCAGTTTTAATTATACTTTATTGTCTCCAAGTTTCAAGTTCATTCGTGTCGGCTCAGTCAGCATGTTAAAGTTCAAATTTAGGTTTTAAATTATCGTTAAGCTCATCTAATTAATAAGATGAGTAATCACTCTCCATTTTTATTGTTTTAAAATTGTTTTGAGGACTTTATACACACTTATTAATATTTTCATATTATATATTATCCATAACTATCAAGAGAAATATTAAACATTGAAAATTGAATTCGTTGGATGTCCTCCAACGTGTTAACTCAATTTTTATTCTTTTCGTATATAAAATAATGATTACAATTTAGTTTAACCAAGCAATATTAGTAATCCTTCTTTTGAGTTAAAAACAATTGATAAAAATAATAATATATAATGTCATTTTAAAATTCTCTCATTGGTCATATGTCTGGTATAACTACTTTGTACCACTAAAAATCTTTAAAACTAAAAATAAGAATCACCTGAGCGTAGTATTAAAATAAAAACGAACTCAAAAACCGTTAAAAGTGTAGGAAATATTTATAAAATTTATATATAATTTAGACCAAATCATGCTTTTGTGTGGTCTTATATGTTTTATTTAGTTGTTTACAGCTTATTAGATATTTATTTAATTTATTATTTAATCGTATACACACACAAACTCCGAGGCTACGTCTCATTATTAAAATATTTTCTTTAACAAATTATTAGATTGTTTTTATTTATGAAAAATTCCTTAAGAATTCATACGATTTTAATTGTTTTACTCCTTTTACTTAAGGCAATGGGATATGACGGGCTCTTGTAGTAACTGAAAGGGGAGAATACTATGAGTCGGCCTTACCAAAATGATTTCGAGAATCAAAGGAAAGATGTTTCCTTTCCTGGAGGATCTCGATCATAGTATTCAAACCTATAGGTGTAACAACCCGACTTTAAGCGAAATACGCCAGGGTGGTACGTACAGATTGTCCATAAGTTCGTACACTATTAAAGTGACAATTATTTATATTTACTTCAATTTCACAAAATAGCAAGTACACAATTTTCATAAATAAAATAAAAACATTTTATCGGAATACGGATAAGACTTATTTAATATATTCTAACGTAGACTAATTGGCTTCGTCCTTAACACATCATCAGTTCAACCTACAACACGTTTAAAATAATATATTTCTATCAACACGTATTTTGGTGAGATATCATAGTTGGTATACATATAATATAAAAATGTTTGACAATTCACCTGTAACGAATGCAATACATTCAAACATAAAGTAAAGGGAATGCAACGAAAAATAGCGCCCCAACCTAGGGGAATGATACTACCATTCTTTACAACCGAAGTTGAAGGATAGGTAGCGCAGTGTACCAACCATAAAGCGATAAACACATTGCACATTATACACATATGGTCATCATAAACAATATGAAAGAAATATTATTAGCATGCATGACATAATTGTGAATCGGTTTGTAAATAATGAACATGAAATAACGAGAAAGCATTGTAACGTGTTACACCCCAAAAACGTTAAAAGTATAAAAAAAGGGTTATGAAAACTCACTTGATAAAGCTAAGCAAACAAAAGATGAAGTTGAGCGTTTAAGTAAGCTGAACCGGACGACTTCGGTTTGATGAACGGTTCTATAAAATATTTCTAGGTTCAATACAGGAATCAAGAAAATAAATGGAAATGAAAGACTTAGAAGATTCGGTTCATAGTTTAGCGTTTTAAACCTTTGAATGAAAAAAATTATATTTACTCTATAATTGTATTTTTTAGAGTTTTCATCGTAAGGTTTATAAGCTGGTTAATTTTAATTATTTATAAAGAGTTACGTTATAATATCTCTTAGCATGTTATTAAGTCGAACTTGTTTCAAGAAAAATCCCAAACGGGCCTAAAACGAGTTTAAGCGAGTGGTTCATTTCCGGTTGGACCCGAACTCAAATTTTATATTGAGTTTGTTTCCGACTTGTTATAAATATTATTTTTGAGTTGATGAGATGGAAAGAATTAGATTTAGATGATGAGTAAATAAAATAGCTAAATCGAACCGAATAATCGAGTAAACAAGTCAAGTTCGTATTTTTTGAACAAGTACTTATGTCAAACTGATAGCTGTTAGGACCAAGATCCTTGATCCTTAAAGATCCATTATTTCAGGCATTCGCGAATAACTGTTACCCGGACTAAGGATTCTCAGTGGTTCAAGGATCCTCAACAGTTGACTTCAATTATATTCTAATATATTTTTTGCAGGAAAGAAAACATTGTTAGTGCATACGTCTATTGCTTTCGTCTTTGTCAAATGAAGTGAGCAGAGCTTTAAAGGAGCTAAAAGGTTGAGCATTTTAGATGAAGTAAAAAATGAAGATTTTATTATATGTAGTGATAGAGAATTTGAATAAGAGCACGTGGGCGAAAACGGCATGTAAAACGGAGCTATAACGAAGAAGTTATGCGCAATACAGTTTTCTGGTTTTCTAGGGTATACATATACGCCCGGATAACATATATGGCGCATAACATATGCGCCGTATATGTTATACGTTGAAAACATATACGGGGAAAACATATACGCCTGAATTATGCGCTGGTTGAGGACTTATATGCCAGAATGCTCCAACCACCCTATAAATATTAGTTTTGACATATGTTTTCATAACTCTTTGGTCCAGAACGTATATGTACTGATATTTGTCATATCTTGTTGTAAACCTTGATATATATGAGAAATAGAGAAGAGATAATGAGAAATCTTGTTGTTTTCGATCACGTTTAGGGATTCCGCACCTTCAAACGTGTCTACTGGAATTCCTATTTTTATGAAAGGAATACTTTACCAAGTCTGCCCAACTCGTCCACACTCCTGAACGGTCATGATGAAACAGTAAACAAACGTGGCCGAGATTATAGCAAAGTAGTTAGTATCTGTTGTAGACATTTGTATATATATAGATTGAATTGTGGCTTATAAAACACACAACACCTTAGCATATTAAGAACTCTTAGCAAGAACACTTCGTAATTCACACTCAGCCGTAATTCCAACCGATGTAATCTTTCTTTTTGAGTTTAATATAATCAGTAGTGATAGTTTTCACTACCCGAGGTTTTTATGCCGGCAGGATACTAGTTACCAAGGGCTTTTCCTCGTATAAATCTCGTTGTTCATCTCTTAGAATTGTCATTTTTGTTCATATTATTCATACTAGCATCAATCCTCACAAACTACTTTGGTTACTTGATCCTTAAACTGATTTTTGACCAAAACAATTTGGCGCCCATCGTGGGGCCATTGGTGCTTTAATCCCAAAAATTCCTACCTTCATTCAATACCTATACTCAAAGTTATCACTTAATGGCCTCTCAAGGAAAAGTTGTTTCTACAACCTCTGCTTCAAGTGTTTTGGCTCAAATGACTTTGCCACCACTACCTACCTCTACGAAGCTACAAAGCCCATAATTGTTGCTCAGAAGTAGGAGACTGCCGTTTTCTCCGGATCAAAATCCACTACTGTCTCCCAAACTGCTAACAATGATGTTTATGTTTTGTGTGCACAGATGAAGAACTATATGAGCAGCAGAACAAGACCAACCAGAGGATCCTCCATGAGATTGAGGAAATTAGGAGAACTGGAAGACTACTGAAGACGCAAGTCCCATCATGTCGAAAATGCTTGACTTCAGCACTCCGGATTTCCCGGGTCAAAGGTGTCCATCATCCTCTTATCCTCAGCAGGGATCCTTAAACCTCTTCCAGAAAGGATACTCTAACTAGTGCTCGCAAGGATCATCTATCCTTCAACAAGGATCCTCAAGACAACACTTAAGACCTCAGCTTTCTATCAAGGATCCTCTACCCAACAGCTTCAACGATCCTCTATCTTTCAGCCATGATCCTGCTATCCTTATGGGAAAGAACCTTTGAAGGAGCCACGATCAATGCCAACTGAGGTCCAAGAAGGGGACTTTATACCCATGCAAACCACTGCTCCTGCTGGACCAACTCTTGACGCTGAAACATGTACCCTAGACACAGCTATGGAGCGAGATCTTTTGATCACACAAGAGGTAACACTTACAATAACGTATCTTTTGGTACTAATCATGATGGTATGCAGGATACAGGGATCAATCAAACTATATCCCATGAGTTACAAAAGCTCAAGGATATGATATCCAGTGTACCAGGAGTCATCAAACCCATCCCGGAGTTACCAGCAGGAAGTCATAACATATCCAGATTCGCTTCCCCAATTTGTGATGCTGAAATACCAAAGCGTTTCACTGCCCCTAGCATGAAGCTGTATGATGGGTCCACTGATCCTGAGAAACCCATAGCCTTATACCGAGAGAGGATGGAGATTAATCCTATTCCAGAAAAACTGAAGGAAGCTTGCTTATGCAAAGGCTTTGGATCAACACTCACAGGATCTGCCCTCAAATGGCTGCTAAGTCTTCCTCCTTATTCTATTACTTCTTTCTCTCATTTGATCAACCTGTTTAATAGTCAGTTTTCATGCAGTAGATCCTTTGAAAAGTTGACTAGTGATTCATATAGAGTCGTCCAACCTCGTGGGGAACCCCTTAGGCAGTTCCTTACTAGTTTTGGAAGAGAGGCCTTGGAAATTCCAAACCTGGATGTCCCAACGGTTGTTGCGGCATTCAAAATGGGATTACAAAAGGACTCTCCATTTTATCAAGATCTTGTTATGACCCCTTATAGGAACTTAGATGAAGTCCGAAACCGAGCTTTAAGATTCATAAGGTTGGAAGAGGATCAAAGAATACAAGATCAACTGAATACTCCGGCAAAAAGTGAATCTTAAGACAAGAAACAAGAATCCTACTTCAGAAATAACAACTCCAAACCATACTCCAAACCAAATGGCCAAAAGATCAATGCTGTGGAGGAAGAAGAGGACGATGAAGATTGTCCAAGGATATCCGATTACTGCTTCTCTGTAGATATAGGAGGAGTAATGCTTGCTGTGAGGAACTTGGGTGACAAAGCGAGATGGCCAAGGAAAAATAAGAAGGCACCCCCTCCCAAAGATAAATCTAAATGGTGTGCTTTTCACGAAGACTTCGGCCACATGACGGAAGACTGTATAGCCTTGAGAAAGGAGATAAGCTACCTCCTCAGCAAAGGCTACCTCAAGGAGCTGTTTGGAAGAAAGAAGACTAGGACACAGGATCTTGAACTGGTCCCAGAAAAGGCTGCTCTGCCTCCCTAAGATGCTCAAGTTACCAACATGATCTTCGGAGGCTCTGATATTTGCTGAACTTCTTATTCTGCCGCAAGGAAGCACGCTAAGGAGTGCAAATTGGAGAATGGTGAAAGGCCGATCAAGACTTCTACAATAGTCGAACAAAAAGTCATCTCTTTCGATGAGGATGATCGATTCAATGTCTAGGATATTCATCATGACGGTTTGGTCATTACTTTATTTATTTCTAACCATTATGTTCGCAGGATCCTCAATGATGGTGGAAGTTTAGTTAACATCATCCAGTTAGAAATACTCAGAAAAATGAATATCCCGGAGTCAGAAATCATCCCAAGATCCTCGGTTCTTGTAGGATTCAGTGGAGAAATGAAGAATACACTGGGGGACATCTAGCTCCCCATATATATAGAGGGAGTAAATTCTATCCAAAAATTTTGTGTTATCAATAGCTTGTCTTGTTGCAATGTTATTCTTGGTAGGCCCTGGATACACGAAATGAAGGCAGTTCCCTCTACTTACCATCAATGTGTGAAATCGCCTACCCCATGGGTGATAGTGAAGATCGAGAGTGACCAACAAGACGCCAAGGATTGCTATACTTCTTCAATGAAGCCTACAAAGATGCTAAGGAAAGCATAGCAATTATAGAAAGCAAGAAGAAACGTCATGGAGACTAGGGAACAAGATTCTAAGGAAGTAGTCTTGCACCCAGAGGATCTTGACGACAAAGTCCTAATTGGAGCGGAAATTCAAGAATCCGTTGAGAAATATCTAGTATCCTTCTTACAACGAAGAAAGTCAACTTTTGCGTGGAAACACGAGGATATGACAGGTATTTCTAAGGATGTTATAACTCATAAACTTGGAATTGATCCTTCTTTCAGGCCTATTCATCAAAAAAGAAGGAAGTTTGCCCTGGAAAGAAATGCAATCATTGAAAAGGCATGTGATCTTGTAGTAGATTACAATAAGGATCTCTATTTGTTACAGCTTGTATCTCAAAGTGCGGAATCCATTGAGATTGAACACATCCAAGTAAACATTAAGCACATTTTCATATATATCAAGAAAGATTACAAGATATGACACTTTGCACACTTTCTCTCTCTACTCTCTCTCTCTCTGCCAATCACCAAAAGTCCAAGTAGAAACTCATAAGTCCCCTATTTATAGGAAACATGAACAAGCTCATCAAGTCCGTATATGATATACGGCGTATATCATATACGCCTTATATGATATGCGTTGACTTGAAGACTTATGCGTTGACTAACAAACACAAACTATACATTTGACATTTTTAGCCCTATATAATCATATCTAATTCATCTAAGACCCTAGAAATAGACATTATGTTCTAATAAACTCCCCCTTGGATGTTGCTAGGTCTTTGATCTTCAATCTCTTCAATCTTTCTTCTTAAAAGTAACCTCTTTTTCATGAACTCCTCTTTAAAAGTAACCTCTTTTTCCTCTCAGGTTACAAATAACTATATAAGAAGGATATGATCAGATTAATACTTGTATATGATTCATCTCATGTTTGATCTAGAGAAACATGATATTTGAAAGCAACGACTTATAAAAATTTGATATTTGAAAGCAACGATTTTGAATCTTAATCATTTTCATTCACACCAAACTCAATTTTCCCTTGTGGAACATCTTCCTCATAAAACCAACCTGCAAAACTCTCAACAATATCAGGAGGAAACAATGAGATAAGATAATCAGAAGGAACCTCATGAAGTTTATCATAGGTTTGAGGAAGTTCATCATCAAAAGTATCACAAGCAACTTTTTTCACATAGTTGCTATCTTCATTCACATCCTTATCTTTGACCGCATCAGCAGACTCTTGAGTCTCAGTCTCAACCTCATCCTTGTCTTCAACCCTATTATCCATCTTGACCACACTCTCAGAAATAACCTCCTGTTTGTCTTCATCAACCACTTGAGCTACACTTGCTTGGAATACAGAATTCCAGTTGAAACCTTCATCAACTTGGGCTGTGGCTGCCTTTTGCTGCGAGGTTGATGATTCAGTAGGTTTCTTTCCCTTTGATGATTCATCTTCTGGACGATGATATATAGCTTGTTTGTAGTAGTCTCATCAAAAAGGGTTAGCAGCATTATCATCAACACTCTTACTTGCGCATTACCTTTTAAAATGACCTTTCTCCTTGCAATGAAAACATCTAACCTTAGGCTTGTCAAAGCCTAATTTAGAAGTTGTACCATCAAGCACGTTTTCTTTGAATCTCTGAGCACGTCTAATCACACTAGCCATGCACCATCTTATATCAATCATCTCCATTTCCTCTGGGTCTCTTTGGTCATAATCTTCTTTAGTCATGTTATAATTCCCAATGCGACCCGCCACCAAACACTCATATGATTCTAGAACAGATCCTAGAAAAGCCATGTGTTCCTTGATAGTGCCAGTGGTCATGTTTCAAGTATTTTTCAGATTCACTGCTATATTACACTGGCTAACATCAGAATCCTTTGATCTTGAAGCTTGAGTAATTGGAATTGTTCCAGAATAACTACTACTATATTGAGGAGTAGCAGCAACATTTATAACACAAGCTTGACTGATTGATTTAGAACTAAATACAGTAGGAATCTTGGGATTTGGAGTAACACTTGAATGAGAATTGTTGTAATAAAATCCCACATCTTGTGATATGGCTGTAGATTTCATCTTTTGTTTCTTTCTCAGTTTCAAGTCATGAGCTTCAAGTTTCTCGATAAAGCTTGCCAAATTCAGACGAGCATAAGCAATGGGGTTTGATTGTTGAATCAAAATAAAAGTACCACATTCTTCAGGTAAAGCATCTACAAGTTTATCTATATACTCATACTCAGGTTTGTCAATCTTCAGCCTCTTCATCTCATTCACAAGATAACAGTATCTTTCAATCAATTGAGCAAATGATTCACCCTTAACTTGAGTGAATATGTCAAATTCTTTCTTCAGCAAAGCAATTTTGCTATTTCTCATGTCGGGTGTAGGACCCCGAATCCCGGGAATCCTACAGTTGGTCATCATGTCCAAAATTTTCAAAAATATAAAACAAAACAAGTTCGTTTTATCCAAAACAGGTTCATCTTATTAAAATCCAAAATCCAAAATCCCCAGCGGAATAAAACCCAAAATCCCCAAAAAGAACCGGGAGTTGTGCCCAAAACCAAATCTAAATGTATTTAAATAAAATTGAAAAGAACAATGTTCATCAATGAAACTTTCCGACTACATATGCCTTCAACCGTCCAGTAGTCTCGAGCACGTCCAAGCGGTAAGCATCCTTCTCCCAACTGAAACTCACACTAACATACACACAAAGTCAGCTTGAGCTGAGTGAGTTCAAGTTTTAATAATTGACATTTAAATAAGTCATTCCAAGGGTTTTAAAATAAAACGGGATACAATAGTCAGGCCATCATCAACAATAAGTAGTCATACTTATATATATATAAACATCCATATAATCATATCCAAGTATTAACATCAGGGTCGAGCACACGTACAACCCAAACACGTAATATCCAAGTAATAACATCAGGGTCGAGCACACGTACAACCCAAACATGTATCATATCATTCGATGGTGATCATGCCACACGAGCCTCCCCCCTTACGGGCTTTTCAGGGCCCACCATAGGATTTAAGAACCTGAGTAGTATAGTTTGGCCCGGCCAAGATCACAATCCATTCGCATGCAAACACAAAGTAGGCATATGCAAACATCCTTAGTCGATAACGACTAATTAACATCGCCAATTATTGGCCATACAATAATATATGTACAAACATACGTACAACATACAATAATATCATCCCAAAAATATATCATCATGAAAGTGAACCTACGATCTTAAAGTAACATCCGCATACACATTCATAAATATCATCTCACAACATACTACAATACGAGTAAGCCTACATCCTTGAGTCTAGACCATAGGTAATATCTATAACCTTATAAAATATATATATATATAACCATAAATGAGCCTCAAATATTCTAAGGCATAGAATAAAATTTACACATAGTTTCATAAGCCCACAAATACAAATAATGCTATGTAATGCCATCCAAATAGTTTAAACGAGTAAATTCGGGTAAAATTGTGATACGGTGTGTATGCTAGCCCAAAACGTAAAAAGATTAAAAAGGGGCATCATGAACTCACCTGACATGAGGCACGATTTCACCACAATCTAGTGGATCCCCTAAGTACTCCCACAACTCAAAAGCCTGTCGGATTACGAACAATAATTACTAGCGGTACCGAATCAACTCGTTTATCCTACGAGATGTTCTAATGTAGTTCGAGTTACCTAAAGCCTCGACCTCATTAAACTCAATCATAACAGCCCCCGGGGCCCTACATTTACCGACACGACCCATAGATACTTCCGGGAATGAAGAATTCCCAAATTACCCCTGGAAACACTAGGTGATACTAACACGCGCGCTTAAGAGTTGTTTAGCCAATTAACATCCAACTCAGCCCCGTGTGGACCCAATATGATAAATTCACAGCCAACAAGTCCACACGACGCTACACGAGTCAAATGAGTCGGTAACTCACAAGTACAACGCACCAACTATTCAATTAACTCGAATGCGCGTTGTACCGACCCGTTTGAGTAACCGACAACCAATTCAGCCCCAATACTTATAAAAAGCATTTTCCAACAGCCCGTACAACATACCGAGGCTACACAATCTGAATTGGTAGTTAATTTCCTCAAACAATGCGCTAAACGCAACAATCAACAAACTAGACAAACAAAATCCTAGTTTTTCAATCTATTGACAACTGATCAATCAAACGAGCTTCATAGCCCACGATACTAAGGTAAAACACATATGACATACCTAGGAAGATGACGGAGCAAAACCTCACTTCAAACAGCCCCGACAAGAACACAATTGAACATCCACCGGTTAAGCATAAAACGAACTTATCGATCACTAACAAGTAAAACATGTAGATTTTAGCATGTGAAGATGCCTTTAATTACATAGGATAACCTTTGAAATAAATTATTAAATTTCTACCATACTTTAATAAATGTCTTAGGTTTATAAAAATATTTTTATTATATTTTTCTAGTGGACACAAAAATCATAAAAATTCCTCCAACACAGAAAGGTATGTGATCATTATCGAACCAAATTAAACGATTCCAGTTGGGTTTGATTCCTAACTCAAAATATTAAGTTCTAGAAGTGGAACCAACTAATTTGGACTTGATGAAAAAGAGTTATGATCTCGGGAAGACAGACCAGAATCCGTCATCCCACATCAGCTTTGACACTCAATCTTATAAATTCATAATAACCATTCAAATCTCGTCCAAAAATTACAAATTATACCTTTCTGGAAATTAGACTCAAGGTAGAACATCATGGAAACAAGAATCAATCAAAATCAATGGATTATCATTGAGTTACAAACCCTACAATAAATGAGTACGAATCTGTCAGAAACTGTTTTAATCAAAACTCAACCCTATCATGTTTTTGACATTTCTAGGGTTCAATAAAAGGTTGTTAATTGTGAAAAAGACTTGTATTAGGGGAATACCAACCTTGAATTAGAGTTTGGCACCATGGAATTGGTTAGAAAAACGAAAAACGCAGGTGTGGTGGCTGCTTGGGGTTGCGATCGGCCGGAAGTGAGGGAAGGGAAAGAGGTGGGGTTTATGTTATAATATTTTTACATCTAGGTCCCACATCTTGCAAAATGATTTATATTGGACCAAAAGTTAAATGAATAGACTTACGAGAATGACTAGAGGGTCCCTGAAGATGTCAGATTGGGTTTCGTTTAAAAAAGCAAACTTTACAAGGCATAAAATCCTTCTAACGAAAATTTACAGGCGTTACAATGGGATTTCCATGATCTTTGTTTAATAGTGCATACCAAATTGAATAGCATGAACCATTGTGCTATAGTAATTGAAAGATCTCTGCTTTGATGGCTTGTTGGAAAAGATTTAACATCTTCTTTTCTCTTAGAAACAAATCCTTATTTACATCAGCAATTTGGGATAGTTGATAGTTCTCCCTGTTCTCATTCTTAGGGATGATGTATTCTTATTCAACAGCTGTCCATGTTTCGTAGTTCAATGCTTGAACGTACGTCTCAAATTTATCAGCCCAGGAAGGATAGTCTTCCATTCTGAGTAGTTTAGGAGGCTTGGTGGAAGTTCCCATTTCATTTTTCAAATTGATGTTCTGAAGTAGGATAGACGGCTGTGACACGAAAGCACTTAGGTTTTCCATATTGGATAAAGTCAACGTGTATCCTTTCTGGTCAACAAATATGTTTCTGGTCAAAGTAGGTCGACGTATATGATTCTGGTCAAGTTTGGTCAACGGATATGTAGGTGGTTAAAGATAGTCAACGTATAAGGACTAAGTTAGCGTATATCTAATCAATGTATAAGATATGAGGCGTATATGTTATACGCCGTACATGTTATACGTTGCTTGTACATATATGGTGAAAAACATTCTTTTGATACTTTTGGAATTTGAAGGTGCAAATGATGTAGTAATTGAATGAATTTTGGTAGGGTTTGTCACGGATAGGTAGAGAACAATGTGTGAGATTTTGAAGAACTATTGACGGTTGAATTTGAATGTAGAAAGAAAAACCTTGAAAACTTGAAGTGTTAAAGCTAGTAACGAGCCATAATGCTCTGATACCACTTGAAAAGGCCTGTGATCTTGAAGTAGATTACAATAAGGATCTCTATTTGTTACAGCTTGTATCACAAAGTGTGGAATCCATTGAGATTGAACACATCCAAGTAAACATTAAGCACATTTTCATATATATCAAGAAAGATTACAAGATATGACACTTTTCACACTTTCTCTTTCTACTCTCTCTCTCTCTCTGCCAATCACCAAAAGTCTAAGTAGAAACGCATAAGTCTCCTATTTATAGGAAACATGAACAAGCTCATCAAGTCCGTATATGATATACGGCATATATCATATACACCGCATATGATATGCGTTGACTTGAAGACTTATGCGTTGACTAACAAACACAAACTATACATTTGACATTTTTAGCCCTATACAATCATATCTAATTCATCTAAGACCCTAGCAATAGACATTATGTTTTAACAATCATCCAGGAAGAGGTTCAGAAATTATTAAGGGCATATATGATTAGGGAGGTAAAGTATCCAAAATGGTTGTTGTTCAAAAGAAAAACGGAAAGTGGAGGGTATGTGTCGACTTTACTGATTTGAATAAGGCATGTCCCAAGGATCCTTTCCCTCTTCCCCACATTGACTCTATGGTGGATGCTACCGCAGGGCATTAAATGCTGACCTTTATGGATGCTTCATCGGGATTTCAACAAATCCAGATGGAACCATCTGATCAAGAGGATACAACATTTATAACCCTACGGGCATATATTGTTATATTTCTATGCCGTTTGGCCTTAGAAATGCAAATGCCACGTCTCAGAGACTAGTCAATATGATGTTCAAGGATCAGTTAGGAGATACCATGGAAGTTTATATTGATGACATGGTAGTGAAATCGAAGAAGGCTGAAGACCACCTCAAGGATTTAGAAGTAGCATTTGACATCCTTGACGAATATAACATGAACCTAAATCTTGCTAAATGTGTATTTGGTGTCAAGGCCGGAAAATTCCTTGGATATTTGGTAACCAAAAGGGGGATAGAAGCGAGTCCGGAGCAGATTCAAGCAATCATGAACCTCAAGTCCCCAACGAATGTCAAAGAGGTTCAAAGATTAAAAGGAAGGGTAGCAGCATTGAACAGGTTCATATCAAAGTCCTCAGATAAATGAAAAGATTTTTATGACATCTTGAGGAAAAACAAGAAATTTTAGTGGACGGAGAAGCATGAAGCAGCCCTCACCGCTCTGAAGGACTACTTATCCTCAGCCCCCGCTCTGATGAAACCTGTGGATGGAGAACTGTTGATCCTTTATATTGATGTTTCTCTTACGGATTTAAGTACAGTCTTAGTGAAGAATCATGAAGGTAACCAACACCCTATTTACTATGTGAGTAAAAGTCTTCTTGATGCAGAGTCCATGTATTCTCACCTAGAAAAACTTATTCTTGCTTTAATTATGGCTTCCACTAAGTTAAGGCATTATTTTGAGACTCATACTATTATTGTAAAAACTAATTATCCTATAAAGAATGTCCTTAGAAAACTAGAAATGTTAGGTAGAATGGCTAAATGGGCTGTAAAACTGAATGCTTTTGATATTCAATATGAGCCTAGAAACGCGATCAAGTCATAGGCACTAGCAGACTTTGTTGCTGATTTCAGTAGTGACATAGAGGAACAAGCCAATCTTGAAGTTCAACAGCTTGAAGAAACCACGAATCCTTGGACACTCTTCACTGATGGAGCCTCAAATGTTAAAGGAACAGGATGGGGAATACTACTAAAATCTCCATAGGGGGACATACTATCCCACTTGATAGCTTGTGAATTCCAGGCCACTAACAATGAAGTATAATACGAGGCACTCATTGCAGGTATACAATTATCCAAAGGTATGAGGATCGTGTATCTTCAGATTTTTGTAAATTAATTATTAATTGCTAATCATTTTAATGGCTCATATGCAGTAAAAGGTGAGAAATTAATTAAATATTTAGATATAGTAAATGATCTTGCAGGATCCTTCGATTATTTTAACATTACACAGATACCAAGAGAAGAAAATGCTAGCGCTGATGCCCTAGCAAACCTAGCTTCGGCCATGAAGCTCCCCGAGAATATAAAAATTCCTATCATCCATGTCTTGTCTCCTACAATTGAGGAATGCAAAGCAATGGAAGTAGATGGGAATTTGCTCCTTGATCCTAAGGATCATCCTCACGATCATTTATCCTGGATCCTTCCAATAATGAAGTACATCCAAAATAGAGAAATCCCGAAAGGCGAAAACCCCAAAGCTTTCAAAGCCAAGGTATCTCAATATACTATTATACATGATATGTTGTACAAGAAATCCCTTGCAGGTCCATACTTAAGATGCATCGAAGAATCTGAGATCCATAAGTGTTAAAGGATTTCCATGAAGAAGATTGTGGCAACCATACAGGGGGAAGAGCACTATTCTCCAGGATCCTACGGACTGGATACTTCTGGCCTACCATGAAAAAGGATGACATGGAGTACTCAAGGAAGTGTGATGCTTGTCAAATGCATGGCAACATCCTACACCAGCCAGCAGAACCCTTATACCCCATTATCTCCTCGTGGCCGTTCATGAAGTGGGGGATAGACATGGTAGGCAAACTCCCCACAGCTCCGGGAGGGAAAGTCTTTATGTTAGCAATGTCTGACTATTTCTCCAAATGGACAGAAGCTGAAGCATTTCCTCAAGTCAGGGAGAAGAAAGTTATATCTTTTATTAAACGAAATATTATTACTAGATTTGGTATTCCTTCTGAAATTATTTGTGATAATGGTTCCCAATTTATTGGGAAGACAACTACTAACTTTTGTGACAGATGGGGAATTAAGATGATCACTTCTACACGAGTCCATCCACAAGCAAATGACCAAGCGGAATCAAGCAACAAAATCATCATCAACAACTTGCAGAAGAAGCTTGTAATGAAGAAAGGCAATTGGGCTGAGGAACTACCCTATGTGCTTTGGGCAGATAGGACAACTCCAAAGAATGCCACATGACAAACACCATTCTCATTAGTCTTTGGAGCTGAAGCAGTGATCCCTACCGAAATGGTGTATCCAACTGCTAGAACAAGCATCCGTGATCCTCAGACGAACGACGAGAATCTTGTACACGATTTAGATACTATTGAAGAGCTTAGGGACCAAGCAAGGTTCAGAATGGCTGCCTAGCAACAGAAGATAGCTGGTGCATACAACAAGAATATCATAATCAGAAGATTTGAAGTTGGGGATTTAGTTCTTCGAAAAGCTTTCCAAAATACAACTAATCATGCTGATGGAAAGTTAGCACCCAAATGGGAAGGTCCTTACTAGATTGAATCCGAGGCTGGGAAAGGGGCATATCGTTTGATGAATATGGAAGGTGACATGCTCCCAAGGGCTTGGAATGCAATTAATCTAAAAAAGTATTTCTGTTAATCAGGATCCTGGATCCTAGTCAGTTACTTCCATCCAGTACTTGGTAAAACCTTACTTTATGTCTATGTTTATATTAATTAAGTTAAGCCTTTGTTTTGTCAAGTATGTCAGGTTTGCAGAAATGCTGAGCAATAGGGCCCTCAAGTGGAAAAAACGGGTTGGCCAACTCTCTCCTAAGTATAATTGGGCTTGTCCCCAGGTTTATAAGGTTTTTACCCTATCGCTTGAATTTAGGGTTTTGACACCCTCACCTGTAGCGCACAATTATCCGGGTATGGTTGGAGGCTGTGGGACCAGTATACTATACGTGGCTGACAATTTCATGGCTAAAAATCATATCTCGGATCCTACGAATTAAATGGTAGACTTACCATATACACAAGTTAAGGTCAACGCTAGGTTAGGCTCGTCACCGCGTTTAATTGGGCCAACGCCAAAGATCGGCTCGTCGCTCGTAATTATTGGGCTTGTTCCTGAATTTTATTGGGCTTGTCCTCACATTTTATTGGGCTTGTCCCCAAGATGGTTGGACTTAAATCCAACTTTTCTAACTATTATGTTTTCTTTTGGTAATTTGTTCTAGCTGGTAATTAATCGAAGGATAAAGAATCCTCTATTCTAGCAATACAGATGATAAGGCATAAACCAAAAGAGTTATATTATTACCAGTAAAATAAAAGTTGATCCAGGCTTCACCAGCAAAACGTGGACCATCCACCCGGATCAAGCTACGCCAAGGCTACTATATGTTCATACATAAAGTAAAGAGAGAAAGGCGGTTAAGGCTTCATCCCCAAAACAGAGGATCCCTCCACCCTAACCACCTTTCATAATTGTCTTAAGGATCGTCAATCCTAAGGATTACAACTACTATTGTTCAAGCATACCACCATCAACAAAAACCATTAAAAACATAATAAAAAATGGGCTCCAACCTTATCTATAATATCCTTCATCCCCCATTACCATCTCCTACTCCTTCGCCACGCCTCCGTTACCATCGCCAGCTTCCTTGATCTCCGGAACATCCTCCTTAGCCCCGCTCGTCCCAGCATCCTCGTTTCTTTATCACCTCCAGCATCCTCGCTCTCTTCACCAAAGCCAGCCAGTGCCTTCTTCCACAAAGCCACATTCCAGGTAAACCTGTCAAAGCTGGCACCCTCAGCTTCTTCAACAATGTTGGTCCTGGTTGTAAGCATCGCCTTGCTAGCCCATACTTTGGCCTGCTCCGTAACCTCCTCCACCTACTTTTGAGCTCGGATGTATGCAAGGGCCAACCTATCCTCCAAAGCACCCTTCTTCGTCTGAAGCTTAGCGATTAGCTTAACTTTTTGGGATATCCCAGCTTGGTACTTGGCCAGCTCCTTCTCTATGTTGGCCACGTTCTCATCATACAAGGCTTTGAAACTGGCTACAGCCTGCGAAAAGATTATAAGTTAATAGTGAGACTATACCATCTGTACCTAAGGATAATGGATCCTTACCTCTAAAAATTGGTCAAGCACATGCTGGGCACTGTGGACTTCCACATCAGGATCCCTCTTCCTCTTCACACTGGCTTTGGAGCGTGTCATCATGACTTTTGGCGGTGCAAGGCTAGAACTCTTCATGGGCTTCTTCTTAGAGGAGCGAGTGGAAATGAGGCTATCAACATCCTCTAACTGGAACTAGCCTAGCAGATTCTTAGATGGCTTAGTTGCTGATTTCTAGGCACCTGCACAAAAAACATCAGGAAAAGATAAGTTCTCCTTGGCCTGTTACCTTTTTATACAATATTTATAGTTCAAAAATCAAACTCTAACTTACTTGACATGGTTTCTGAGGAACTTTCTGTCTTCTCGTTTGATTCGCTTGATTCTTCACCAATGATCTTGAGGGTCCGGTCAAAGGGATCCAAAGACAGGAACACCTTTGCCCTCTTAACACCGTCCGAGTCAGCAGCAAGATCTGAGAAGTTAGATACTGCATAAGAAACAACAAATTTATAGTCAGTCAATCAGTAAACAAAGGAACACATATCCTCTGGATCCGCTATCCTACCCTTGAGGATCCAGCGAGTTAGTAGTGAATTCCCATTTGGAAGAGAGTCTCGTAAACACAAAAGAACTAGTTCTTCCAACTTTGACCGTTGTGGGTGGTCTTATTGATTGGAAGAGGCTTAAAGGGTTTGCTCTTAAAGACAAATCTGCTGGAACCATGGGTTACAAGGCTGCACAGGTAAGAGAGGGCTGGAAGAGTGAAGTCAAGATCCTGCTCTGCAATCAATCTTTCAATAGTTGCAGGGTTCTCCACATCATTGGCATAGCTTGAATGTAGCTAATGCTGGTGAACGAGAAGAAAGTTTCTGTTAGGTCTGGAAACTGGTATGAAAAGACAAGAAGGAAAGGAAGTGCCAGAAAGTAAACCCAATCACTGGAGATATAGTAACTCTTGATTTGGGGGTCGTAAGGTTTAAATACGGTACCATTGGGAAAACAAGGGGAGATGTTACGAATTTCTTTATCGGTGAACTTGCAAATCTCAGAGGCCGGATCTTTGAGAAGATTTTGGCTTTGGGGTTTAGGGGTAATGTCCCTTGGACTTGAGCTAAATGAAGCTTTTTGGTTTCTTTTAGACATTGCGACAGAAGGATGAAGAAAGCGAAGGAAATAATAGAAAGAGAGAGAGAGAGAGAGAGAGAGAGAGAGAGAAGGATACCAGATTATGACGCCGGAATAGAGCTTATAATCCGATGACGAGGGAGTTATAAGGGTTTATACTCTATTAAGTAGGCGTAATAATATGATGGCAGGCGACAGACACATCTTATTCTAATCGACGGTTGCGATGCAAATTTCTCGGGATAAACATGACAGCTGTTATCCATTCACACCTATCATGTTTGGGGGCAATTGTTAGGACCAAGATCCTTGATCCTTAAAGATCTATTATTTCAGGCATTCGCGGATAATTGTTACCAGGACTAAGGATTCTCAGTGGTTCAAGGATCCTCAACAGTTGACTTCAATTATATTCTAATATATTTTTTGCAGGAAAGAAAACGTGTCTACTGGAATTCCTATTTTTATGGAAAAAATATTTTACCAAGTTTGCCCAGCTCTTCCACGCTCCTGAACAGTCATGACAAACAGTAAACAAACGTGGCCAAGATTATAGCAAAGTAGTTAGTATCCGTTGTAGGCATTTGTATATATATAGATTGAATTGTGGCTGATAAAACACATAACACCTTAGCATATTAAGAACTCTTAGCAAGAACACTTTGTATTCACACTCAACTGGTGTAATCTTTCTTTTTGAGTTTAATATAATCGGTAGTGATAGTTTTCACTACCCGAGGTTTTTATGCCGGCGGGATACTAGTTACCAAGAGCTTTTCCTCGTATAAATCTTGTTCATCTCTTAGAATTGTCATTTTTGTTCATTTTATTCATACTAGCATCAATCCTCACAAACTACTTTGGTTACTTGATCCTTAAATTGATTTTTGACCAAAACAATAGCGTCATGCTTTAAACGATAGAAACATGCAGAAAAATAGCACAAGCATACCCGAGGATTGAACACAACTTGAAACTTGATTGGTTTGACTTTTGGAAGTCAAAGTTGGCAAAGAACACCAAATTGAGAGAATAACAAATGATTTTTGTAAATTATGTTGTGACAAAGTGAGAAGAAGTGAAATGGTCTACCATTTATTGATAAACATAATCAAAGAGTTTGTAACTGAATTCAAATTGGTCAAGGCTAGTTAATGAGTCTTTAAGTCCTTGAATTGACCATTTGACTCATAAATTTTGAGTTGAAACCTAAAAATTTTATCAAACAAATCTATTATCATCGTAAAGGAGTTTTGACCAAAATTTAAATGGAGTATGAAGATGTTTTTTTTTTTCATCTTTTAAAAAAACTAACTCTTTTAGGTAAAAAAATGTGAAATAATTAAATTGAAAATATACTTTGGTTATGCATAAATAATGTTATTTATATAATATTTTAATAAAGAAAAATTATGAGTGTTATAAATTTTATTTTATATATTAAAACGATTAATATCATCAAATAGCTTTATGAAAACGAATTTGTAACATATAGTTATACGTATAACTAAATGGATCATTTTGAATAATAAAGCGGGCCTTGTTTTGGGTTTGAAAATTAACGAATGTTACAATAGGCCAAAGCAGAACATACGTCATATGATCTGGAACCTTAAGTAGTCAACATAACCAATATGACGATTATCTTCCCTAAATTATCAAACTGAATTCAAGGTGATTTTGTGGCTAAATTCGGAAATTCCAAATTATTTAATTATTATTATTTTTAAATGTTTAGTTGGGGATCCATGGATACTCCAACTATCCATTTTCTCAACCCATTTTAATTATGATATTTTATTGGAGCATTATCATCAGTGGTGGTTCACGAGATGTTCTAATTACCCATAGTTGATTTCGTTAATTTGTTATTTAGTTGAACAATTTAAAATGCCGTGGAATGCTCATGGGTGGTTCAACACCATTATCTCGATGATTATTTATTTAGTTGGGACAATAAAATGTCATGGAAAGCCCAACTCACAAATTTATTTTGGTATGCTAACAAGTTGGGACAATAAAATGCCATAGAAGGTGTTTTGGTAAAAATTACCGAAGCAATAATTGAATAAATTCGTTAAGTGAGGTAGAGTGTTCTTCAACAATGAGGTAAGTAATTGCAGTAAATGTAAAGGTGAACACAGCGATATAGCGAAGAAAAAACATTAGATCCCGGTGAGTATCCTCGGAAAATAACCTCAGGAGGGGGCTAATTATCCCTCACCTTAATTTATTAATACGAAAAAGTGATTGCAACTCGAGAGCAAGTGTTGATCGAAGCTAGCAGTTATAGAGAGTGTTTTTAGTGTGTGAGTGGTGTCCTATATCGATCAACCAAGCCTCATTATATAGTACAATCAACTAACAAATTGTCCTACAAATCCGGGAACCCTAGCTCAAGTGACGTTAAGTAGACGCGTTCTTCTTCACATGTGCTCTTCATGTAAGACCCCGAACCCCGGGAAACCCCACAGTTGGTAATCATACAGAACATTTGAGAAATTAAATAAACTTAAAAACAATTCTTTGTATTAAAACGGCATTACAGAGTATAATTTGGTGGAAAACGTAAATAGATGAATAAGTTCCCAAAATCAAAATTTATTTATAACTTTTAAAAGTCTTTTGAAATAAAAAGGTTTATAAGTAATTCTTCATTCCAGTATGCCCTTCACCGTCTAAGTAGCTCCGTGCACATCCAAGCGATAAGGCATCCTCTTCCTAACCTGAAACTCACACTAACATGCACACAAAGTCAGCTTAAGCCGAGTGAGTTCGAGTTTTAAATAAGTAACAAAATTCTTAAATAATCATTCCAACGGTTTTAAAACGGTAAACGGAAATACATCGGTTAGGTCACCACATTCGATAAATAGTCATTCTTACGTATAAGCATCTCTATACGTGCATTCCTATATATATATATATATATATATATATATATATATATATATATATAACATTCAATAATAACATTCAGGGCTGAGAAAACGTACAACCCAAACACGTAACATTCAGCGCATGCAAACACAAAGTAGGCATACGCAACATTTAGTAGTCGAAACGTCTACAGACATTCAGGGTCGAGCAAACATACAACCCAAACACGTAACATTCGGCGCATGCAAACACAAGGTAGGCATACGCAACATTCAGTAGTCGAGACGACTACAACATTCGCCAAATATTGGCCATTCTAAATATATATATATATATATATACATACACATGCTATAACATTCCAAGGCCTACCAATACTAGCAAGCCTATGTAAAACCATTCAAAACATTTCATCAAGTTAGAAATACACTTAGGTGTGCATGCTAGCCCAAAACTTAAAAAGAGTTAAACGGGGCATCGAGAACTCACCTGAAATCAAACGAACACCTGCAACGAGCTAGGAAATTCCTAAGTGCACGATCACAAGCAAGGGCCTGTAAATTATACACAAAACATTACTAGACTAGACCGTAAGAACACTCTTGCCTAATGGGCCGTTCAAGCCCAACACTTGGCCCAAGGCCCAACACTTGGCCCAAGGCCCAACAACTAGGCCCAAGGCCCAAAGATAGTCAAATCGGGTCGAATGCGCGTGCAATAAACCTTAAAATCATTTATTAACAAATCAGCCATGAATGGACCAAATTCCATTTTAAATCTTTTCATTCATCAAGATTATGGCACCCAAGTTGATAGGGTTGACGGTTCCTTTTTACGACTATTACTTTAACGTTTAAACGAAAATTCGCGCACCGCCGACTTGATTGACGAAGCACTAACCCCAACAGCCTCGAGCGTCAAAAAAATAATTTTTCCACAGCCCTTAAACCCCCCTAGGGCTGTACAAACTGATTCGGTTGGTCACCCGATCAATTAACGCATCAAACTCAACAATTTGCAATTCTACACCCGATAAACCCTAGTTTTCGAACTAAAATCGATTGACCAACCTAAACACCTCCATTGGCCATGAAATTATAATATGATGTACATGTCATACCTAGTGGGATGTTGATGCAAAAACCACACTCGAAACAGCCCTGGAAAAGCTCAATTGGGCAGCCACCCGGTTAGCCTACAACACAACGTTTTTCGATCAATACGAGCAATATGAGGACCAATTAACGTGAAAAAGACTTGGGGAATCATAGTACATACCTTGAATTGAAGTTCTAAGGCTTAGAATTGGCTGCAAAAAAGAAAATTGTGGGTCTTGGGGCTGCTCTAATCTGCCGAGCGCAACAATGCAAGGGCTAGGGTTAGGTTTTTTTTGTTATAACATAAGATGTTACACTCTAGTCCCTCTAGATTGGAGTGTGAGGCAAAATGGAAGGAAGAGTTAGGTTCTTAACGTACCGGGACGGCGTGAAGGCTTCCGAGAAACGTCGGTTAAGTCCCGAGAGTTATACATACTCTACAAGCTTTAGTTCTTGAAACCGGAATTAACGGGTGTTACACTTCAACTAGATATCCGAACTTTCAGGTGGAATTAGTCATCTAGCTGTTGTAGGCCGCTATATCTTTGAGTAGCCTACAAGCATAATATAAACAAAACAAGTATAATCGGTTAGTTAAGGATCCTGTAGTTAGCTAGAAATCCGAGCTATAAGGATAAATGTCAGGATCACGCTAGGGATAAAATGACCCCTAACAATTGCCACCCCAAAAATATTACACCCGTCGACCATAAACTCACAGCTGTCATATTTTTTCCACTTACTTACAAATTTGAACTTCGATGGCTTGAGGTAACTTGATAAGACCCGGTACAATTTCTGAGATAACCCAACCGCCACTCCTTTAATCCCAATGAAACCCCTATAATAACTCCTGGATCACTTATAATCCAATCTCGCTTCCGTCTCCAGGTAAATTCTTCTTCTCTTCGACTTAGGGTCTCCTCGTTCATCTTTCTTTTTTACCGAACATGGCCAAAAAGAGATCAAAAACTTCCGCCTCCAGTAGCGTAAACACCCATCCTGATCTTGAAGTCTGTGATTTTTCTGATCTTGACTGTCATACCTTCAATCCGGTAGTCCTTTCCCCGCCGGAGCCAAGTTTCATCTTCTGATAAGACCCTTCGTTCTGACTGCATCTCCAAAAAGTGGGTTGGCTTCCTAACGTACCCATTTACCCTTAGCTTAACTTATCCCTTTCCTAATTTCATTGCCCGTTTCTTCAAGGTCACCTGCATCAGCTATATCCAAGCTATGCCAATACTATGGAGGATTTAATTTATGTTCAACAAAATCATTACAAGCCATAATATCAACCTTCAAATTTCTGACTTAGCGACCGTTTACGCTTTAAGAACCCACGGATCCGGTCAATTTATCCGTTAGCTGATGTCTGGTAAACTCCCCCTGATATTAAATACAAAAAGAAACGACAGACAATGGTATAGGAGGTTCTTTTTTGTCTGAAGGGATTCCATCCCTGTAGGCGAAGAACGATCTTGTGACCCCTACATCTGCTGCCTTGAAGAGGATTCCAACGATTCTGAAGATTCCCGAGGAGGAGCGTTCCTTCCAGCTTAAAGTTTTATTCTCTTTGGATTTTAAGCACTCATCAACTGAAAGAATGTAAGGTAAAACCATAATCCTTAACCGTTTTGAATTTATGAATATTTTTGTCTCGGAATCATGATTTGTTTTTGTTGCAACAGGTCAAGGAATGGGTTTGGATGATCTGGATAGCTTCATCTTGAAGAAGGAGCCTGCTACCATTGAAGACTCCATCACACTCCTTCCAGCTTCCCAAAATAGAGCATCCACTTCATGGAAGAGGAAAGCTAGTTAGGCCTCAGGATCTACCATCGAATCACTCAACTTTGAAAGCACCGAGTCACTCATTTTCCAGGTAAGGATCATGCAGTGCTTTTTAGCAAGAAAGCTAACAATGCATTAATCATACCTTTTTATTGTAGGTCCACCAGCACTTGACCAAGATTCATCAAGCTGCTCTTCAAGAGGTCGAGGTGTAGAAGCTGAAGGTGAATGACCTCAACAAGGTAGCCGAGGCCAAGTCTCTCTACATTGAGAACAAGGATAAGGAATTTGACCGGCTGAACCGGGATCTTGATTACCTCAAGGCTACTCATGCTAAGGAGCTAAACGACTTTAAGACCCAACTCAAGATGCACGCTGCTTACTCCATTTGCTGTGCGAGGATCAAGTTGATGGAGGAGGCTAGGAAGTCCGACTTTGACATGCCTTCTGGAGATCTTCAAAGGTTAAAGCTAAGAAAGGCAGAGATCAGGGGTAGGCTTGGCTTCTAGAGAGGATCCCGCTGAGTCAAGCAAGTCTGCTGAGGATAAGGCTGGAGATGCGGAGGTCAAGATCGGTGATGGAGATAAGGTGGTCCAGGCTAGGATGATTGCAGGTTTCTTGTAGGGGTAATGAAGGATATTAAAGACAAGGCCCGACCCCTCCTTATCTGGTGGTTTTTGTTGGTTTAATTTGATATGGTTGTACTCTTGAACAATTTACTTTTCTTGTCATGTGGCTGTGATCTTTTGAACAATTTTAATTTCATGTTTTTAAGACAATGAATAGTTTAAGGTGGAGGGATCCTCTATTCTTAGTTTCTTTAGGAAAACTTTTTAATATATTTGATGGAGGGATCATGAGTTTCAGGACGAAGTCAGGGATATTAATCTTGATTAATATGACGGCAACCTTTCGGCTTTATTTATGTCTATCTTGTCTAATTGTTAAAAGATTTTGACAAAAACTTTGATTGAAAAATACTTAGAAGATTGATTCTTCACCACATAAATAGAAAAGTAAATAAGTGATCAAACCTGTTTGGGCAGCATAAGATTTAGGCATTTGAAGTCTTTGAATCTTTAAAGATGATCTACGACAACTTCTCAAGTTTATCCCAGAATCCCTACAACAAATATTAGAATAATATCCTCTGAGGATTTTTAGATAAATATGCGATCCTTAGGATCCTGGGGAAAATCCCAAAAATAACCTTGATTAACCATAAAGATCCAGGGAAAAATCTCAAAAACAATTTTGATCATATAGATCCTGAGGAAAATCCCAAATATAACTTTGATCTTGAGTTAACACCTAAGTGTTAAATACTTGGGACAAGCCAATCCTGAGTGATATGAAAATGCAAAAACCTTGTGTAAATACTTGGGACAAGCCAATCATGAGTGACATGAAAATGCCAAAACCTTGTCTAAATACTTGGGACAAGCCACGATTGCATAGCATGTTCATGTTATTCCATTGATATATACTTGAGGATCCATCATGTAACCAATCACAACGATATTGTCGGCCACCATTAAGATGAACTAGTCCCGCCATTTTGAATTACATGTGGAGAGCGTGCGCTCCTGGCGAGGTGTCCAAACCCAATTCGTAGAAAAGTGAAAACCTTTAAACCTTTGAAGAGATTTATACCTTAAACTAAGAGAGGTGGCCAAACCCCTAGGAATGCATTCACTTCTTAGTCTGGATCCTGATTCTGCAAAACACTTGAACCTTTGTGAAACATGATTCAAAATAATAAAAAGGAAATAATTAATTGAAATAGTAAGGTTAGGATACATACCATACTAAGTTAGAAACAAAATTCTAACCTATATGAAGTAGAGTTTAAGATGAACATTCCATGACCTTGGCATGATCCTTCCATCCATAGTAGATAGTTGATACGCTCCTTTTCCTGCTTAGCCTCAATCTTGTATGGTCCTTCCCATTTGGGTGTAATTTTCCATCCTGGGACCCGTTGTATTTTTAAAATGCCTTCCATAGTACCAGCTCTCCCACTTGAAATATTCTGACCCTGACATTCTTGTTGTAGGACTTGGTGATTTTTTTGCTGATATGCTGTCATACGAATTTTCGTAGAATCCCTGAGTTCATCTATCACATCAAGATTATCGGCAAGATCTTGATTGCTGGTTTTAGGATTTTGGAGACAGGATCTTGTAGTAGGTATCACCATTTCAATTGGAATCATTGCTTCGATCCCAAACACTAAAGAGAAAGGAGTTTTCCCCGTTGCATTCTTTGAGGTAGTTCGATCTGCCCACAACACAAATGGCAGCTCTTCAGCCCATTTTCCTTTCTTTGTCCCCAACTTCTTCTTCAAATTGTTGACAATGATCTTGTTTGAAGATTCTGCTTGTCCATTGGCTTGAGGGTTTACTGGCGTAGAAGTGATCATTTTGATACCCCATGCAGCACAAAAGTCAATGGTTCTCTTGCCAATGAATGGAGACCCATTATCACAGATTATCTCGGCTAAGATTCCGAAGCGCGTCAGGATATTCCGTTTGCTGAAAATATCACCTCTTGCTCTCTAACTTGGGCAAATGTTTCTGCTTCAATTCATTTGGAAAAGTAATCTGTCATTTCTAACATGAAAACCTTTCCTCCTGGAGCCTTTGTTAGTTTACCCATGATATCCATCCACCATTTCATGAAAGGCCATGGAGATACGATCTGATTAAGGGGTTCAGGAAATTGATGAAGAATGTTGTTGTGTTTTTGGCAGTTATCACACTTTCGAGCATACACCATTGCATCCTTCCTCATGGTCGGACAATAGTAACCCGTTCTAAGTATTCTGGAGAACAATGATCGACCACCGGTGTGATTCCCACAATCGCCTTCATGGATATCTTTTAGAACTTCTTGTATTTCAGGATCCTCCAGGCATCTCTAGTATGGACCTGCAAGAGACTTTTTATAGAGAATGTCATTTAAAATAATGAACCTGGATACCTTCATATGAAAGACTTCAGGATTTTCATCCTTAGGAATCTTGTTGTGTTGCAAGTATTTCTTTTTAGCTTGGACCCATGATTCCTGAATAGCTTGAGGATCCTGATCATCAACACCTTCAGAATCCTTTACTTCATTCACTTGGGGATCTCTTTTTGTAAACAAGTTATAAAACCCGGAATCTAGTCATAAATCGATACGTCAATCCATAATAAGTTGAGGGACTACTTTATCGAATACGTTATGATGAATACATTAGCCTAGAGAGAATCTTGCATGGTAACGTTACAATGGGGATAAATATGACACAGATCTCTATGCTAATTCACTATGAAAGGCCTATATATAGGCAGCTCTCATTCGTTACACTCTAGTAATGAATGAGGCCTCTTATTAGTTAACGTCACTAATGAATGAGGTCTTCCCATACCCAATGACCTCCCATTTGCTAAACACCCTTAGCGAATGGGCTTACTTTAACGAATGAGCTATCATTCATTACACTTTAGTAACGAATGATCTCTTACTTTAATGGATGAGGTTAGTCTTTAACGAATGGACCTCATTCGCTAAACATGCTTAGTGAATGAGCCATTTTGAATTAAATATAAAGAACTAAACTATCCTTAGCCTATTTGAACAATTACGGACAACAAATCATGCACTAATAGACTCTCCCTTTTCCATAGTTGTCGAATACTTTATCTTCCAATACTTTAGCTTCGAATACGTTAACTTCGAAAGAAGAATACGTTAATGTCGAATACGTTAACGAGTAATACGTTAACGTTGAATACTTTAACTGCAAATCATCAGTCGTGATACGTTAACTCCCCATTGACTGATTCTCGGGCTTGTGTAGACAAACACAACCTAAGTCTTGTAAGTAAACCAAAAACTCGTAGCTTCTTGTATCAGATCTCCCCCTCAAATAAGCATGTCCAGTAAACCAACAACTCGTAGCTTCTTGCTATCCGTCAGCACTGGTAAAGCAAAAATATCTTTACATTTGACCTCGTCACACATCTTCATGAACAACCCGATCATTCAACATCTTTCACTTTGGTCTTCGCTCTCTCAGTAACCTCTATCTCAAAATATTACTCTTTGAAGCTCTTAGACATCACATTCGCTTGGATGACTCTACTGGTTTGGGCATATGATTCAGAGTTCCAACGTCCATTAGTCAATCCTGAACGATCAGATTCTTCAATCCAATGTCAAGACTCGTATATTCCTCAACCCATTCAAGAAATCTCCCTTTCAACAGAAGTAATCCTCCGAATACTCGTAGCCAACATAGTTAGGATCAAAGTCCTTCAGAAAGATGTAAATGGACAGACACTCCTATCCCACATAGTTAGGTTTCAATCTCGAACAAAACAATCAACAATCGAAGAATAATTGCAGTCTTGAACTAAGTCAAACATAGCTTTGCAATCATGAATTACTACCCGCATTATAGTAATTTTTCAAGAAACTCTTGCAAATGTAGAAAGATACCAATCAAAAATAAATCCTTGAAATTTTATATCCCCCTTTTCTTGACAAATTCAGCAAGGTCTTGAACAAAGTTTCAAAAATCTTCAACAAAATTCTCGTTAAATTAATTGGGTACTCCCTCGACCAGTATATACGCGTGAAAAGTCGACCGTAAAATATGTCGCAAAGATTTTCAAGAAGAGTGTCCCATGTATCCGGAATATCCCATAAAAATTTCGTTCAAGAAAATTTTTCCAAAAATACTCTTTTTTTTAGTTTAGATCATCATACGTTAACCCTTGTCCTCTTTCGCTAGAGCAATATCATATTTGTCCAACATCCATCCTCATTGGTTATACATTGAACGAATGGGTCTCGTTCGTTATACATTGAATGAATGTGGTGTCATTCGTTGAGAAGTCCACATTCGTTAAATTCCTTAACAAATGAAATCATTCATTAAAATCCCGTAACGAATGAGATGTTACTGTAGACACCGAAAAACACGAATCGCCGGAAAAACAGTTTTCTCGCCGGAAAACTCATATCTTCAAGCTCCATTAATGGCAGATTAATCAAAACATCAAATTAACATCTCAGATACACCACGAATACTCGAATTCGCATCAGGAACTTGAATCTATCTTCAATTTCAATAAAACATCCACGAATTCATCCCAAATTCGATCATACATTAACCGAAACCACGAAGAACACGGATTAACGTATCACTGGCTCTGATACCAGTTGTAAACACGTTATAGAGCCCGAGATCTCGTTGCAAATCGATACGTCAATCCATAATACGTTATATGAATACTTTATTAAATACGTTATGATGAATACATTAGCCTAGTGAGAATCCATCATGGTAACGTTACAATGGGGATAAATATGGCACATATCTCTATGCTAATTCACTATAGAAGGCCTATATATAGGCAGCTCTCAATCGTTACACTCTAGTAATGAATGAGGCCTCTCATTCGTTAACATCACCAACGAATGAGGTCTTCCCATAGCAAATGACCTCCCATTCGCTAAACACCCTTAGCGAATGGGCTTGCTTTAACGAATGATCTCTTACTTTAATGGATGAGCATAGTCTTTAATGACTGGACCTCATTCGCTAAACATGCTAAGCGAATGAGCCATTTTACATTAAATATAAGGACTAAATTGTCCCTAGCCTATTCAAACAGCTGCGAACAACAAATCATGCACTAACACTCTTAGCAGCCTCCCTTATTACTTTCTTTTCATTAAGTGAAGGCATATATCTGGCGGGATTTAGGATATGTATAACTGGAATTTTATTTCCGTTAGGATCCTGAAGGCAGATCCAAGATTTGCCAAAGCGTCTGCTTTAGCATTTTCCTCCCTGGTACCTATATAATAATAAAAGATTTAAATTTATCTGCCAGATTTTTAACTATGTGAAGATATTCGATTAGTTTTTCACTTCTAACAACATAGGAGCCATTGAAGTGGTTAGCGAGCAATAAGGAATACACAAATACCTGAATATTTTTAATTTCCAAATCTGTAACATTCGTATTTTGAGATTAATAAATAAAAGAGAGTTTCACTATTAACTGTGTGTCATTATTTTATTTCATTAAGTAATAATGGGCTTGAGTGGTAGGGTTAGGATAAAAGATAGACCAAGAGATGGTTATGGGCCCAGGGCCTACCCATAGGATGGGGTATTTAACCCCAAAGTTCCTCAAACAGTCCTCATTCTCTCCATTTCCTTCCCCTCCTATACATACACACTCAAGAACACACACACACACACACACACATACTCTCTCTCAAAAACCCGAACCCAAATCCGGGTTAAAGTAAGGAAGATTTTGTGTTCAAGTATCTTCAAACAACAAGAACACGTCCAGATCCAAGGGTTGGTCCAGATCCAAACCCGAACCTGAGACCAAAAAGGTGAGTTTCAGCAATAAAGGTTAAGTTTTTAAGGTCGGATTCGACTTGCAACTTGATATATTAGTAGATCGGACTGTAGGATGTAAGAAAAACATAAACTTGGTGAGTCGTAACCCACCGGGTGCGATATAGGATAAAAAGGTGATGTCAGACCTTGTAAAACACGGGTAGACAAAGTTGGTATAACACAAAACCCATAAAAAGAGTAAAATCGGGTCATAAGGAAGGGTCACGGAGGAAAATTGCTAAAAAATGGTAAAAACGAAGAAAACCCTAAACGGATCGCATGCAGAACAATCGCATCGCATAGCCATGCGATGCGATTCGTTTAAGAAATCCGATGAGATTCATCTTATGCGATGCGATTCATTTCATGATGCTGAAAAACCACCTAGGCTAGAATCCCCATAGTTTAAGTTGCCAAATAACCGGGAAAATATTTAGTTACGGAAGTGAGATCGTAAAATAGATGCTTAAAAGAAAACCTGAACAGGACCCCTGACCCTTCTCAAGAAGACACCTATGGGTTTCTAATAAGTTTTAACGCACACCAGTTTTAAGAATCAAGTTTCCTTGTGGTCACTTAACTAATTATGACTTAGTTCCTTTATAATGAAATCCTAACTTACAGCGCGGAAATCAAAGGCAATTTAATATATTTAATTGATTCAATAAACAATATTAAATAATTAACCCTAGATGGACTCCTTACGAAGAACTAAATCTAAAAAGATCAAATAATAAAGACCTATCAATAACCTAGCACCTTACAGATATTTAGGTTAGCAGTACACTTAGGTTTATTTGATAATATTATTCCTTTGATCTTAATGCATATCAATCATAAAATAATCAAGAACACAAAGTAATTGACCTAGTAGTAACCTATCATATGACAAACAATAATCAAGGCAACTATGGAATAAAACTCATCAAACAATCCTAAGTATCCATATGCATCAATTTAATATGATTAAATCTTTTACTAAATCATAAAACCATAATGATAAATAAATCCCGAGTCATATCACAATGTCAAAATAGGTTAATCATAAGCCTAAGTAGTTCATAAAAGGTTAGCCAAGAATCTTAAATTTAAGCAAAACATTCATGGAAGAATTCATAGTGAAAAACAAGATAAACGAAGAATTAAAGGCGATAAAACTCGTGGTCTTCGTTGTTGAATGATAAGCACGTCACCGTATGATTCCTAGCCTCCAAAACCTCCAAAGGATCTCCTCTTGAGCTATGAAAATCATCCCAAATGGCTAGGGGTCGCAGGTTATGCTTAGGGTTAAGTTTAGAGGGGTTTAAATAGGTTTTCAAAGCCAAAAACATGCAAAAATCAAAGTTTCTAGAATCCGGGGGTCCAGGTGCCGCATGGAGGGGGTGGGTTGTTGTGGTCGCTTATCGCTCTGACAAAACAGGTAAGGCCGGTCTGACCGGTCCAGTTCAATTCTGATGCGGTCCGGTTCATTTCTTGATCCTCCGGTTTTCTGATTTAGCTCTTTTTTCGCTCTTTTTAACCACGATAAACCTCTAGAACCTACATTATTCATATATGTTAGTATTATACAAATTCTAATAAAAAACAAACAAAAACTAATAAAATATACAAGGGATTTATATATATTTAGCATTATATCAAATATCCCCACGCTTATCTTTTTTCGTCCCTGAAAAAATCTAATTGCAATAGGATAAAAATCAGAGAGTTGTCTTTACAAAACACTTTAGGTTATCTTAATTAATTTCAGAGAACACAAAAACCGCGATTGCCAATATTGTTGTCCACTTAAACCCAACCACCGACAGTTCAGACCTCTAATCATGTTTAGAATTTAGTTCAAGTTAACATTCAGTCTAAGGGTCTTACGCCTAGAATCACAAATCCACCTAATTTGTTTCAGGCATGTCAAAGCAAAGAGAAAACCATAAAGATTTTAACCTACCAGTGCACCTTAAAAACCCGTAACTATTAAAATTTAACTTCATAAATAAATGATTAAATTATTTGAGCATTTTTATATTTCAACATAATTTAGATCTCACCCATGGATGTTCTCACCATGGTTGGTAGCTCAGTGAGAAGCATGTAAGCTGTTGGTCATTTACTCATGAACGTTGGTAGCCCATGGTCATTTACTCATTTAATCCTCACCTAGAGGTCTATTAGTCAAGCTGTTGGTAGCACATGGTCATTTACTCATTTAATCCTCACCTAGAGGCCTATTAGTCAAGCTGCCAACTTAAAAAAAAACACATAGGTTGTTGGATTTTATTTATTATTTTTATCGATCCTTATCCATAGATGTCATCTCCAAGTCATTATCCCAGAGGGAGACACATTTAATTATTGGATCTTTTTCAGCGTTATATATATATATATATATATATATATATATATATATATATTTACATTTATATACTCATTGCTTATGTGCCAATTTATATGAAATCAAATTTTAAGATTTACAAGGCTTTAACCTACAATGGTGCTTATTCATTACATTAGACATTTCAGTTTTTCTGTTTTCCTAAGATAAGAACCCGCAAAACTTAATGATTTAATTATTATATTATTACATTCTCAAAAGCCTTTCATTATTGTTTTGGATAAAAATTAACAAGCGTAATTTCGTAACCAAATTATTGAGTGAGGCGTGGTTCTTGGTTGAAATGAACGTAAAATGAAGTAACACAATGATTTGTTGCAAGGAAAATACCCGTTATCCTGAGGATAACAAGAAAAAAACCCCGGGCGGTGAAAACTATCCCCACCAATTTATTAATAATCGAAATCGGTTACAAATTGTGGAGCTATCTGGATCGTGATTACAATATGTGATAACTGCTAAGTATCGAATGTTCGAAGTGTGTAAGTTGTGTGTGATATGATCCAAGTATAGCTCTATTTAAACACATATTCAGCTAACTATATCTCTTAACTATCCGGAAACAGTAGACTATTTCCCACTAGCCGTTAAACTCCACGACTTCCTTCAAGCACGTTTTAGTTGAGGTATTCAAGGTGCAGTCCGAGTCTTCAGGAGATCATGGGAACGTTATATGACCTGGTAAACAACAAAGAAAGGCGGTTGAACTGTTAGTTATACAATATATTAAGGATACCTGTTGCTTTGGAGAATACTATATCCTGAAGTTATCCCGAACATATCACTTGCTTAGGATACCGAAAATCCGATATTTAACAACAATTAGCTGGGCCTACCAACACATCTCAAGTTAAGTGCGTTCATGTTTTTATTGTCTCATATGGAAAACGATCTCTGAAAAATTGTCCATTTATACCAAACGATATCTGAAAAATCCACCAAAATTCCTGAGTGATCAAAACACTTCCTAAAACAACCTGTAAAATTTCCAAAATCTAACAAACTTGCCAAATACCCTTTTCAAGCCAAAAACAACTATGAAAACTCAAATAAACGTAAATGCACAAAACATATCTAGGCTTTTCCAAATGACCCCAAATTTCATATGTGATCATAATATATCAAATCTAAGTTCCCCACAAACTTTCATAATTTTTCAAGCAATTTAACTATTTTTCCAAAATAAACACCCCAATTTAGTAATAAATTCGTCAAATATTCTCGGAAGGTCGAAAAATTACCAAATTTGGACCGTGACTCATTTACATGTTTCCTGATGTCCCTGAAAAATTTGACAAGCTAAAAATATGAAAATCACAACCTTAACCTATACAGCCCGTAATCTAGCAATTCGATATAACCTTTGCGGTTTTGGTTAGTTTTCGCTCTTCTAATCAAGTTTTCAGGTTCTGTGGTTCTATGTAAGCTAAGTACAGGTCCTATATCACAAACCAAGCGTGTTTCATCAATATGGCAGCCTTGTAACTTAGGGTTTTGGCTAGGGTATTTAACCGAACTTTTGAACCGTAAAAACTCTGTTTAAACCCTTTAATCAGTGTTTATGGCAGAAAAAGAGTATGATTATGATTTCTAACCATGTGTATGATCAAAAAAATTTTTTGGACCATTTTTAAAGTTTTTTCATGGTTACGAATGATGTTTGGTAATCAAACTATGTTTATATGGAATTAAACTTGATTAAATGATCAAAATAATCAAATTACCTCAAGGGTTTTTAAGGTTGATGAAGAACCAGAGGTTTAGTGTAGGGATGTTGTGAAATATGTGACAAAAAAATATCTTGATTATGTTATTATAAAGAATAGAAACTTAAGGGGGTTAAACCCCATTTGCGGCCGTGATCAATAATGGGCCTTCCTTGGACCATTTTGGCCCAAACTTCTAAATTTTCATACCCGTACGTGAAATTCCGAGTCCAAATTTATTTCGGGTTCGGTTTTTGGCACGAAAAATATATCAGGAATGACAAACAGTGAGAAAATGAGTGTTTTTCGGCTATTTTTGTGTAAATTTATAAAAACATATTATATGTTTGTAAAAATCAAAAATATTTTCACGGATTGCTTAAAACATTACCACTAAGTTTTTTGTAAATATTTTTCATCTTAACGGATGATACAATGCTTGTTTTGTAACTCTCTTTCGCGTTTAAATCCATAGCGGGTAGTTAAACGAGCACGTTTTCGTTTAATTGGTTTGCTATCATACTAAGGTCATAATACTAATATGTTAGCTTATATTAATCGTATATCATTTATAGATTACCCCGGGATATCTAGGTCATAACCAGATCCCTTCGGTTATTCATTCGTTTGTTATGTAATGAGCGTTTAATTGCTTAATGTAACACCCACAAAATTCTGATCAAAATTTGACAAATTTAAAAAATAAAAGGACTAAAAATATTTATGAGATAAGTACCGAGAAAAATAAAGTAAAGAAATAAAGGCATGTTTATGCTAAGGAAATAAGTATGGAAACTCCATCCCACATGGAAAGTGGGAAAGAAATGAGAGCACTTTATAAGGAAGGAGTTTCCCATAATAATGTTCTTGTATGGCTAACCACTCCCACTAGTCCTAGTGGAGGGTGCGAAGCACCCGACGCGCACGCGCACAGACTCGGACATGGACACGGACTCGAGCGATGAGCGTAATGTGGCGTTTTGATGGCGCACTTTTCACTTTAGTATTTTTGAACTATGATCAAGATATGACACGCTCGCATCGCCGCGAGCCGCATAAGGGCCGCTTTAGTATTTTTGAACTATGATCAAGATATGACAAGCTACCAAAGACCAGGGACTGAAAATGAAAATTTAGCACCTACGCGATACGCGAAGATGCATGAATTAATCTCATGTGGTGCTGACACGTGGCAGGTAGCCAAGCTATTGAGCAACTTCGCGATACGCGAAAAAATCCTTCGCGATACTCAAAGGTATATAATATTAATTGCAGATACATTTGTCCTTCACGATACGCGAAGATACTTCGTGATAAGATGCACGAATTTTTGCCTATAAATAGCCGGCCATGGGATAAAGTTCCTATCACATCACCTCACATCTCATATCACACTTTACCTCGGTTTTCATGCCAAAGTCCCGTCATTCCCGACACACTCGTTGTCTAGAAGTACGTGCAAGTAGGAGCGCTAACCCACGTGAAGTTTAAGCATTTCATAGATAAGCCATACAAGGAAGGGGTTCTGCCCAATTATTTTATTATATATGGCTTAGACCCTAGTCGAGGGTATAGTCTATACCTTGATCGGTTAATAAGTGAAATGTAGCTTTCATAAGATAAGGTTATGAATAAAATATTATTCTTTATTGTAAAGATATTTCTTATGAATGAAGAAATGAGATATACATACATTTCTTCATGATGAAGAAACGTAGTATATAAATGTTTTATAAAAATGAAATAAATATCAAGGTAAAGGTTATGCAAATGGACTTAAGGTCTAAAGATAGATCATAAATCTAGTTATTTATAGAATGTTATTCTCATACTATAGGTCCGAGATAAAGATCAGACATCTATTGGTGAGAAATCTTGAAAACAACAAAAGGTGAATACGTCCAAACCTTTTTATAGTGTGAATGTTTTATGACGTAAATACGTTTATGTACTGTATATTTTGAAAAGGTATTTACTCTTTAAAACTATGGACTGTTATCCTTATGTAAAAGAGGTATGGAATTATTTACATGAGGGTTTGTTCAAATCCTCTAAAACGTTTTGATACAAGGCAGTACTAAACACTCAGACTAAAATACACATGTGTCTGGATCCTTACATAATGTACTATAGTGGGCACACTACAGACATACTGACCATGAGGCAAGTGAATGTCTCTAGGGCGAGTGAAGTCCGATTACGTGGTTTGTGCGTATGTTAGTTCCGATGAGATGGGATTGAGACCCACTGAGTCGTTGAACACTATTGGTGTTGTGTCATTACGAATTGTGAAAATGTTTTATTGAGTCAGCGTATTCACCAGCATATAGTTGACGTATTTGAAACTGTTTTCAGGTAACAAGGAGTAAGGAATAGTGATGGATATGCCAGTGGAGATAGAAGAACACTAGGCATAGTTTACAGCTGGTGGCTCAGCTAATTTTGTATTGAGGCATATATATATATATTAAACTTGTTTTTAAACAAGTAATTTTGTAAAAACAAACAAGGGTATTTAATTCCCTAGTTATAAAAGTAAATATTTTAAAATAACATTTTCTAGTACAAACTTTGATAAATTGACAAAAGTGGTACCAACTGTTCGTCACACGCCTAGGCCCGAAGACGGGGTGTGACACTTAATCGGTAAATATGTACTGAGGTGTACCTGGTTTTGGCTCAAATGTCACATTCTCCCCCTATTAGAAAATTTCTTCCCCGATATTCGATTATTCAGCCTTTCCCTTATTTGGAAATAGGTGTGGGTATTTCTTGTTAAATTCAGACTTTCGTTCCCACATGAATTCGGGTCCCCGTTCTGAATTCCACCGAACTTTGACCAAAGATATTTTGTTGTGTCTTAATTGTTTGATTTTCCCCTCTAGTATTTCCACTAGTTCCTCTATGAAGTTTAGTTTTTTGTTTATGTTCAAGTCTTTTAGAGGTACGATTTCGGTTTCGTCAGTAAGGCACCTTTTCAGGTTCGAAACGTGGAAGACATCGTGAATAGAACTTAACTCCAAAGGTAATTTCAGTTAGGCTACAGGACTGATTTTGGAAATAACTTCATACGGTCTAATATATCGTGGAGCAAGTTTACCGGTTTTACCGAATCAAATGACGCCCTTCCAAGGGGAAACTTTCAAAAATACTTGTCACCTATTTCAAAGGATAATGATTTCTATGAACATCGGCATAGCTTTTCTGTCGGTCTTGGGCGACTTTTAGTTTGCTTGTGATTTTACAGATTTTGTCAGTGGTTTCTTGAATTAAATCGAATCAGGTGATTTGGGTGTCTCCAACCTCGGTCCAACACAGTGGGGATGTACGTTTACGCCCGTGCAGTGCTTCATATGGTGCCACTTGTATGCTACTGTGATAGCTACTATTATACAAAAACTTTACCAGTGGAAGATGTTGGTCTCAATTTCCACCAAAGTCTAGGACACAAGTGCGAAGTAAATCTTCTAAGGTTTGGATGGTTTGCTCAGATTGACCATCGGTTTGGGGATGGTAGGCTATGCTCAGATCAATTTGGGTTCCCAAGGCTTCTTGCATAGCTTGCCAGAAACGAGAGGTGAAATGGCTATCACGATCAGAAATGATTGAAACAGGTACGCCGTGTCGGGATATGATCTTGTTGATGTAAATGTAAGCGAGTTTTTCAGTCGTGTAAGTGGTACGAATCGGAAGGAAGTGTGCAGATTTGGTTAGTCGATCAACTATCACCCAGATCGCATCGTTTCTTCGGGAGGTTTTGGGAAGGTGTGTTACAAAATTCATGGTAATTTGTTCCCATTTTGCATTGAGGTATCTCTGGTTGGTTCAACATTCCCGAGGGCTTTTGATATTCAGCTCTAACTCTAGCATAAGTCAGGCATTTACGACATACGTGGCTATATTCTTCTTCATACCGGGCCACCAGTAATACTCTTTCAAGTCTTTGTACATCTTATTTGTCCCTAGGTGAATGGAATATTTGGATTTATGTGCCTCGTTCATAATCAAGTCCTGCAATTTGTTAATAGTGGGAATCTAAACTCTATTTTTGAAGTATAAAATTTCTTCGGTTCTTTCTTCAAAGTTTTGTTCGTTCCCATGCAACTCTTCATTTTCTAAGTGATCTTCTTTTAAGGCTTCATTTTGGGCGATACGGAGTTGTTCGGTAAGGCTTGTTTGGAAAATCATTCCAAGTTCTCGGACCCTTAGTGGTTTGATTCTGTCTTTTCTGCTCAAGGCATCTGCTACTATATTAGCCTTGCCCGAATGGTAATGAATTTCACAGTCATAATCATTCAATAGTTCTACCCATCTCCTCTGCCTCATGTTTAGTTCTTTTTGGTCAAATATATGTTGTAGGCTCTTGTGATCAGTGTATACAGTGCATTTGGTGCGCCATACTAGTAGTGCCTCCAGATCTTAAGTGCAAAGATAATCGCTCCCAGTTCCAAGTCATGGGTAGTATAATTCTTCTCGTGCACCTTTAACTGTCGAGAAGCATATGCTATGACCTTGATACTTTGCATAGGTACGCATCCTAAACCTTTCCGGGATGCGTCACAATAAACTAAAAGGTCATCAGTCCCTTCAGGGAGACTCAGTATCGGGGCTTGACATAATTTCTATTTCAGCAATTGAAAATCCACTTCTTGTTCTTCTCCCTAGTCGTAAACACAGTATTTTTGGGTTAAAAGGGTTAAGGGTTGGACTATACTGGAAAAGTTTGCGATAAAGCACCGGTAATACCCAGCTAATCCCAAAAATTGGCGGATCTCTTTATGTGACTTCGGGGCTTGCCAATTTTTAATGGCTTCAATTTTGCTCGGGTCTACATGGATTCCGTGCCGATTAACAATGTGCCCTAAAAATTGCACCTCTTGTAGCCAAAATTCACACTTAGATAATTTGGCATACAACTTCTCCTACCTCAAAAACTCCAATATCATTCGTAATGTGCTCGTGTTCCACTTTGGTTTTTGAATATATCAGGATGTCATCAATAAACATGATAACGAATTTGTCGAGGTACAACTTACAAACTCGGTTCATGAGATCCATGAAAATTGCGGGAGCATTAGTCAGTCCGAAAGGCGTAACTAAGAATTCATAGTGACCGTAGAGAGTTCGAAACACCATTTTAGACACATCTTCCTCTTGGATTTTAACCTGATGGTAACCGGATCGGAGGTCGATTTTTGAAAAGTGGTTAGCCCCTTGGATTTGGTCAAATAAATTGTCTATTTGGGGGAAAGGGTATCGGTTTTTGATGGTTACTTTGTTTAATTCCCGGTAATCAATGCAAATCCTAAAACTTTCGTCTTTCTTTTTTACGAACAACACCGGTGCTCCCCAAGGAGAATAGCTATGGTGTATGAAACCCTTATCCAATAATTCTTGTAATTGGCTAGACAATTCTTTCATTTCAGAGGGTGCCAATCGATACGGGGCCTTGGCAATGGGGGCTGATCCTAGGATTTGGTCAATACGGAATTCAACTTGTCGGCTCAGTGGTAATCCGGGTAGTTCGTCGGGAAAGACATCTGGGTATTCACGTACAATGGGGATATCTTCTATGTGTTTTTCATCGGGGTTCTTTAAGGCCCACGTTTGCTAGAAACCCCATACACCCTTGGCGTAAACACTTCAACACTTTGAGATGAGACACAAGGGATAATATTGTACCAGACATCTCTCCTTGTACCAAAATCATTTCACCTTCCGAGAGGGGAATTTTAACTATCTTGTCATTACACACAATTTCCACCTTTTACTTGGTTAACCAATCCATGCCGACAATTACATCGAAACTTCCTAACTTTACTGGGAGTAGGTCAATAAGGAACGGGTGGTTGTTTAGAATAATGGAGAAGTGTTGGACTATTTGGTTGACGGATATAGAGTTACCGTTAGCGAGTTCTATAGCATAGGGATTTGTTAGTTCACTAACCGGCATATTCCCCTGGGATAAAAAGTTATTAGAAACAAAGCTTTTTGTTGGTACATGATGTCAGTAGTTCAGTATATAGTGTCTATAATCGAGTCGTTTGGATTTGTGTTTTGTATGTAGCTAAGTTAGCTCACAAGTTCGCTAATACAGGCGAACTTGATGAGTAAGCGAAGTTAGGAACAACTTCGCCTGAACATGCCAGGCGAAGTTGTCGTGTTTATAAGTATAGGTTACGGCTGAGATGTTAATCAGTTTTTAGTTTACGTGTAACGAGTTGTGTAATCAGTGATTGATATCACGTGTTTCCAGTTGCAATATACAACGTGTCTTTGCTTATTGTAACGTGTGTTCAATCGTGTTAGCTCGTATCGTCTTCTACGCTCGTAACGTCTTACGTAGGGATTCCGCACCTACGTAGAACGAGATATTCCGTGTAGATCCGGCTGGGAACCTACACTTTTATCAGCACCCGTATCAAATAGTACAGAAGAAAATTGACCAGAAACTACGAATGTACCTGTCACAACGCTCGGGTCTTGTCGTGCTTCTCCTTACCTGATAACAAACGCGCATCCTCTAGGCGCTCCAGAAGTCGATGCTTGATTATGTCCAGCAGCTGCTCCTTGATACAGTTTGGGGCAGTTCTTTTTAACATGCTCCGTGCTACCACATTCATAACAAGCACGGCGTGTTGCTGGGGCTATTCTTTGTTGGATGGGTTGTTTACGAATTGGTTACGGTCTAGGTGGTTGCGGACGGCGAGGTTGGGTGGTTTGAGTTGGTCGGTTTACAATTTCCATACCGACTCTGCAATTAGGGCCATTGTGCCAAGTTCTTCCATATTTCAGACACACTAATGGTCTGCGCTCACCCACGTGATGAAAACTACATTTATCACATTTTGGCCAGGGTCCGTTACACCTATCTCGTTTCACTTCAGCACTGCTCATGACATAATTTTGTATTGTCGGGCGTGCACGTTTTTTGTTTGTCTTCCTTATGATCCCGTTCTATAATTGATTCGTTTCATACTCGATGATTCTTCGGCCATTCTCAATACTCCGCTTCTCGTTAAGTCAAAAACCACAATGCCGGTTTGAGACACGACATTCTCGAAAGATGTGTGACCCACAGAATTCACCAAACTTGTAACGTCCGTAAATTTCCAATAAAAAGGTTTAGCCTTGTAGTGTTGCGTACACCTTCGGGCTTGACCCGGCATTCTTCCGAGAGCTCCTGGCCACCCTAGTAAACGTTTCTCACTTTACTTTCCACCCAAGTTGCTACACACTTCATACTGGAGGGACTAGAGCGTAAATTATTATTTTATATCATAAAATAAACCCTAGCCCCCCCTGTTTGCGATCGGCAGGAAGCAAGTCCCAAGAACCCTCGATTTTTCTTTTTTGAAGCTGTGATTAGGCCATAAAACTTCAATTCCAAGAAGGTTTTATGATTCCCCATGTCTCTTACTCGTTAATTGACCTTTGAATTACGCGTATTGATCGAAAAACGACTTGTTGTAGGCTAACCGGGTGGCTGTCCAATCGAGCTTTTCCGGGACTGTTTTGAGTGAGGTTTTTGCATCAAAATCCTCCTAGGTATGTGTAGTACATCATATTAAAATTTTGTGGCCATTGGAGGTGTTTAGGTCGGTCAATCTATTTTAGTTCGAAACCTAGGGTTTATCGGGTGTAGAATCGTCAATTGTTGAGTTTGATGCGTTAATCGATTGAATGACCAACCGAATCAGTTTTCATGGCCCTGGGGGGGGGGGGTTTAAGGGCTGTGGGAAAATTAATTTTTTGGTACTTGGGGCTGATTAGTCAATCGAGTCGGTTGTGCGCGAATTGTCGTTTAAACATTAAAGTGAGTGTTGTGAAAAGAAACCGCCAACCCTATCGACTCGGGTGACATAATTATGAATGTATGAAAAGGTTAAGATGGGAATTGGTCCATTTGGGGCTGATTTGTTTAGTAATTGGTTTTAAGATTTAATTACTCACGTATTCGACTCGATTTGCATACCGACGGGTGAGTTGTGCATCATGGTTAGCCCCGACCATGATCGTAGGGTGGATTTGGTTAATTGAAGGGTTTTAGGGGCTGAGGTAAAGTAATTGGGTATGGGTTGTGTAACACCCCGTAACCGCAGCGGAAACGTAAACGGGATGCAACAGACACCTCTGATATCAACCACATTGTTTATAAAGAAAACCGAATACATTAATATACTTCAAATTACATTATCTCGTATTTCATTACCGTCTATGTGATACACACATCATACAATACGATACATAATTCTATTTATTATAATGTATCCTAACATTCCGCACGCAAATCTTACACACATCAAGCACTTAGCACGTAAGCAATCACTTCATCTTAGTTGTACCTGAAAAGCATGTGAGAAAACGGGTCAACTACGAATAGTTGGTGAGTTTCACAATTTGAGTAAACCTTGATAAAATCAATATCATAATATAATATTATCTGGGGACACTGTTAACCCAGTACTGTACCCTTTCCGGGGGCAATGTTAACCCAGAAACACCTCTTTGGACATCTGGGGACACTGTTAACCCAGTACTGTACCCATTCCGGGGGCAACGTTAACCCAGAAACACTTTTAAGGACATCTGGGGGCACTGTTAACCCAGTACTGTACCCATTCCGTACGATTCCTGTACAATCATATAATTATATAAACACACGCAAATCCATGCGTTCAGTATGTACTTAAACATTTCAATAGTAACATGCTTCCGCCCTGGGAAAATATTTGAAACAATTCAGAAAAAGGGGCTCGTGAAACTCACCTTAGCACATGCAAGCAGGTAACAACAATCATTATCAACTAACACGTCCAAATCTTGTAATATGATCCCTACGATCGTTATTATACAATTATTGTTTATATAATCTTTAACCGTGTTAACCGGTACATCTGGGAACACTGTTAACCCAGTACTGTAACCGTTCCGGGGGCAATGTTAACCCAGAAACACGTTTCCGGACTCAGATTGTGATATCGTTTAGAGTTCCATGGTCACAATTACTATTAGTTTGTTTTCCCCGTTTTGCGTGCCTAGCACGGTTATCCGTTTTTACGTTCCAAAATTGAGTTTGGTCACACACGACCCGAAAATAGTCGTTGACTGATAATTTAATTAAAGTTGTGAAATTAGAGCTCGGTTTAGACGCCCCGATTGGCCGCGGGACCCGTTTCCGTCTTTAATGCACCGGAAACTGTTAAATCGGGTAAAAATTACTCAAATCATCCGAATTATTTTCGGATGATTCATTTTTACTTATTTAACTCAATTATATGAAAATAGTTCATTTTTAGGGTTTTTATACACCAGTCAGCTCGCTTAGGCGAACTTTACCGGTTTACGCATTTTAAGCTTTAAAAGTTTGTTTTTACACAAATAATTATCCGTTTAATCTCGGATCTTGAAATTTTGTACAAATCACATTTTGACAGTGGGGAATTTTATAAAAATATTTCCAGAATTAATTTCTATATTTAAAATTTATTTATCTATTTTTAAACACCATTTAAACACTAAATATGTCGTAAATACCAAACGATCTTAGAAAAATCCCAAATTTTTCCTGGATGTCCCCTGCTATCCTCATAGTCCACTGTAATTTTTCCAGAACCAAAATCTTCTTTTACACGCCATTTTCACTAAAACCGGGCTAGAAAACCCTAGAACTCGTTTAACCGAAAAGCCTACTTAGACTTCTCTAACTGACCTCAAATTTTGTGTGTGACTTATACATGATATTAAAAGATTATCTGAAATTTTCCAGAATTTTTCATAATATTTAACTATTTTTCACCATTTTTGGCCAAAACCGAGCATTAAATTCACAAAATATTCATCCTTTGTCCAAAAATTACCAAATATTCACAGAACTCATATTATCATATATCTAACACCTCTGTAAAATTTCATGACCTAACTCTAAACACATCACAATCTGTCCAAATCTCCAAAACCGAACATAAACCGAATATATCTTTCGTTTTCCGCCACTACAAGCTACAAACTCGTCTTTCCGCCTTATCTACCACTAAAAACAGAACCTACAACCAACATACCACAATACCAAGCAAGTTACACTCACGATCAAGCCTCTTGCACTATAGTTTCGGTTATTGCTTCAAAACTAAAGTTTGAACCGTAAAAATTCGTTTTTGGTTCGTTTAACTCCTTTCTTGGACCAAGATCCCTTGTATAACCCGTATACATCACTTGATCATGCAAGAATCGGTTTTCATCTTTGAAACCTCATTTTCTTGCAAATAAACTCAAGAAACGAAGGTGAAAACGTGCATAACTCGATCATTACCTTTTTTTTCTTGCTAGAACTCTCGGTTTTTGAATCATAATCTTGAGAGAGTTGAAGATTATGGAGGGTTTGATGTAGAAAAAAGAAATGAGAGCATGGGGTAACACCCCCTAGACCGATCGGAATTGATAAGGGGTGGGGTGGGACCCACTTCTTCATTCTAGGCCACATGTTTGGATTTCGGATATCCGAATAATGTTTTGGATAATCTGGTTCAGTTCGTTTTTCGGGTAAACGTTTAATTCGGCTTAAAACGAGGCTAAAACGGTCGTTTTTCGGCTAAAAATGAAATTTATATAAAACCACTTTAAAAAACTTAAGCCATGACTTCCATTAACTTAAAATACCATGTTATTAATAATTGCGCATCTTTTTCGGCTTGATCGATTGTCTCTTGCTCGGTTTGGTTTTAAAGGTTTCGTTTAACGTACCGACGTACCATTAAATCGAAAATTCTTTTTCTGTGCCGTACTTTACTTATCCCGAAGCATTAATGCTTCGTAGAATCACTAAATATTATAGATATCGTCTATAATTGAAACCTCGATTCGTTCGGGTTTCAATAACATGAAACCTCATTTTCTTGCAAATAAACTCAAGAAACGAAGGTGAAAACGTGCATAACTCGATCATTACCTTTTTTTTCTTGCTAGAACTCTCGGTTTTTGAATCATAATCTTGAGAGAGTTGAAGATTATGGAGGGTTTGATGTAGAAAAAAGAAATGAGAGCATGGGGTAACACCCCCTAGACCGAACGGAATTGATAAGGGGTGGGGTGGGACCCACTTCTTCATTCTAGGCCACATGTTTGGATTTCGGATATCCGGATAATGTTTTGGATAATCTGGTTCAGTTCGTTTTCGGGTAAACGTTTAATTCGGCTTAAAACGAGGCTAAAACGGTCGTTTTTCGGCTAAAAATGAAATTTATATAAAACCACTTTAAAAAACTTAAACCATGACTTCCATTAACTTAAAATACCATGTTATTAATAATTGCGCATCTTTTTCGGCTTGATCGATTGTCTTTTGCTCGGTTTGGTTTTAAAGGTTTCGTTTAACGTACCGACGTACCGTTAAATCGAAAATTCTTTTTCTGTGCCGTACTTTACTTATCCCGAAGCATTAATGCTTCGTAGAATCACTAAATATTATAGATATCGTCTATAATTGAAACCTCGATTCGTTCGGGTTTCAATAACTATCGATCGATTGATCGCATATTCAATACGATGAATTATATATTCACGTACAATCAATACAGTGAACCATGTATCCTCGTATAATTACTGTGGTAATTCATGTACCAGACATTAAATATGACGTAACGATGGTCTACCGGTTAGGGTATACCTGGTTTAGTCGGAATCGTTACAGGTTGGGCCTCGGGCCAAGTTTTTGGGCCTCGAGCTAAAGTGTTGGGCTTGAACGGCCCATTAGGCAAGTGTGTTCTTACGGTCTAGTTTAGTGACGCGTTGTGTACAATTTACAGGCCCTTACTTGTGAGTGTGCACTTAGAAATTTCCTAGCTTGTTGTAGGTGTTCGGTTGATTTCAGGTGAGTTCATGATGCCCCTTTTCACTCTTTTCAAGTTTTGGGCTAGCATGCATACCTAAGTGTTTTTCTTACTTGATGAAATGTTTTAAACTATTTTGCATAGGCTTGCTAGTATTGGTAGGCCTTGGAATGTTATAGAAAGTGTGTATGTATATATATTATTGTATGGCCAATATTTGGCGAATGTTGTAGTCGTTATCGACTACGGAATGTTGTGTATGCCTACTTTGTGTTTGCATACAAATGGATGGTGATCTTGGCCGGGCAAAACTATACGACTCAGGTTCTTAAATCCTGTGGCGGGCCCTGAAAAGCCCTTGAGGGGGGAGGCTCGTGTGGCATGATCATCATCGGATGTTACGTGTTTGGTTTGTACGTGTGCTCGACCCAGAATGTTATACGTGGATGTTATATATATATATATATATATATATATATATATATATTGTTATATATATAGGGATGTTACGTGTTTGGGTTGTACGTGTGCTCGACCCTGATGTTATTATTTGGGTGGTATTTATAGGGATATAAATATATGGATGTATATAGATGTCTAAGTACGAATACTTAGTGTTGATGATGGCCTAACTGTTCGTATCCCGTATTATATTTTAGACTCTTGGAATGTTTTATAAACCCATTTTTATATTTAAACCCTTGGAATGATTTATTTAAATATCTATTATTAAAACTTGAACTCACTCAGCTCAAGTCGACTTTGTGTGTATGTTAGTGTGAATTTCAGGTTTAGAGGATGATGCTTACTGCTTGGACGTGCTCGAGACTACTTGGACAGTTGAAGGCATAACTAGTCGGAGATTAATACGCAAACTGTTTCCTTTTTATTTATTACTTTAAACATTTAAATTATGGTTTTGGGAACTTGGTTTTAGTACTTGTGATTTTCCGCTGTTTTTTACTCTGAAACGATTTTAATAAGGTGAAACTGTTTGACTTTAAATTTTTGAGAATTTTTGGAGTGGTATTTGTATTAGGTGGGGAATATTATTTGTGACAGTGTTAGTGTTGGTTGGGGGAGACATTTATTGTTTGTCAGTTGATTCGTTTGTAAGTTTGCATTTACACCAGCAGTTACACGTGTTACAATAAGTGGGATCACCGCCTGCATTTGCCGAGCAATCATCTCGGCTATTTCCGCCTCAGTCATAGGATTTGCTTTCTCTGGGGCCATTCTATAATGATAATCAAATATAAGCCAATTAATACTAATTCCAGTATATGACACATTGTAACAATAATCACAATAAGGGTTGTACAAGTAAATCAAACAACACACTGGTATTTCACAAACTTTTCTGTACATCGATAACAAAAGATACATAGACTTAGCCTGACAGTGGCCAATGCTTGCATGTGTATAACAAAATCTGCCAATATGTGACTATTAGACTTAACCTGTAAGGTCCAGTGCTTGTAATAATACATCAAAATCATGTTCCATATCTGCATACACACTACTACATACATACATGGAGTGTCAAAAGTCTACGTATACAGGTCCGTAACACACTGCATCTATCTATGCAAATGATAGACTAACCACAAACATAAAAATAAAAATGTCGTAATCACCCAGTAACAGCTCCACAGTCGGACTGTCACCCTATCCAAGTACCAGCGGTGGTAGGCATCTGACTGTTGTAAGCTCAGTACTATTTGTTGTAGTTGTTTTCTATGTCTGGGAGGTTGGGGTTAGAGGTATCCATACTCAACTAACTGGAGGGTGTAATATTTGTCATGGGACGTGAAGGCTCTCCCCGATGATAGGTAGATCTAAGTGGGGAAAAGGTAGGGTCAATCGGGGTTACCATAATACGAGCGGTCTGACGGGCTTGTCGCGTAACTGAGGTCGTCGGGGACATGTGGACAAGTGGAGTAGGTGATTTAGCTACTCTAGTAGGTGAACGATGTTGACTGGTAACCTCATCCTGACCTCTATGTGGTAACCTGGGTGGATAACTATCGCATCAACAACCAAATAGGTCAGGCTCGTTGCTGGGTCGCTCTTTACAACTATCTCCTCCTCGTCCTCCTCCGGATCTTCTTCTGGATCCTCTTCCGGGTCCTCTTCCAAGTCCTCCTGCACAATGGATATCACCGGTTCCTCTTCCGGTACATAATCGTTACTCCTTGCCATTTCTCTGCACAATGGTTAGTTATAAGACTAATATTTATTGCTAGTGTTAACTAGTGTAGGGGAGGTTAATTAATTAGACCAAATTTAATATTAATTACAATAAAATATAATATTAGTTATATAAAAATTTAATTTTAATTATAATAAGAATTAACAATGATTATAATCGAATATAATATTCATCATAATAAGATTTATTATTATTGACAGTACGGTGCGTACATGTATTCATACACCTTGTTTCAGATAAGCATGCATGCGTGTTACATATATATATATATAGGGAGAGGATCAAGAGAAAACTCACCTTTAGTGAGAAAACTTAAAAACTCCTAATGAATTATTTTTAATTAAAAATAAAAAAATATTTTCAAAATTCAGTTTTAGCCATTATTCTTATATTTTCTTATATTTCACTCGAAAAAAATAAAAAATAAATTAAAAAAACCGCTGTGATGCACTTACATATTACTGTGCGATACCGTTGTATTACACATATGTATTACTATGTATTTTTGAGTTTAATGGTGTTTTATTGCTTATATTCAATATTTGTGTGTTGTATATGTGTAGTAGTGTTGTATTATATGAAAAAATAATAAAATAAAAGTCGATGTGGTGCACATGTGCGTTAATGTTGTATTACACATACGTACTAATGTGTATTCGATGTATGTATTAGTCTTATATTGCATATATACAATAGTGTGTATCAAATATGTGCAATAGTGTTGTATTCTATGCAATACAAACACTTTTGCATATATGCAATGCACACTATTACACATGCGCACTATACCAACGAAGTTATCGACAAGTTTTTTTTTTTTTCTTTTTTGAAGCAATAACAACATATAAGAATAATGGAAAAAAAATAAACTTCAAAAAAAAAATTTTTTTAAGTTAAAAATAGTTTTTTAGGAGTTTTTAGAAGTTTTTAAGTTTTCTCTTTAAGAGGAGTTTTCACTAGATCCCACCCCTATATATAGATATATATATATACTTAGCATTACCTTTTATACACATATGTTGTCATTTTTACCTACCAGTACGTTCCGCGACTTCTCCCGAATTCCCTCGTACAAGCAAGTCTGTTATTATGTTCTGGACCGTAATAACTCACTTGCCCTACAAGTTATTCCCAGCATCCATTAGTATCTAATATTAAATTATTATTTATTTTCCAAGAGTTAATCGAGCCTACGGTTATATTTTAGGTATCCTAGGGGATAACCTAATCCTTTATAGCCAATGGCTCTGATACAACTTCTGTTACACCCCGACTAGCAAAATGCGGAAGCGTAAAATGGGAATGCAACAGACACCTCTGGTATCAAAAACATTGTTTATAAGGAAACATTACAAACTAATTTAAGTTATATTACATCATTCTATATTTATTTACAGTTTAGGTGATACAAACAAAGTTATATATTAATTGTCCCACCCATTACTAGTAACTTGTATTTATAAACATAGCATCAACCACTTTCCACGGCAGGTAGTACGTCATCACATTATTCCAATTTTGGTGAACCTGAAAAGCAGTTTAAAACGGGTCAACTACAAGAGTTGGTGAGTTTCACGAGTTTCAAGAAAACAGTTATGCGTAATCACAAATTATGCAAAACTACAGTGAAGCCTTGACTGTTTGTTTGTGTTGCGTGCATCCATTCCCCACACCCAAGCAACCACTGTGGCCCCCTTTCCGCCCACAATATGTCTCAAGAAGCTATGTCTAACACTACATATGGTGTTTGTATAGTTATTATCATGTGAAAACGGTGTAAAGTCTCAGCAAACCATGCCGGCTCTGTTTGGGTTTGTCAAACCAATAGTACTATTCACAAGCCACCGGCTCGAAGTTAATCACTGTGTTAGTGGGGACTTTCTTGTGTTACCACTTACATAATTCACATCAATACATGTTTCAGGTATGTATATAGATATAAGCAAACAAGCTTTTCACCCCAACAGTTTGTAAAACAGTTTAGAAAGTGGGGTCATGAAACTCACGGATTATTAGACGTCTGGTACAGTGTAAGCTCGTAGCTAGTTCAACTCGCTATCACTAGTCTCTATAATCAATATTATAATAATATTAATATTTTAATATTATTATAATCTTTTTTCTAAACCGGGCAATAGAAAAAATCTGGGTATAGCTGTTACGCCCAGAAAGTGTCAATAGGCTTAAACTTTGATGTTGTTCAATGTCTAATATTTAAAACCGAACTTGGCTCAGTTTCCACGTTTCACCAGCTGGGCCAAGTTGATTGTTAGTCATTTAGAAAACCGGTGTGGGGATGTAAACTTGAGTAAACGTGTTGTTTGATAAAATGATTAAGTTATAAAGAAATATCACACTTTAGAGGTCTAGATTCGCTACGGTACTCGTTTCCGTTTATTCAGTTTGATTTGGAGAAAAACGGGCACAATCTATTCAAATTGTCCGGATTTCTCATAAAAAGTTTATTTTTACTTAATTAATCCAAAAACATAATTTCTTATCACTCTTGATGTTCTGATATTCTAGCAGGTTCGTTAAGCACGAACTTGTCGGTTTATATCAGAATTGAATTTGTTTAATTTTTAAATTAGCATAATTAATTATCTGTTTATCATTAACCTACGAAAATTTAGCCAGATATCAATTAAAATATGTAGATTTTTATAAAAATATTTCTGGAATTATTTACTGATATGTTAATTTATAAAAATTCATTTTATGTGCTATATTTAACCCGAAAATCGTCCGTTAATACCAAAGGATCTCTAAAAAATCTGCCAATATTCCTGAGTGATCAAAACACTTCCCAAAACAACATGTAAAAGTTCCAAAATCTAACAACCTTTCCAAATACCCTTTTCGAGCCAAAAACCACTACGAAAACTCAAATAAACGTGAATGCATAAAATATATCTAGGCTTTTCCAAATGAGCCCAAATTTTATATGTGATCATAATATACCAAATCTAAGTTCCCTAAATTATTTCATAATTTTTCAAGTATTTTAACTATCTTTCCCAAATAAACGCCCCAATTTGATAATAAATTCGTCAAATATTCTCGGATAGTCGAAATATTACCAAATTTGGACAGCGACTCATTTATATGGTCCCGGATGTCCTACCAAAATTTTACAAGCTAACAATATGTACATCATAACCTTAACCTAAACAGCCCGTAATCAAGCAATTTGCTATTACCTTTGCGGTTTTGGTTCGTTTTCGCTCTTCTAATTAAGTTTCCAGTTTCTTGTGAATCTATGTAAGCTAAGGACAGGTCCTATATCACAAACCAAGCATGTTTCATCAATATGTCAGCCTTGTAACTTAGGGTTTCGGCTAGGGTATTAAACCAAACTTTTGAACCGTAAAAACGAGTTTAAATCCTTTAATCCGTGTTTATGGCCAAAAAAGAGTATAATTATGATTCTTAATCATGTGTATGATCAAAACATGTTTTTGAACCATTTTTAAGGTTTTTGCATGGTTATGAATGATTTTTGGTAATCAAACTATATTTATATGGAATTAAACTTGATTAAACATGATTAAATGATCAAAATAATCAAATTAACTCAAGGGTTTTGAAGGCTGCTGAAGAACCAGAGGTTTCTAGTGCAGGGATGTTGTGAAATATGTGCAAAAAAGTATCTTGATAATGTTATTATAAAGAATAGAAACTTAAGGGGGGTTAAACCCCATTTGCGGCAAGGAACAATAATGGGCCTCCCTTGGCCCATTTTGCCCCAAACTTCTAAATTTTCATATCCGTACGTGAAATTCCGAGTCCAATTTTATTTCGGGTTTGGTTTTTGGTGCAAAAAATATATCAGACACGAAAAACAGTGCGAAAACGAGTGTTTTTCGGCTATTTTTGTGTAAATTTATAAAAACATATTATACGTTTGTAAAAATCAAAAATATTTTCACAGATTGCTTAAAACATTACCGTTAAGTGTTTTGTAAATATCTTTTGGCTTAACGGATGATACAATTCTTGTTTTGTAACTCTCTTTCGCGTTTAAATCCATAGCGGGTAGTTAAACGAGCACGTTTTTGTTTAACTGTTTTGCTATCATACTAAGGTCATAATACTAATATGTTAGCTTATATTAATCGTATATCACTTATAGATGGCCCCCAGGATATCTGGGTCATAACCAGACCCGTTCGATTATTCGTTCGTTCGTTATGTAATGAGCGTTTAATTGCTTAATCGGTAAATACATACTAAGGTGTACCTGGTTTTGCCTCAAATGTCACATCATTGTTCATACAAAAGAAATAAAAAGGGAAATACATGTAAAATAGATGTGATATCTCTTCATGTGGAGCTTGAGTTGCGTCGGAATCTTTTAGGCCAGTAGAATTTTCCAAATTATCTTCCGGATTAATGTGGAAAAGTTCTTGAAATAGCTGCACGCCATTGTCCTATGTAGCAATCTCCGCAAGAACATCTTGAACAGCAAAAGTTAACTCATCAAAGACTTGAAGCTTGGTTGCATATTCTGCTTCTATGTCTTGGCCATGCAACTCAAACTCTTTCAGCGGGCGTCCTTCATTAACAAATTGAACACCTTCTCCAAATCCAACCTTGCGGCCAGCTTTAGAATATTCGTGAAGGAGCTCCGCTAAACAATCTCCCAATTCTGGCCCATCTCAGATATGTTCAATGACCTAAGTAGAAAAGAAAGTTAGCAAACAAATATTGTAGCAATCATTTACGAATAAAGGGAAGTAATGTTACCAATGGGAGGCCATGCGACATGAGCCATTTCTTCTCATAAATAGCTTGCTCGGTAACTTTCTTTACCTCACCATGTTCTTTAACAAGACGAGCATTGTCAGGGGTGAGCTCAGAAATAAGCTTCTCTCTTTCAACAGCTTCGGCCTTTAAACGCTTCACTTCTTCATCAAAGAAGGTAACCAACTCTCCTTGAGATGATACTTGTTGTTCTAAAGCAGTATTAGCTTCCTCGGCCTTGGCAAGTTCGGCTTCTTTGATGCATGTCTGTTCTCGAGCGGCCGCAAAATAAACATTTTGTTGTTTGCAAGCTTCTTCCCAAGCCTTAACAGCATTTGCTTGTCTTTCCTTTTCTGCATCAAAACCCTTCTCTGCATCTTTAAGTTTCCACTTGGTAGTGTTAGCTTCCAAGTGGTAAGCTTCAGACTCTTGTTGATGATCTTTCATCTTGTTCTCCATATCGCCCCACTCTTCTCCCATAGACATCCACTCCCGGTATATTTCATGGCCGGTGGACACGGTGTTAGCCAAATTATAGTTGAAAGCATTGGCTAGCTCAAAGCGAAGACGTCTGCGTTGGTGTGCATGTTCAGCAGGTGGTAGTCCACGGCTCAAAAAGTCTTGGTATACGTCCACGTTAGAAAAACGGGAACCTTGAACCAAAGACCACCGCAAACGATTGATAAGTGAGTCTTCATGAGGGTTTGAACGTCCATAAAATTCAGCAGACCCTCCTTCACCTTCATGAAATACTAGAAAGGAATGTGGAAGTTCTTTTTTTACAATGTGAGAACCACCCTCACCTTGCTTAAATCCTGTAGAAAAGTAAGGTGGTGAAGGTGGAAGGTCCTTATCATCAACATGTGATGACCCGCCCCCTTCATCTTGAAGCACCAGAGAGGATTGCAGATCGACCTAAGAAACAGATTTAGCAGTCATAGACACTTGATCAACTGTGTGCGCAGATTCTGGTGCTGGTGATGGTTTTTAGAAGACGATACCCGTCAGTGGTTTCTGTCCAGGGTCTAATAGAAATAAAGTAAAAATGTGGATTAGTTGAGAACTAAATAATAATAAAGTATTCATTCAATACCTTGGGTAACCTTGGTAGCAACATCTTGAATCCTATCACTAAGACGGATTTTCTTGGCCTTCTTGGACGCTGGAGCTTTTCTTGGACTCTTCATCTGCAGCAGGGTTTCTCCCTCTACATGACCCTCAGTATCTAGATAAATAGGTTCTTGAAGGTCCAGTTTATTGTCTCTAGCAGGAGGGGCATCCGCTTTCGCTTGATTACCACCCACTTCCTTAGAAGACCCAAGGCATTTCCTCTTGCGGTCCAAAACTACAAGAGCACGTAGGATACCTAGAAAGTTAGAAGTGCTAAGTGGACTCCCTTCTCTGCGAGGCAATATTCCTCGCTAGATGAAAGAACAAAAATCACCCCGTCAGAAGTAAGGGCAGTTAAAAGGCGGGGGTTTAAATATCCTGACTAGTTGAATATATGGCTTCTGAGACCACAGGGTCGGAACGAATGGTCTTGGGAAACAGAAAAATGGTCTCGTGTCCTATCAAGCAGGGGCAATGCCGTAGGGTCACACGGAGGGCGCTTCATACAACCCGGGACCCTATCCATGAGCATTACCAAGATTGATCCCTCAGCTACAAGAAAAAAATATTAATTACAACAAACACATAAAAAAATAAGGATAAGTAGTTATACTCATAGATACTTACTTTCATCTGGCTTCTGGTAAAACGGCTCAAGATCTGGGAATGGTCACAAGCGGCTCATCCTGGCACGCACCAAGGCGGCTTCGCTAATAGCCCACATCGGGATTGGCGTGCGGATCAGGTTGAGATACCAGGGCTAGTCGCGGTATGGAGAAAATGTAGGCAACTTCTCGTTAGCAGAATGACGAACCATCCGGATGGGCACAATGTCCTCTCGGATCTAGAAAAACTTGGTTCGCCAACCGTACGCACTACGGGGAGGCTCCGTGCCATTGACCCCATTTCTAGTTGATGAACAGTTGTACCACCCACCCCTACCTCCAATTTTGTAAAAAAAAACAGAAAATTTATCCATATTAGGCACAATGTTGTGAGCATTACAACAGAACTCGAAATGCCTGATCCTCATTAATCCAAAGGGATGCATTTGGGTAAGGTGAATACTGTTCACCAATAATAGATTTCTCAGGAATTTAGTAATTGGGAATCGTAGATTTCCGGTGAAGAAATCTTTAGTATATAAGACCATCCTACCCATCGGAGGCTTGTCAGCAGTAGACTTGGGTGCCAGAAACTGTGGTTCCCATTCTGGAGCAAGCCCGTAACCGTTGACGATATCATGGAAATCCTTTTCTTTCAAGTGTATTGTCACACAGTCGATCGTTGGAGAGTTCTTCTTCTCAGTCGTCATCAAAAAATCAGCAAGGAATTTGTTGCAGCGAGCAATGATGGTGAATCCGGGGTTTGAGATTGAAAGAAGGAGATTTTTCCGGCTAAAATGGTCTCAGATGCAAAGGGAGTAGAAGAAAAGTGAAAGAAGGAAAGTAATTGTCTCTTATTTATACCCATCGCAATTAATGCGATGGGAAGGCCTACAGAGGAAAGAGAAAGACGGGGTCCAATGCTGGGAAGACATGTCAGGCGGAAAAAACAAAAAAGTAAAAAAGGCGTACAGTTTACAGCCGTCAAAACTAAGGGTGGCAAAACAAACCCAAATGGGTTGTTTTGGGTCAATTTGGATACTTTTAAAATTGAGATGGGTCAGGATGGACTAAAGAATTTTGCAAAAGGGTCAAAATGGGTTGAGAAAATGCTAGTGGCTTTTGGTTATATGTTATAATGGGTTTGTTTATGGGTTAGAATGGACTAAAACAAGTTTTATCCAATTTTATTTCAAACAAAACCCACAGAACCGAATATAAACCGAGTAATCAAAACCGAACATATACCGAAATCATTGAAACCAAACATATACCGAAATCGACTAAAATGGAAAAAAGAAAAATCGAATAAAAAAAAACTGAAAAAACCGAACCTGAATCGAGATAAAACCGAGTTTTTTTTTTTATTTTTTTATGAACGAGGAAGACAGGAGAAACATTTTAGTTATTTTACTTTTGGCGTTTTCGATTTATATTTTGAGTTATTATTTTTTTATTAATTTTTTTGTATATTTTTTTTATGGGTTTTTGAAACCCTTTGTATTTTAACATCTACTTAGTTCAATATGGGTTAACTTTACCCTTCTTGACTCATACCCATCCTAAACCGAATAAAACTGAGAAATCGAAAACTTAACAAAAACTGAAAACATTGGAACCAAATAGATACCGAAACGAAAAAAAAGCAAAATGAACCGAAAAAAACCGAGCCTGAACCGAGACGAAACCCAATTTTTTTTATGAACAAGGACGACGGGGGAGACATTTTAGTTATTTTAATTTTTGCGTTTTTGATTTATATTTTGAGTTATTAGTTTTTTATTAAATTTTTGAATATTTTTAGGGGTTTTTAAAACCCTTTGCATTTTAACCTTTACTTTGGTCAAGATGGTTAACTTTTCCCATCTTGACCCATACCCATCCTAACGCTCTATTTTAAAAATCCATCGTGACCCAAACCCATTCTAACCCATCACCAAAATCCAACCCAACCCACTCATATTGCCACCTCTAGTCAAAACCCTGTACACTCCTGACATCGTCAGTCCCATCACATCATCTTCCAATACTTATCCTAATCTATAAACAAGAAACGTCTTTAAGAAGCAAGTAAATTTCCAAAGCGCCCAACCAAAGAACCTAAGTCCAAGATTCCACCCGCATAAATATCATGTAGAAGGAACAATGGACTGGGGGGACTCATAGAGGTGGGGCAGTAAAAAGACCCATGAAATAACACCCACAGATCACTCATGATACCCACAGGAGCCGTTCGCGGGACATCTAGAATATTCTTGAAAGACATTTGCGGTCACTTACTATACCTGCGGATCACTCACATTAAACACGGAAGCCACATACCAAAGAATAGAAGTCCAAATGTATACTCTTAATCTGAGTATGCCCGTTTCTTATTATTGTAACACAAAGTTTTAAGGATTTGTAAATCCTATGTAAACAGTTCAGACTCTATAAGAGTTGTAAAAGTTTGGGCGTATTCACCTTTTATGATTGTAATCAGTTTCTGACACTGATTCTTGTATATTGATCAGTTTCGGTTACTGACCCCTGTCTGTAAATCAGTTTTTGTTACTGATTCCTGTTTCTGTTTTCAGCTTTCTGATTGATTGATTGACTGTTATCTCGGACCTATAGTACGAGAATAACATTTGTATAAATGTCTAGATCTAATCTAGCTTCAGACCCCGTAGTCTGTTTTTTATAGCTTAGTATGTTTTGTATAGCTTTAACCTTGACAAATCGTTTGCTTGTATAAAACATGTGGACCTTTAGTTCTTTTATTTGTTTATCAATTATATGTCAGTTTTATTCTTCTGGAAGAAACATCTATACCAGGTTTCTTCTTCAAGAAGAAACATTACTTTAACTATAACATGTGAATGAATAGTAGATATTTCTTAATCATTAAAAAAATACTATTTACTATACCCTTCGCACGTAAATGATTACGTTTCTTAGTCATGAAGAAACAATAATTAACTATAACCCTTGCTTATGAAAAGCTATATTATGTTTAACAGTAATCAAGGTTCGGGCTATACCCCCGACTATAGTCTAAGCTATTATGATAATAATAAAATAATAACTTCATCAGAACCCTTACCTCGTACGGGTACTTGGAGTTAAATACTTATGACTGATCGAGCAGCACTTCTACTCTACTTCGCGTACTATCGCTTAAACCGTCAGAGCTTCGGAGCTTGGAAAGTTCCACGAGGTCGGCACGCTTCTCGAGACTAGTGTGTGAAAATGGGTGTTGGAGGTGTGAGATAGGAATGTCGATCACCCCCCCCCCCCCTTTATAGCTGAATTTGAGCATCTTCGTGCCTCGCGAAGATGCAAGGTATGGCGGTTCGCGCCGCGCGAAGTTGCTATATGGTTGCCACATGTCTCCAGGTGCTGCCATATGTCCCCACGTGTCACGCATGCAGAAATGAAACTTCGCATCGCGCGAAGAATGTGATCCTGCTACTTTGCGTCGCACGAAGATGCTTCAAAGTCGGTTCAAGTCTTTTGTCTTTCGCGTAACGCGAAGATGTTGAAGCCTGATCCTTCGCGTCGCGCGAAGATACAAATTTCAGATTTTCATTTTCAGTCCTCGTACAATCCAAAAATACTAAAGGGCCCTTATGCGGATCGCGGCGATGCGAGCGTGCGAAGTGCAAAGTGCGCCATCAAAATGCCACATTACGCCCATCGCCCGAGTCTGTGTCTGAGTCCGAGTCCGAGTCCGTGTCTGTGCGCGTCGGGTGCTTTGCACCCTCCGCTAGGACTATGAAGAGTGGTTAGCCACATTAAAACATTTCTATGGAAACTTGTTTCCTTATAAATAGTTTCCATTTCTTTTCACCCTTCCATGTGGGTTGAAAGATTCATTCCTTATTTATACCCATGTGGAATGCTTCCACCTTTCCATGTGGGATGGATTTTCCTACTTGCTTAAACATAAGATGCTTAATTTTTTTCTTATCTCATTTTTCCCATTACTTTGTCTTTGAGATTATTTTTAATCCTTCAACTTTCAAAGTTGACATATTTAGCCCAAAATAAATACGGGTTTTTTCCTAGATGTTACAAAATGCTATTCCAAAAAATGTAGAAGCCACCCGCATGCAAAGGGATAAATGAACGACTTCACTTATACAAAATAAAGGCAGTTACAACTGACTCCTTTCTAGAAAATTGGTGGACATATTCCCTAATAGTGGCATTTACCTCCTTATGGAGAGCACGTGATAGCATGACCAATCAGGGAAAGCCATCTGGACATTCTGTTATGACCATGCACATGGCTAGCTGTCATCTCCTATCAAAAGCAGCCATATGTCCATTCATGTAGAAGGAAGCATCTTTCAGATAGTGGCTGCTCCACCAATCATCTTCCCTGACCGACGACTATAAATGCCTAACTCATCATCACGAGGTATTCATTCACATTCCCCATATTACATCAATCACTTAGTACTTTCTCTCTCTAGAACTGTACTTATTCTCACACCAGAGGGTGGTTACGAGGAGACCCCTCATCTTGTCCTTCCCGTAACAATGGTTGTGTTTTGCAGGAGATCTATTGGATTCAGCTTGGCTCTTAGCTCACTGAAACCTAATTAGTAACCCGATAAACTATACTCTGTGAAAATATTGATCCAACCATCACTGTTTTAGATTCGTGTTTCTTCAATTACAGTTAACCTAGATCCAACAACTCAACATACATGCAATGAAACATAAGCACCCATTGTAGTGATGTTAATAGATGGTGGTGGCGAAGATGATAGTAAATGAAGACAAGATGCGTAGCTCTCGTGTATAATAACTACTAGCTTTAGAGTGTTAAAACCCGAGCCCCGGTGCGGAAGCGTGAATAATGGTCGTTATTAAGGGCAGAGCTCGGATCTGAGCTAGGATCGAACCGTATTCGCTCTTGAAAGGGTGTTTTGGACGGATGAGTGGTGTTTGGGAGAGAGCCTGAATCGATTACAATGAACAATAAGCTGGATGAACAAACATATGCAATCGATTCACAAAGATAAAGAAGTGGCAGTATGATTTCATTAACCAAAAGATTGTCATTACAAAGCACTCATACATACACACATACATACAGTAAAGATCAGCCACCTCCAGGAGAGCTCATCCTGGAGGCGGCGGCTCTCTCTAAGAGATAAAACCCTAGATCTCACACAATACACAATACACTCATACTAGACAAATTAACAAATATATCTATTTATACTAGTCTGGCATGTCTTGGTCTTCAAGCCATCCACCCTTGGTTGAGACCAAAAATATTAATTATTTTTCACCCACAATAATAATAATTCGATGCGTCGGTCTAAAATATAAGTCCCAACATAGAGCCCGTGTAACACACGGGATGATCAAAATAATAAAGTTACAAATAAAGCAAAAATAACTACATAATGTATATGAAAAAACATACTACATCTATGCTTGCATCAATGCTATGTGTACATAAATTGCTTTTGTTTATATCACAAAATGATTTTTTAAAAATAATAATAATATGAACTTAATAAAAAAAATAATACGCATGCAAAAACAAACCCGAGAATGCTCCATCTATTGGAAATTTCATTCTCAGTATCAGGTATGTATTAAAAATTTTGGTTATGAACCAATTTTAAAGAATACTTCTCATAGTTTTGAGCTACACCATGAAAAATATTTTGATAAGTGTGAGTAGGCTTCTCGACTTTGCTATATGACAACTTAAAAAATAACTCGTTAATCTGTTTAATTTTGTGAGTGTTTTGCTTCACTTGAGCATAATTTTGTATGCATGCTTCACATACAACATTCTGATCACCATTGAAGGAAAAGTCAATGCTAGCTGACACAAATATTTTAAATTTTATAAAACTTAGAAGCAGTGATAAGCCTATATTTGACATGTCGGAAGTGTTCGCCATATTTTCTTAAATTTTAATAGTCATGGGAAAAATACTCAATTTGCCAAATCCTGAATATTTTAATTATTTCTAAAAAATATCATTGAAAATAAATTCGAAACCCAAATCACATTTAAAATTATAATTTTCATTTGTTTTATATTTTCAAGTCAAACCTTTAAACCCGTAACAAGTTTGACGATAAATCTCTTTGCATTTTCAAACTTTTAAAAATATTCATTTTACTAATTGTTTTACCCGTAACAAATTTTGAACCATATATAGTTAATTTGTACCAAACAATCTATTTATCAACTTTTGACCCGTAATAATCAAATTTAAGTTTAACAAAAAAACCCGAAAAAATCCTTAATACAAAAAACCAAGAAACTAAATATTATTAACTTTATTAGATATGAAAGTGATTGGTATATACTATCCTTACATTTTAACATATATATATATATATATTTCACTAAATTAACCGAAAAAATAAATGGATATATTTAGATCAACTGGTTCTAACTTATAAATATATATGACAATGTACAAAATAAAATCAACAGATAAATGGATTGATTTTAAAACAATGGATCAACTTTTAAGCATATATATATATATTTATAATTTAATGATTAAGCATCTTCGAGTTTTTTTTTTATTTTTTTAATTTACAATCTTCAACAATAGTATAATATGTTAATGAAAACACTTGAAATTATATTCTTTTCAATATTTAGCAAACATGGTTTTTTGTTGATTTTTGAATTTCATCAAGTATGTTTTGGAATATATTCTAACAAAAATGTATAGCAGTATTATATTTAAATATTTATTTTTCTAAAAAATGTATAGATATAGTACAAATATATTAAAGGAAAGCGAATAATTTAATCATGTTATAAGTATAATATAAATGGAGGAAGGAAAGTGAATAATCATTGATCTATGACATATATTGGGGTCAATTAAGATTCATATGTGTAAAAAATGGGTTATTAGTTTTGGAGGGAAAAAATTGTGAGGATTAACCATATAGCGGCATGTCTACAATTATTTTCTTTTATTAGAATACTAGTTTTAAAGCCCGTGTTACACACGGGATAATTCAAATTATAAAATTATAAGTAAAACAAATAATTACATAGCACATATGAACAAAAATGTATTACATCTATTTTTGTATCTATACAATATGTACATAAATTGATTTTATTTATATCACAGAATGATTTTTTTAAATGAACTTAATAAAAAAATGCTCGTGCAAAATCGTACCCGATAACGCTTCTTTCTATTGAAATATTCATTCTCGGTGTCATATATGTATAATTGAAAGAATTTTGGTTATGAACCAATTTTGAAAATAAGACTTCTCATACAATAGTAGTTCTAACCACTCAGCCTAAATACAAAAGAGGCGTTATGTTTATTGATATATTTATCAATTTACCACCCATCAAAGAAAAGTAGGATATTAAATTGTAGCAAATTAGCAATGGATGTTCTTCAAGAACTACGTTTTTCTAAGATACACTATAAAAAGATTTTGATAAGTTTCAGAGGGCTTCTCGACTTTGTCATAATAACAACATAAAAAATAACATGTTAACCCATTCAATTTTGTGAATATTTTGTTTCATTTGAGCATAGTTTTGCATGACATGCTTCCTATACAAAGTTTTAATCACCATTGAAAGAAAAATTAACGTTGACATAAATATTTCAAATTGATAAAAGTTAGAAGCATTGATAGGTATGGGGGTGACATGTCGAAAGTGTTCACAATATTTTCTTAAATTTAATAGTTGAGGGAAAAGTAGTCAATTTGCCAAATCCCGAACCTTTTGATTATTTCAAAAAATGCTCTTAAAAATAATTTTGAAACCCGAATCATGTTTAAAATTCCAACTTTCATACTTTTGACATTTTAAAGCCAACACTTTGAACCCATAACAAATTTGACGATAAATCTATTTTGCATTCTCAAACTTTTAAAAACACTCAAAATTTTCATTTTTGACCCGTAACAGATTTTGACATAAATGTAGTTAACCTATACCAAACAATCTTTTTACCAACTTTTGACCCATAAAATCAAATTTAACTTCTACAAAAAAACCTAAAACAATTTTCATTTCAGAAAACTAATTTGTTGTTGATTTTTGGAATTCACAAGTATTTTGAAATATATAGTAAAATAATATGTTAATATTTATAAAAATATATAGATATTATATAAATATGGTGTAAAAGGAAAGTGAATAATTATTGATTTATTACATATATTATGGTATATTAGTTTTGAAGGAAAAAAAATTGTGAGAATTAATTAAAAAAAATTGTGAGAATTATTTTACTTTAGTAGATTTGTGATGTCATCGGTAAAGGCAGTTTAGTCATTTTAGGATTCTAAACTAAAATATGAGTCATTCCTTTTTTGAAACAAATTGATTTGCGTTTTTATTTGATTTTGATTTTACATGAAAATTACTAAGAATAGATATATAAGAACCTTATATGTTTTGCAAATAGGATACCAGATAAATATTTAATCATTCATTAGCTCTATCTTCATCGCCTCAAATCACGATATATGTTGGGTTATTAATGCAAATATTGATATGTCGATTGCAAAGGGTTGACAATTAGTACATGTGTAGTGGAGGGTATATTATAGGGTGATTTTTGACACGTGTGACGTGACGTCACGTTATCAGGGGGCGATTTTTATTTAAGGGTGAGATGATTTTTAGCCCAAAATCATCAAATAATAATAAAATATTATTATTTTTCATACCTTCCCGGTGACAAAAATGCATACCTTCCCGACGACTTTGGGGCAATTGGGGTGGGGGGGGGGGGGGGGTACGGAGGGCGACGTTGGGGCGATTTTCGCCCAAAATTGCCCCACTACACATAGCCTTAAGAATCTCAACCAAGCATTTATTGGATCAAGCATGGATTTGATTGAGGTGCATTTTTTAAAACAGGATCACACATAAAAAAGTGTGTTTTGTTGAAGTTTTTAGAAACAAGTAGAAAGATTTTTAAATATAAACTGTTTTTTTTAAGCCAAATATATTTGAAAAACAACAGACAGAGTAACCACTTACAAGAGGTTAATAGCCCGAAAAAAGAAAAAAAAATGAAAAACTAAACAACAAAGTTTATAAAGGAAAATTGACGAAATTAAACCGACACCACTTCTCCCAGTCAAGACTACGCCTTTTGCTCCTTTGTTTGGCCCATAAGAAGATGCCGATTTGATTTTTAACACCATCTTGGACAATGAGAAGGGCGTGTTATTAGAGACTACGTCATTCCTCAACAACCAAATCATCCAGCATGTCGTCGCCAAAATAGACTAAACCGCCCAACACTTCTCTTTGCATTTGATGATTTTGCTCGGATAATCCATAATATCTTCTATCGACTCAAAATCAGCCCTCCGAGATAGCTTCACCCAATCGAAAATAACCGCCCAAATGCTTTTTATGCCTTTACAATGTATAAATAAATGTTTCAAAGTCTCTGGTTCTGTATCACACACGCACAACCCAACTCTCCCACATTAATACCCCTAGTGTTTAAAGCACATTTGGTTGCAATGCGATCCAACAACAAGCGTCACATGAAATAGTTTATTTTAATGGGTAACCATTTGAGCCAAAAGGTAGATTTTTGTACCTACTGACCTAAATTGTCAAGCTCCACCATAGCGATTTAACCGAATAAGTCGAACACTTTCCATTCAATTCCATCCATAACCAATTGTTAGCAGTCAAATTGCATTATGTCATGATTTGAGGATAAAAAACATATTGCCATTTGTATGTGCATGATATAAGCAACACAAATCCTGATTAGTTTCGTAGTGATAAAAAATAGATGAATTGATTACTGATAGTAAACACAAAATCAAATAAAATTAGTGATGAAAAATAGATAAATTATTCATAAATAAATAACCAAAAAGCTAGATTCTGATTCCCAGTTTTGAGCGAGAGCCCAATTTTGAAATGCATGTAAGTGGCCGCCTAGCCCATCCCAAATGTACAAGGCAGTAAAATTTTATAAGCCGTTGGCCTACTCTAGCCTCATGAATATTGTGATCCCAAAAGTACTGTTCTTCAAAGAAGACCGATATAAGAGGGTTTGTTAAGGATGGCAATGGGTTGGGTTTGGATCAGACTTAGGACTTAGGTATTCCAAAACATATACCAATTTGAAGAGGTATGTACCCGCCTCAACACCAATCAAGGCGGGTCAACCCACAAGATAAAGACATTATCAAGGCACAAAGCCAAAACCTAGGCGCATGGCGCATGCAAAACATGCTCAGGCATCATATGCTCGCGCATCACATATGCGCGCAGCGCATCAACGCGCGGCGCATATCACATGCTCTTGCACATCACATATGCTCGCGCGTCGCATATGCGCCCGGCGCACCATCGCGCGGCGCATATCACACGCTCGTCCATATCACACTTGCGCATGAAATATCTGCGCGTGAGAATAAAAAGAAGACTTCGCGCATCCTCAGGATGGGCGCATATCACACGTGCACATAATCAACCTCGTCCTTATCCAAATCAGGATTAGGGCAACCTTGATTGTGCACGTCAGACAATCTTCCAGAAGGCATCTTTTTAAGGAGTAAGAATATGCTGATGTTGACAACGGCCAAATGAAAGGTCGACAACTCAGCATGACACATGTGCTACCACGTGATTACAACCAACGAGAAAGCGCCAGGTGTCCCAGAGGGCACGTGGCGCAGTGCGATTGGAGGAGGCCAACGAGGTTGAGCCCAACCAGTAAAAACCCTAGCACTATAAATACAGCATCAACTCCACTTTGATGACACATTCATTCACACTCAATCATTGACAGTTACAAGCAGTGATATCACATTCAATCATATTGAATTATATTCACTCACAGTCAGTTACAGAGAAAACACACAGTCACACAAATCCAGAGTATTCAGCGATTCGGCAATACTCTGGAGATTCACTTACATACAACATTATTATCTTCTCCAAAAGATACTGATTCTCACGCCGGAGGGTTACCCCAAAGAGGACCCCTCTGTCCCTTTCTGAGGGGTAAGTAACGGCGCTGTTCATTTTGTAGGTGGAAGAACTCGGATCCAGAAGAACCATCGGTGAAATAGTTTAATCACACCCGAGGAAAGTAGATCTGCTACCAGTGAGTAGATCCACGTTTCTTCATTGGCGCCATCCACTGTTACAAACGGCAATCAGATCTCATCCAGATCTAAAAAATTCAATCACCATGGTTTCTGGAGTTCGTAACGTTGATCAAGCTCTGGAGGATATTGAACGTGAGGGTGTTAACGACGGACAGCAGGTTCTGAGGGTTCCGCGTGATTCTACGCGTACCACCAGCAACCGTCCCTTCGTCACAACCCCTCACGGCCAGACTGAAACTCCTCCAGACGATCGCACGTTACAAAATATGGCCGGCGCGAAGTTGAAGGGACCAATGGGTCCAGAAGATGAAGCAGACGATCCGAATGAATGGCTCATAAATGAGCAACGGCGTCTGATGGAAAAGTACACTGAAATGATCAAACAGAAGAAGCTAGCCGACCAAACACAAAGGCAAGCGATGGAGAAGCAGCCCACAAAAAGGCCGCGCGCGCCGGAAGAAGGGCATTCTGTTCACACTGCACACACAGAGTTCAGTGATGAAGAGGTGCATAGCATGAGAAAGACAAGGGATACTCATGCAGGAGGCTCGCAGCTCCGCGCGCCTGTGAACATGGCGCCAGGAGCCAGAGCAGATCCGGATCTGCACATGCCATACAGCCCACCGGTCAGAGGGCAAGTGGACGTAACCACACCCTACAGACCAGCCATCCTGGTAAAACACACTGCGCGCATCGCGCAGGCTCCCATCCAGCATAAGACCAAGATGCCAAGTGGTCTGGGGAAATATGATGGCACGACAGATCCAGATGACTTTTTGCAAGGTTTCTATAACACGGGAAACCTAGAGAGCTGGACGATGCCAACATGGTGTCATATGTTTGCCCGCTGCCTCACGGGCGCAGCGCGAGTATGGTTCGAGAGCTTGCCGACAGGGCAAATTGATGGGTTCGAGGAACTATTAGAAAAGTTCCAGGCCCACTTCGTACAGCAGCGCAGGCACACGCGCGATCCTGATGACATCATGCACTGCATCCGCAGGAATGATGAAACGATTGAAGATTACATCACTCGTTTCAATCAGGAGTCCCTGGCAATCGGGGGCATAACTGAGCAGCTCCTGCGCGTGGCCTTTATACAAGGCGCGCGCAGTGATCAGTTACGACGAGCTCTCGTAAGCAAAGATGGTATGCCCACCACGTGGGCCAAGTTAATGGAGGCATCGCGAGTTTTCGCGAGAAATGAGAAACAGATTGCCCAAGATAGGGCAAGAGAAAGAGCGCATCAGGCTGAATCACCGCGCAGCAAAGAGAAGAGGGCCAAACAGAACTCTGTATGGTCCAGGTTGCAGCCAACAAGTTTTTCTTCCGCGGAAAAACAAGCGCAACCAAGCTCACCCCAGCCCCAAAAGGATGCTCGTAAACACGGGGAGGGTGACAAGAGGGAGGGCGGCAGAGATCCTAGCAGACCTCTGCCAAGAATATGGACTCCCCTCACTAAAACACCTTCACAGGTGTTAAGTACTGAGAATGTCCAATTCAAGCCTCCCAAGCAACTACACTACAAGGGGCCGCAAAACAGTGGTAAATATTGTGAATTTCACAGGTCCCCGGGCCACAACACCGACGCATGCCATCATTTAAAGGATGCGATCGAGAAGGATGTAAAGTCTGGCAGGCTGGCTCACTTGGTGAAAAACCAAAGAATAGAAGATGAGCAACCGGAGGGAGCCTCTGCCAGCAAGAAGTACAAAAGAATCTGTGTGGCTGAGGGGGGACGACAAGGGCAGACGTCAAGAAAGAGAAGCGCGCAAATTCACGGAGATTGGCGCGAGCAGCAAGTCATCTTCCCAAGAATCAGGGGAGGCCCTTCAATAAGCAGTCCTCTCGTCATTACCACACACATTGCTCATTACGAAGTGTCAAAGGTCCTGGTGGACACTGGAAGCGAATCTGACATTATGTATGAGCAGTGTTTCAGAAAGTTAGACCCGGCAGACCAAGCTCGGCTCGAAATTGTGAACGCACCAATCTGTGGTGTCTCAAATGAAATCATACATCCCCTAGGCCAGATTCAGTTTGAACTAACTATGGGGGATGATGAGCACAAGCGAGCCGAAGTTGTCAACTTCTTGGTCTTGCCCACCACGTCATGCCACAATATGATCCTGGGTAGGGGAACAATTGCCCAATTTAATGCTGTACCATCGCCAGCGCACGGCGCATTGGGGATCCCTACACCAACAGGCGTAGCATTTGTTTACCGCGATCATTTGTGCGCAGTGACAACCACGCCGCGGGAAGGGAGAATGAAACTTCCAACGGCGGACAATGCGCCAGAGAAGTGGATTTTAAACCCAAAATTCCCCGACCAAACGGTCACAATTGGCGCTACCATTTCAGACGACACGAGATTGAGAGTGAAAAGGTTGCTCACAAAATACATGTCGGTCTTCGCGTGGCAACACTCCGATATGACTGGGGTCCCGCGAGAATTGGCGCAACACTCTCTTAACACGTTCAAGTCGGTGGAGCCAATTGCTCAGAAGAAGAGAATCATGGGGGATGAAAAGGCGAAGGCCATGAATGAGCAAGTTGAGGACCTGTTGCGCGCAAACATTATCCGCCCGATCCGATACCAGACGTGGGTAGCCAATCCTGTGATGGTAAAGAAAAGCAACGGGTCATGGAGGATGTGTATTGACTTCAAGGACCTCAACAAAGCATGTCCGAAAGACTGTTACCCACTACCAAACATCGACGCAAAGGTGGACTCCGTGGCGCCATTCAAACTCAAATGTTTCTTGGATGCCTACAAAGGCTATCACCAGATTCAAATGGCACCACAGGATGAAGACAAGACGGCCTTCAGAACTGACAAGGGTGTTTTTTGTTACACAAAAATGCCCTTTGGTTTAAAGAATGCGGGCGCCACCTATCAGAGACTTATGGATTCTGTTTTCAATGAACAAATCGGAAGGAATCTAGAAGTCTACGTTGATGATTTGGTGATCAAGAGCAGGGAGGAGAGACAAATGCTCAACGACATCGAGGAAACTCTTCAGCGCCTAACGGAAGTTAACATGAAGCTCAACCCGAGCAAATGTACTTTCGGCGCGGAAGAGGGAAAATTTCTTGGTGTAATGGTCACTAAGGATGGTTTCATGGTGAATCCTGAGAAGGTGGAAGCCATCCTTGACATGCCTTCACCAGCCACCATGAAAGAGGTTCAGAAGCTGAATGGTAGATTGGTGTCAATCAACAGGTTCCTAGCTAACCACGCCAGCAAATCTACTCCATTCGTTAACACCTTGAGGAACTGTTTGAAGAAGAGCCAATTCAAGTGGACGCCTGAGGCTGAGCAAGCTTTCACTGAGATAAAAGAATGTCTCATTAAATTGCCAGCGCTCACAGCTCCACTTCCTGGCGAGACCCTTACATTGTACCTGTCAGCTGGAGACCGCGCGATCGGCGCAGTATTATTGGTGGATCGCAAGGGGATACAAACGCCGATATACTATGTGAGTCGGGTGCTCACAGACCCTGAGACGCGCTATTCCATCATGGAAAAGTTAGTTTTGTCGCTAACACACGCGTCGCGCAAGCTCCATAGATACTTCAATGGTCATCCTATTGAAGTACTGACTGGTTACAACATCCAGCAAGTCTTGCGACGTCCCGCGCTCTCCGGAAGGCTGACAAAGTGGGCGCTGGAATTAGGTGAACACACGATCACTTATAAGCCCCGTCCAGCAATAAAGGGTCAAGTTTTGGCGGATTTCATCACGGAAATCCCAGAGGGAAAGATTGAAGAGGCTCAGCGCGAGGTAGACCCTCCGCGACCAAATGATGAAGAAGATGTTTGGAGGCTATTCACTGATGGAGCCTCCAACAGCGAAGGGTCTGGCGCAGGTCTCAAACTGGTGGACCCTGATAATCATGAATATACTTATGCTATCAGGTTGGACTTCAAGAGTACCAACAATGAGGCTGAGTATGAAGCCCTGCTGGCTGGTCTGCGCATCGCGCGCAAGTTTGGGGTTAAAAGACTAGAGGCGCATGTTGATTCTTACTTGGTAGCTGCTCAGGTCAACGGCCTATATGACGCCAAGGAGAACACAATGCCTCTGTATCTAGAGCAGGCAAAAAAGCTCGTTGAGCAGTTTGACTTCTTCAGAATCATACACATCTCGCGAAGCGAAAACAAGTCCGCAGACGCGTTGAGTAAAATGGCGTCAACTAATTTTGATCACTTTGGCAAAGATGTCAGGGTGGAAATAATGAGCAGCCCGTCAGTGCAAACGCAATCGGTCCTGGTAATTCATACAACTCCTTCATCCTGGATAACTCCAATAATGGAATTCCTGAAAGAGGGGAAGTTACCGGATGATCGCGCACAGGCGAGAAAGATAAGACACAAGGCGCAGAACTATGAACTACTTGATGGTACAGTGTATCGGCGCTCTTATCTTGGACCGCTCATGAAATGCCTGGATGCGGAAGAAGCAAGCTATGTGATTAGGGAGATTCATGAAGGAATCTGTGGAATTCACGCTGGTCCGCGCATGGTGGTTGCCAAGGCGATGAGCTCAGGCTACTATTGGCCAGGCATGTACTTGGATGCGCTAAAAGAAATCCAAAAATGCAAGGCATGTCAGAGCCACGCGCCAAACACCATGCGTCCAAAGAACAACTTGATTCCAGTCACCTCCGCATGGCCTTTCCACAAATGGGCCATTGATATTGTGGGGCCCCTGCCGCAAGCGCAAGGGCGAGTGAAATTTTTGGTAGTGGCGATAGACTATTTCACAAAATGGGTTGAAGCCAAGCCACTAGCAAAAATCACAGCTGAGGCGATGAAGCAATTTATCTGGAGCCACATCATTTGCCGTTTTGGCCTTCCTATGGAAATTGTGAGCGACAATGGCAAACAATTCACTGACAGGAAGATGTCAAGCTGGCTCAAAGAATTGCACATCAACCAAATCTTCACGTCCGTTTACCATCCTCAAGGGAATGGCCAAGTGGAGCGCGCGAATCAAAGTTTACTAAATGGGCTGAAGAAAAGATTGGAGGGAGAATCCCATTCTTGGGTCGAAGAGTTACCTAATGTCTTGTGGGCGCACAGGACATTAAGCAAAACTAGCAATGGCGAATCCCCGTTCAGCCTAACCTATGGGACAGAGGCTATGATCCCAGCGGAAATTGGATGCCCATCCCATAGGGTACTCATGATGAGCAAAACTGATAACGACCGCGAAAGAAGATTGGACCTTAACTTGCTTGAAGGGCGCAGAGAAGCGGCTATCATTACTGAGGCCAGATACAAGAAAAAGCTGGAAAAATATTATAATCAGCGCGTTAAAGAGTGCCACTTCAAGAAAAATGATTTTGTCCTTCGAAACAATGAAGCTAGTCGCGCAATACCCCCAGGAAAAATGTCCCCCAATTGGGAGGGACCTTATCAAATTTCAGAAGATCTGGGGAAAGGCGCGTACGCTTTAAAAGATTTGAACGGAAAAAAGATACCGCGCGCGTGGAACGCGGCACAACTTAGAAAATGCTTCATGTAAAAAGTTCAAATTTGTAATCAAGGCTTTTAAGCCATCATGAATGCTGATTCGCGCTATCTTTCAATATTGGTTCTATTACCTTTGCATACATGTTTCACACTTCCTTTATTAAATTGGAACAATATGACAATATTATATTGACTTCAAAACAAAATAAAGCGAAGTAAAACATACATGCGCGAGCCTTAGCTCAAACGCCTTAACGAGTCTTAACTCTAAAACGTCAGGGCCTTAGCCCAAAATTACGAGCCTTAGCTCAAACACGTTAATGAGTCTTAACTCTAAAATCGTCAGGGCCTTAGCCCAAAACAAAGAGCCTTAGCTCAAAACACTCACATACATCCATCTTACACCCCGCGCAGCCTAATCATAAAAATCCTTAAACAAAACTAAGGCAAAGTACATGCCATATCATGTTAAGGTTTCAGGTCGAGGCCGCGCGCGGAACCATAGTGGATATCTGAGTAACACAAGCTGACATGTAATGGCTAAACTCATACTTCCATACCGCGTAACACCAACGCGCGAAAAAGAAATAAAGAAAAATTAGCGTGCATGTCAGCATGAGCAAGATACTGCGAGAGCCACAAACAAAATAGAACAGAGGTTAAGTGAATAATTTCCTTACAACCTTGTTCTTATTTTAACGTTCAAGCATATCTTATATCTATACAACCAAACATGAAGAGATGAATGGAAATGCGCAAGATACGAAAAGGAGATAACAAGTTTCATTTCATTGGATCGAAATTTACAAGTATGATGAGTTGCAAACTACAAGTATAAAAGATAAATATACAAAATTTGATGAAGGGCTTCTCAAGTCTCCACGTCGACGTCAGCCGCTTCATCATCCTCATCATCTCGCGCAGCATCTGGCGCGGTCTGCTCTTCATCTCCGAACTGACCATAGTCAAGTTCTTCCTCCTCATTGGAGTCTTCGATCACAACGGTGTCACGAGCAGATTCTTTCGCCGCGCCAGAGCCGCTGGCAGGGGCAACATCCCCCGCGCCACCATCATCGCCACCAGCCCTCTCGCAATCATCAAGCAACTTCTTTAGTGCGCCGAGGTCGGGCTGGTCAGCAAGCGCAGCTATCTGTAAATCATTAGAAAAGTAATGAGTACAAACACTTAGAAAAGTTAGTAAAGTAAAACTCATTAAGATCAAGGTACCTGCATAAGGATGGGGATGGGAGTATTCATATATTTTTCCCCCACCGCGGCCATGTCCGCGCAGGCCGCATCGAACTTGTAAGGGTACTCGGATGGGTTCTTCCTCAACATGCCATACTCATACCCATCCGTAAACCCTTCAGCTCGGCCCACCAAACGCGCGGCGGCATTGCAGTCCATCACAAGGGCTTGAAACTCGGCGGAATATTTCATCGCCAAAGCGCAGCGAGCCATGCCCTGTGACACCAGCCAGTGGCGATCCTGCGCGAGGCCAGCAACAGACGTCTCGAGGGCAGGAACCTGAGAGTTTAATAACTCAACAGTTTCCTTAGCCTTTTTTAGTTCCTCCTTGTCAGACGCTGCTGCCGCCAAAATTTTTTCTTTCTCCGCCTGCGCAGCACCAAGTGCTTCCTGGCTGGACGCCGCCGTGGCCAAGGCCTCATCTCTATCGGCCTGCGCGGCCGCCAAATCCCTTTTCAGGCGCGCAACCTCGCTCTCCAACGATGATTTCTCAGTAATACTCTTAATGATAGCTTGGTCACGCGCCTCGGCCTGCTGTTCCAAGACACGCACTCTGCGCGCGTACTTGGCAACTTCGGCCTCCGCCAACTGCTGCTTCTCCCGCGCAGCCTGGAGCTCATGCCCGCGCTTGATGTATGCGGTGTTGGCACTTGCTCGGTTTTCACTGAGCTCCGCCTGGAGTTTCTCAGCTCGCGCGCGAGCATCAGACAGGTTCCAGGCGGCCACCTTAGCCTCTCGCTGGGCTTCCACAAGAGCGTCGCGTACTTTAATATAATCACGACGAAGCTCTTGGGAAGCAGCGAAAAAAGCCGACCCAGCGAAAACATGGTCGTTCAGCAAGTCCGCGCGAGTGCGCTCCTCTTGATACCTCCTTTCAGTAGGAGGCACGGCATGAGCCCAGAAGTCCTCGCATACGCCCATGGATTGAAAGGAACTTTCTTCATTAATATTCCATCTCGGGCGGTAAACGTGGTCACCTTCCTGCAAAAATGTAAGAAAAGTTCTAAGTCATAAAACATACTTATAGGGAGATACGCGCAGCGGACCAACAAATCAATACATACCTGCGGGGATGAAGCAGGAAAGTCAGCGCCAGCCCCACCAGAGGTCTGCGCTGCGAACACTTGCGGCATCACAGGGCTGGCGCGATCTCCTAAGGAGTCTTCACCTTGAACTCCCTCGTCCTCCTCGTCTCCTTCAACAGGCCTCTTCTGCTGCGACCTGGAAGGCTCCAAACCAGCCTCGCGGGGAGGGCTACGTGCAGGAGGAGGCGAAGGAGGTCTCGACGCCGCCAGTTCGGCGCGCAACACCGTTTCCTGCTCCTTGGTTATCCCAACAAGGGGAGACTCAGCACTAGCAGGAGCAGGACCAGAACCAGCGGCGCCGGCAGCTGCGCCAGGAGTATCATCAGCAACTGTTGTACCAGCTACAACTCCTATGAACAAATAAACAAGGAATGGTTTATGACTAAGTCCAAAAGGAAAAATTCAGAAGACAAATGTGCAACACTTACCTTGGCGCAACTCTGTTCGCGCGTCGAACATCGCCATAAAATTCATTCTACCCTTTTCAGAGGGTAGAACAGGGGACTTCGATGGAGTCCCCGGCGCAGCCGTAGCACCTTGTGGCGCCTGCGGCTGATCTGTTACCGTCGCCGGCTCTGCAATCATTCAAATAACCAACGGTTTAATAATAACTCAGTCAGATGAAGATAAGCAAAGTATACCTGTTGCAGGCGCGGCGCGGCTTCTCTCTTCAGCAGCGCGAACGGAGGAGGCGACGGCACCATACCTCAAGTGGACAGGAGGCCTGCCCACTCTCACAGGCAGAGAACTTAAAGAAACCTTTGTGGTTTCCTTAGGTCTCTTCGTTTGAGCATGGGGATGAGCGACAGGGGTGTCCTCTTTCTTCTGTTTCTTACTGGCCCCTGCGCCAGATTTCCCCTTAGCTTTGCGCTTTAGTAGAGGCACCTCCTCTTCCTCCTCCTCCTCTTCCGCGAGCTCTAGCTCGTAGTTTTCAAGCGCATCTACAAAAACAAGCGACAGAACTGTTAATAAACTTGGGTATTCTAAAGGAATGAGCAGGATTGCGAAGGCTTACCAGGCGCGTCACCGTCAAAGTCAAAATCCAGATCCACTGGGATGAACATGTCATCGAAGCGATCCGGGAAACCAACCTCCCCAACGCCAAGTTCGACGGAGCCGCCCTCCACATGTTCATCATAAGCGGCAAGGATGTAATCCTTGGTGACTGCGCAAAGACAAGTTAAATGATATCAGCAAAAGAACGATGTTCGCGCAACAACAAAAAAAAAAAAAAAAAAAAAAAAAAAAAAAAAAAAACAAAAACACTTACACAACCCGTCGACTTGGATAACGGGCTCAAGCGCGCTGTCGGCCCAGAGCCTGCTCATGCCGACCCCAACCAGCGCCTCCTCGCAAATTTTCTTCGCGGGGGATGGTTCGGCGGTCAGCTTTTTAACCCATGCGCCAGTTGGGTTCTTGAGGACATCCTCATCCGCAGGCGCAAAAGTGATAGAGCGCATGGTCATACGGATGGGGATCACACCGGCCTTAATGTAAAAAAACCTCTCAGACCAGTCATGAAGGCTCTTGAATGAAACAGTGGAGCACTTCACCTTCTGACTGCGAGGAATAAAAGAGATCCAATTGTCTTGGATCTTGGCCTTATAAAAATATTGAAAGCGCCGAGGAGTGGGTTCCTCGCGCTGGGATTTGCACATGAACTCAAAGTGAGTCACGCGCACGAGTCCAAACGGATGGACTTGGGATATGTGAATCCCATAGAACTTCAACAGTGCACCCACAAACCTTGTCATCGGGAGACGAAGGTTGCAGTGGGTGAAAAAGTGGCTATATAGGGATATATAGCCGGCAGGCGGGTCCGCCGCCGTTTGCCCGGACCTAGGCAACATGCAGCCAAACAGGGTGGGAAACCCCTGAGAGGCGATGAGGTTGTCGAGATCGGCCTGCTTCAATTTGCAGGGGATTTCATTCCACCTTTTGGTGGCCTTGGTCCTCCCTACTTCCTCCGATGTGGTTTCAACAACCTTCTTCCCCTTCCCCTTTTGCTTCAATGTCGACATCACCACAGATTTCACACGGCGTCTTCGAGAGGCAACGGAGGTGATTGAAGGGCTAGACGAGTATGAACTATCAGACATACAACTGTAATAGCCGATAATCGAGGATTCGAATCGATGTAAACACTCAAATCAGAATGTGAAAGCAGGAATTCGAATTTGAACAACAATAAAGATGAGGATAAAAAATTTTCTAGGGGCCTGCTTTTATAGGACCAGGAGAGAGAAATGTGGCAGCTGATCGGATTCCACGCGCCCCCACTCGCAGGTGCAAGCCAACGAAGGAAGGACACGTGTCCCTAACAGCTGTGTGAGGGGACATAAAATTGTAACCGACCTGCCACGGCACAGTGACGCGCCCCCACTCGCAGGTACTAACCAATGCGAGTGCAACACGTGTTCAGGACAGCTGTGAGGGGATGTGAAAGGCAACTGTAGCACCTCGAGCACACGAAACCTCTGACACGTTTACGGCGCACGTCACCATCAACCAACCACGTGTTTGGACCTTTGGTTTTCAACAAAGTGGATAGAACTTCGCGCGATGATGGAAACAACCAGGAAAACGACAAAACCCCCTATAAAAGGACAATTCAGTGAGTCTAATATCTATCTCACCACGCTCGCGCGAGATAAGACACACATTAGACTGGGGGGGCTTGAAGAGGTATGTACCCGCCTCAACACCAATCAAGGCGGGTCAACCCACAAGATAAAGACATTATCAAGGCACAAAGCCAAAACCTAGGCGCATGGCGCATGCAAAACATGCTCAGGCATCATATGCTCGCGCATCACATATGCGCGCAGCGCATCAACGCGCGGCGCATATCACATGCTCTTGCACATCACATATGCTCGCGCGTCGCATATGCGCCCGGCGCACCATCGCGCGGCGCATATCACACGCTCGTCCATATCACACTTGCGCATGAAATATCTGCGCGTGAGAATAAAAAGAAGACTTCGCGCATCCTCAGGATGGGCGCATATCACACGTGCACATAATCAACCTCGTCCTTATCCAAATCAGGATTAGGGCAACCTTGATTGTGCACGTCAGACAATCTTCCAGAAGGCATCTTTTTAAGGAGTAAGAATATGCTGATGTTGACAACGGCCAAATGAAAGGTCGACAACTCAGCATGACACATGTGCTACCACGTGATTACAACCAACGAGAAAGCGCCAGGTGTCCCAGAGGGCACGTGGCGCAGTGCGATTGGAGGAGGCCAACGAGGTTGAGCCCAACCAGTAAAAACCCTAGCACTATAAATACAGCATCAACTCCACTTTGATGACACATTCATTCACACTCAATCATTGACAGTTACAAGCAGTGATATCACATTCAATCATATTGAATTATATTCACTCACAGTCAGTTACAGAGAAAACACACAGTCACACAAATCCAGAGTATTCAGCGATTCGGCAATACTCTGGAGATTCACTTACATACAACATTATTATCTTCTCCAAAAGATACTGATTCTCACGCCGGAGGGTTACCCCAAAGAGGACCCCTCTGTCCCTTTCTGAGGGGTAAGTAACGGCGCTGTTCATTTTGTAGGTGGAAGAACTCGGATCCAGAAGAACCATCGGTGAAATAGTTTAATCACACCCGAGGAAAGTAGATCTGCTACCAGTGAGTAGATCCACGTTTCTTCACAATTAATTAATAAATATCACACTGTTTGACTTAGTCACTTGATTCAACAGTTTAAAGTGTTTGATAATCATCGATCAACATGAACTTTATATAACTGGAGTTGCAGAAATATTTAGATGTGGACATGAGAAACAGAAAGGTCATTAACTCATAAGAATTAGAGATTAGTATATTTAAGAAAAATATTGAAAGTATATAGATTTATTTATGAGTACTATATAAAGTATTCAAATTACATCGAAACAGAAGGTAAGCGGGCAACAAGCTGCGCCGCTACCCCTTTTTGAATTGCAAAATCCAATCTTTTAAAAACTACATTTGCGGATCTTGGAGTCATAACATTACTATGCATGACCCGTTGGACACAGGTAAGTAACTCCACAGCTTCAGGCGCGAGGAAACCAAAAGTGTCAAAAGCAAAAGGAATAAACACATGTTGGTTGTCAAGACACGCCTTTTCATGTTTGGTTACCTTGCCTGAAGCAGCTTTCAAAGCGGCTTGACCGGCTGTGAAACCACTACTCCCTAAGCCCACCAAAGGGGAAACCCCTGTCAAATCCATGCAATCATGTTTTCCTCCTAACCATCCAAACACCAAATTGTCAGCCGCTCGAAGAGATGATCTCCCTTCGACGGGTCAGTCAAGAAATGCATAGGTGCTTCTTTCTTAACAGAAATTCCGGCCCGCCTGAGTATGTCAAAGAGCACATCCCTAACCAGATCATGTCGGTACTTGAACCCCGGGAGCTCTTTACAATGCACCGTATGCTCCCCATATGAGTCTAAACACGCCTTACGACAAACATGATATATCTCATCAACCGGGAATAGAGGAATCATGAGGCGATACTTAAGGATAGTACGATACTCCACTGGAGACATATGCTGGCCTAATCCATCTATAGGGATAGCAAAAAGAAAATCTTGAGCATGTGATGCTTGTAGACACTCAAAAATGGCTTTTTGTCTACTTGTCATGTCAAAGTGTGACTCCATATCGTGAACAATTTTACTAAAAAGAGCACTCGCCAATGCATGTTGGGCTTTAGAGGGGGCGGTCTCTTTGTTAGTGAAACTGCTAAAATCGACGCTTGGAATCATATCACGAAGACAAGCCAATGCACAAGAATAATCAGAATCCATCCCACATATACCACTGTCTCGCAAAATGTGATTCTGAAGCACCCACGATTGGGCTCTCGAGGCCACAAACGTATATGTGGAAGCCTCTACTGCCGAATACAACCCCAAACCCCCATTCCTAATGGGTAAGGAAGCAAGTCGCCATTGTAGATCTCCAAAGAAAGGACCTCCACAAACTACAATGTCCTCGATTGCCTCACGCAATCCCTTGTAAAAAAACAACGCTGCCTCCATCATGTGTACAGGTTGGCATGTTCTCAAGCCGAAGAAAAGTTTAGCAATACCCATACATGATCGAAGCAAAAGTAACTCGCTCTGCGGGTCACCAAGTTTTGGGAGAAGACGCATCAAATCAACGGCATTAGTAGCTCTCTTCTTTGCCAACCCCCTAATAAACCTGGAGTCTTTACTAACAGCTCCCCCAAGAAGCTTCACCCCTAATAATGGTCTCCCGATGTCAGCAGGGAATAAATCGTCACGAGACTTGGTATCATCACAAGAAGGCCAAAACAGCTCAGTTTTCTTAATATTCAATTCAAGACCCAAAGTTGGACCCGTCACCGTAATGATATCCAACACTTTAGCCACCTCCTTTGAATCTACAATGATCGTCCCATCATCAAGATACCAAGCATGAAGAAGAAGCTTGCAATTGTCTCAAATCTGATGTACAAGGGGTGCAAAACAAGGGCAAAAAGAAGTGGTCCAATGGATCTCCTTGTTGAACCCCGTGGCGGACCAAATATGATTATCCCCAATATGTAAAAAAAAGTTATGTCGGGTACATTGGGTATATAATCAAGTAAACGGATCAATGTTATCTGGTAATCGGGTATAATGGTATATTACAAATCCCAAACCCGTCCTAAACCCACAAAAAATTTCAAAACTAATCCGAAACCCGTCACAAACCCAAATGGGTTGGGTATTACCCGTCCTATTTGTGTCAGGTTTTGGGTTTTCCCATCGAAATAGGACCGGGTTTGTAAGTCTTAATGTCTTCAAATCCGTAACTTCCACTAGCCTGTCTTTGTTGGGAAGCTTGTAGTTTAAAGTATGTAATATTTATCTTTGAACGGGATAGAGATAAGACGATAAGATTTGTAATGTTGCTAGATAAATCTTTTTTTTTTCCGCACTTATCTTCATAATCTTAATTTCTATCAAAACTAGACCTTCTAATAAATCAGCCAATGTGTTTGTGAAGCACTCATCATACTTCACAATTACCGGTTTTCTCAAGCTGTCTTGTGGTGTGTGTATTTTAAAAAAAAAATTTTTTTTAGATTATCGTTGATTTATACGTGAGATTGTGCGTGTATATACATAAATAAATAGCGTAATTACTAGTAAACAATTTATAAACTTATTACTCTATAGAATAGAATAGAATGGTTTAGAAAAAACTAGAGGGAGCATTTGTGTAAGTGAACATAAAATGAAAAGAAGTCAAAAGTAAAAATGTTTTCCACTGCCATTCTTTCCGGCAGGAATCTTGTGAGACGCAAAGCAATATCCATTCATTGTTATTAATATATAATAATAATAATAATAATAATAATAACATCTGGACGGGCGGACTTTCCAAAACTGCATGTCCAAAATCATCCTCGCTTAATTCACCAACATTCAACTAATGCAAGCAACTAAATCAATCTTACTCTTTTTGAAGAATAACAATATATTAATAATGTCGTTCGTTGTGGGATTCATAATCGGAATGACACTTGGGTTTGCACTCATTGCTGCTTTTGTAAGATCGGAGAATGCCAGATCCAAGCGTCGTTCTAATCTCGTGAGTTTAAGATTTTTTACATTCCAAGTTGAATTATTGGTTCCGTTTATGTCTCAAAAAGATTTCATCTTGTGTAAATTATTCGAAGGCGAATATAGTTGCTGCATTATCAAGGATGGCCCGTGAAGATTCAACAAAGTTACTCGCCCCCGAGTATTATCCTTCGTGGGTTGTTTTTTCACAGAGACAGAAGTTGAGTTTCGCATTCTTCCTGCTCTTACATGTTATTTTAGATATGGGAACTGATTGTTTTCTGTCTTTTTTTGTTACAGTTGGCATGGCTTAATTCTCATCTTACAAAAATCTGGCCCCATGTTGATGACGTAAGTTTGCCAAGAACAGATTGTTTTTATTTCTTTTGAGATACATATTGAGAATATTGTAAGCCTAGCAAAATGATTGGGTCGTTTTAAAATGGGTTGGGGTCAATTTGGTGTAGGCAGCTTCGGAGCTTATAAAGGCAAACGTGGAGCCGATTCTCGAGCAATATAGACCGATTGTGCTCTCTTCCTTGACATTCTCCCGGCTTACTCTAGGCACGGTTGCACCACAGTTTACCGGTTAGACTAGTTTATTTATTTAGAGTTTTTGTTCATTTTCATGATATGTGAGAATTTACCGAATGCAGTGATTAATTAGCTTTCGGATAGTATGATTTTCAGGAGTTTCTGTCATTGAAGATGAAAGTGATGGAATAACTTTAGAGTTGGAGCTAAACTGGGACGGGAATCCTAGCATAATACTTGATGTCAAGACTAGACTTGGTGTCGGTTTGCCTGTGCAGGTACTGCAATATGTTTTCTGAAGTTGAATAATATTCTTATATAATCTAGATATATAGTCTTCTATTATGACATTTATTTACCAAAGGATCTGCAACTAAATTTAAATATGAGAATTTAATTTTTGATGCAAAACTACTATCGAGCCGGGGGTCTCACCGGAAGCAGCCTCTCTATCCCTATGGGATAGAGGTAAGGCTGTCTACATCTTACCCTCCTCAGACCCTACCATAGCATTGCTATTGGTGGGATATACTGAGTACGATGACGATGACGATGACGACGAATTTGTTTGCATAGGTGAAAAATATTGCATTCACAGGGGTTTTTAGGATGATATTCAAGCCACTAGTCGATGAATTTCCTTGCTTTGGAGCCGTCTCGTTTTCTTTAAGAGAGAAGGTATTTGTTTCTCCCATTAAATAGACTTGAAAAACTCAATAACTAGATGGCTGAGAGTGGGGGTGTAAACGGCGAGGCTGAGCCAAGACCGCTTAAGCTCAGGCTCGGCTTGTTTAACGTAAGAGAGCTGGAGCTTGAACTTGGCTAGTTGGGTCGTTTATTAGTTATTTATTATTTCTTTGAAAATTGCAGAAAAAGATGGATTTTACTCTGAAAGTAGTTGGTGGTGACATATCTGCTATTCCTGGTGTCGCTGATGCTCTTGAGGTGCGCGTTTCATTATGATATTCCATTAAATATTTTAGCTGCATATTTGTCACTTGTTCAGTTCATTTCAGAGTACCATACATGATGCTGTTGAGGATTCAATCACATGGCCTGTTCGAAAAGTTGTCCCCATTATCCCTGGTGATTACAGGTATGCCCGCAACCTGGAATATGGCATAATATCATCAAATTTGCCGATATTAATATCATCATTTTTTTTATAATGATTTGATAGTGACCTTGAATTAAAGCCCATGGGGACATTGGAGGTGAAGCTTGTACAAGCTCAAGGCTTGACTAATAAAGACTTTATTGGGAAATCTGATCCTTTTGCTAAGTTATACATACGCCCATTGCGTAGTAGAACACAAACAAGCAAAGTTATTGTAAGTTATTATTATTCATGTTTATTCTTTTGATGTTTTTGCTAAGAACAAAGATGAGTTCTTCATATTCATATTATTTACTTTTTGTTCAGGATAACGACTTGAATCCGGTTTGGAACGAACATTTTGAGTTTGTAGTTGAAGATATATCCACCCAACACCTGACAATAAAAGTATATGATGACGATGGTCTTCAAGTTTCAGAACTCATTGGATGCGCTCAATATAAGCTGAGTGAACTTGAGCCCGGTAAAGTAAAAGACGTGTGGTTAAAATTGGTAAAAGATTTGGAGATCCATAGAGATAATAAAGATAGAGGGAAGGTGAGAACTTTAGAGTTGAACCTTACTCATATTGCACTTGATTACACGTTGCAAGATAGGTGGGTTGGGTGCTTCTGGTCGGGTCGCTCTTAGGAACCCTTTCGTATATTCGTTTGTTATTTAAAATTTAATTTAGTTTTTCTCTAATAACGTGTAATATCTATTTTTTTTTAAATCCAAATACACAGATTTGTATATCTGTTTATTTTTTGTCTACAGAGTTGTATTCAAAAGTATCAAAAAGTACGTTATTTTAGATAAATTCGGTTTTCAATAAATTTTATATCAAAAACAAGAAACATAGAACAAAACTAAATTAGATGTTAAATTAAAACAAAAAAAAGTTGAAAATAAAAGGTATATTGCTTTTTAGTGATCCCAACTATTGTCTTTTGGTCACTGCTGGTCCCAACTAATGAATTGGCTACTGATGGTTCCAACTTTTAAATTATTTGTTTCTAACGGTCCGCGACTAACAGAATCCTAACGTCGTTAGTTTCATGTCGCCGGAAAAATGGTTTTGGCCGGAAAACTCAATTTTTTTCCCGAAAACTCAACATTTTCATCCCAAACATCTTGGTAACTTTGCATCGGACCTTTAGGAACCTTTTTCTAGTAAAAGCCCCAATTATTGAGGTCACCGGAAACCTTAGAACCATCGTCGAAATCGGTTGATGGTGCTCAAGTGGTGGTAGTTGGTTAACGGTGAGTCAATTGGCGGTGGTTGCGGTGTTCAGGAGGTGTTTTCCGGCAACAAATTTGAATTTTCCGGCCAAAAATGTTTTCCCGACGACTTGAAACTAACGGCGTTAGGATTCTGTTAGTCGCAGACCATTAGGAACAAATACTTTAAAAGTTGGTACCATCAGTAGCCAATTCATTAGTTGGGACCAGCAGTGATCAAAAGTCAATAGTTGGGACCATTAAAAACCAATATACCAAAATAAAAAGGGTCGGCCCTATTTGTGAAAAAGTTTCAAAAGGATACATCATGTAATCACTCTCTTTCAAAACGACCTACTTTTAATAAATAAAGTTCGTTTTTGGTACATGTCAAGATGGGCTAGGCCAGGTTGTGTTGACCCACAAACACGTTTTTGTCCATTTTTCGTTTAAATAGGTAATGTGTTAATCATCATTACAAATGTAATAGTATTACAATAATATCTAAAGTGAATAAATAAAAGATCATATCCTTTAAGAGCATACTTTCAGCCCGTTTAATCTGCTCAACTAATTTCTAGAGGTTCCATAGTTTCTTGTTATTCTGTGGTTGCTTGCTTTTGTGTAGGTGCACTTGGAGCTATTATATTGCCCGTATGGTGTGGGAAATGGGTTTACCAACCCGTTTTTTTCCAACTTATCGTTAACATCTTTGGAAAGGGTTCTCAAAGACGGGTCTGGTGGTCAAAATGGTGATGTGGTAAATAACATAAAAAGAACAGTAATAATAAGAGGAGTGCTATCTGTCACAGTAATATCTGCTGAAGATTTACCGCCTGCTGATTTATTGGGGAAAGCCGATCCTTTTGTTGTTCTCACTATGAAGAAAACGGGAACAAAAACCAAGACGAGGGTACGTGGGTAACAGGTCAAGTTGACCAAAATAATTTAGCGTTGGATTATACTTGGTTTAAAAAGTTGTTCTTGTCAAAATGCAGGTTGTGAATGAAAATTTGAATCCAATTTGGAATCAGACTTTCGATTTTGTTGTTGAGGACGCGCTACATGATATGCTTATTTTAGAAGTATGGGACCATGATACATTTGGGAAGGTGCGTACATCGTTTCACACGTTCCTTGTCTTTAGCGATTAACATAGTTCATGTGTTTTTATGTTTCTGTGTAAACACACATCTGACCCCTCATAACACCAATATTCATGTTCCTGAATACGGGAATTGTCTTCGAAGCTTTTCACAATGCTAACTTTATTATTGTTATAGGATTTTATGGGAAGATGCATTTTGACTTTAACCAGAGTTATATTAGAAGGGGAATATAAAGAAAGTTTTCAAATTGAGGAAGCTAAGTCAGGAAAACTTACCTTAAATCTTAAATGGTTAGCACAGCCGATTTATCGCAAGTCTTAGCATTCGGCTCACTATCATCTGCCGGCCAGCAAGAAGAGCGATTGGAGAAGCCTATCCATGCTCATCTTCAAAAGTCCTTGAAGATGCAAGTTGAAGATCAAACATTGTTTTGAGCAGAGAGAGATGGATGTTCTTGGTGCAGTTTTGTGTTTTGTTTGCATCTTGGTTACTAACTTGTTGGGTGGAGTGACAAATTTGTAACTAGTGCACAGGGCGAATAAAAGCAACATATATACAACATTAGAACCGCTTATAGTGTCACTTATGATCAACCAGTTTAACAAGTGAGTTATCAAGGTTCCAAAGTAACTAAAATATCATTTTTCAAATAATTAGATGAAATATTTAACAATAAAAAAGGAGGTTTTTAACTAAATGGTCTTATCATAACAATTACTCAACTTCTTCAACATCATCTGAAAATAATAAAAACACCAAATTATTAAACACTACCAGTTTTGTTCGCTAATTAAATATCCGGTTTACCAAGCTAATCAATATTCATGTTAGTCAAGTAAGTCAAATATCCGGATTTTATAAATCTAATAATAATAATGCAAGTAGATTTCTTCATTTCAATTCAAGTGTCGGTTCGTGTTATTTTTAGTTTTTATTATAACCACAGCTCAACCGGACATGCAACAAGTAAATGGGTTAGTCGAGTTTTAAATATAATCAAAATATTAACAATCGCTTATACCTCACCCCCTTTTGTTTAAGTTAGGCGCCATCAACTAAACTTGTCCAGACCCAAACCCGAGTCATCCTAGACTCATCATCTCCGCTATCGGCTATCACACACCACCACCGACTGCTACCATCACCCACCCCCCACTGTGTCATAACACCTCTTAATAACATCGGTTATGGATACTCATGAGATATGCAAGTTCGGAAGTGTTCGCCAGCAGCTTCGCCAGAAAAGCAGATCTTGTCCGGATAGTCCTTCAGGTCGCCAGAAATGTCTCGTATCCTACTGGTCCCTCTCCTGCGTTGACCGGACTCCTACACCACTAATAGTCAACTCTTACACCACTAATGCCGTTCCCGCAGATGTATAAACCACTGCAAATCAGGCGCCTCTGCTGGCTAATGAGCATAGTCAACCAGGGACGCCATGTGGTCCTGCCCAGGACGCAAATTGAAGTTCTGTCTTTGATATGTAAAGAGATTTTCCAAATAATTTAGTAAAGAGTACATTCACTAATCACTAAAATAATAGAGGTTGTAGGTTTCGCGCAACCCAGCTAGCAAATTAACGTCAGAGGCTTGATTATTGCAACAAATTTGGATTTTCGATAGAAAATATGAACCTAAAGCAATTTCACATTTTTCCAAGAAAAATCAACCCATTATGAGGGGATCTTGTGAAGTTCAATACAACTTTTAGTCCACCCATAACCTAAAACTAACTAACAAACTAACATATATGCTAATCTTTCATGATATAGCCAAAGCAAAATATTTCTTCATGGTTGTGTCACTTAGGTTGTTGGACTCCACACATCCCTCCATCCTGAAAATAACGAAAACACCAACTCAGATGTCATGGTTATCACCGTTCATATATTACACATAAAAACAAGTATATGGTACTAGAGTAGATAACACTAAAACAAAATTCTTCACAGCGGCAGTACCGGACACTTACCGACTTACGCAAACTTTAAAATGAGACATTGCTGATTAATAAAGGTTACCTATTTTTAAGCCCTTTTTCGATATTCTCACCCAAAACTTCATACCAAACATTCATTCCTAACAAAACTCAAAATTATGTTGTTCATGAATCATTGACTTACGTTTTCCGCCCCAAACTTCATTTTCTTTAATTAAGTCAATTACCATGAAGGAACAGGTACCATAAAAAATATGAGACCTAGAGTTTTTAAAACTAGAAAAATCAATCATAACATCCTCTACAACTTTTACTTGCATGTACCGCCCAATTCATGGGCTAATCTAGCAATATAACAAACATACAAGAACCCTACACAACATACATCCTAGAAAAAGAAATACATATACTTAGGAATCTGACAGTTGTCAAAAATGTGAGTTAATATTGGAAAAGTAATACAAACCTCATCATAAACAACCTTTTGGTTGCGCCAAAACTCCAAAGGCGGGAGGACTACTCTTCCTTCATAAAATAGAACATTTAATTTTTTATCTTACATTTAAGGCATCCAAGTAGTGTTATATATATATATATAGGGGTGAGATCTAGAGAGAACTCCTCTTAAAGAGAGAACTAGTAAAAACTAATAAAAACTATTTTTAACTTTTTTTTAAAAAATATTTTGTAATTTTTTTTCTTTCCTCCTAAAAAGATGATATTGTTCCTAAAAAAAAAAAAAAAAAAAAAAAAACCGGCGATATAGTGCATATGTGCACTAATGTGTATTGCATATATACAATAGTGCTTTATTGCATATAATACAACACAATTGCATTATACAATACACACTATTGAATATATGCAAATACAAACACTAATAATTGTACTCAAAACAAACTATCGTATATACGTAATACAACACTAATATGCACATATGCACTATATTGTTTTTTTGGTATTTTTGTATATAATATAACACTATTGCACTAATACAATACAAAAAATTGCATATATGCTATTCAATATTATTGCACATATCAAAATACACACTAGTGCATATATGCAATAAAAAAAGTCGATGTATTGCGTATGTGCACTACAACGAGTTTTTTTTTTATTTTTTTTATATTTTTCGAGTAAATGGTAACAAAATATAAGAATAATGGCAAAAACGGAAATTTAAAAATATTTTTTTTAATTAAATTAAAAATATTTCTTTATTAGTTCTCTAGTTCTCTCTTTAAGAAGGAGTTCTCTCTTGATCCTCTCCCATATATATATATATATATATATATATATGGTTGCTTTGTAAACCATCTCTAACCTGATCTAGATTTCTTTCCACTAAAAGATTCTATTGACAAAATGCTTCCACTTCCACATGTTTTCTCAGGCCCCTAAACAATAACAACCTGTTATTCCAAAACGAACAAGTAAAACTAGAGTCGTTTGTAGATTTACCTTTTTGCCCCTTGCAGGGGTAGATTTAGCCGATTTAGGACTTGTTATGAGCTTTCTTTTAACCGGCCATTTGGTTTTAGACCTGTTCTGAGTCATCATTGCTTCTTTGGAACTGATTCCCCGAGTTGGAGGTGCACCTTCTTTCTGCCGTCGGTTTTTTTTCTTGTATCTACTACCTTTCGTGCTTGTTCTCGCAAGGTCATTATCATCATTTACATCCGTTACACCCACAGTCGTGTTATTTAAGGGGTCCGAACACTTGGGTGTAACGTGCTTTTCCTCTAGATCAGTTATCTCTATGTCGATCAGTGATTCACCGCGCACATCAGCATTATCCTTATTTGTAGTATCCTCAGTAATAACAAAGTCAACATTTTGGTCAATCTGCTTTTCTTTTGATTCCATCTTTGAAACAGTTTTCCCGCTTTCATTTGCAGCCTCTTTGTTTAAAATTTCAGTGTTATCCAATGTTTTCATAGATCTAGTTATACGCCTGCTAGAAACCCCTGAAAACTTTGATCGTGTACATGAGTCCACAGTATTACTTACAATGGGACTCATTTTAAAACTTGGATCACCCTCTAATTCTGGTGTAACGGGAGGTCTTTCACATAAAACTTCATTTCCAGCTTCCATTATATCCTCCTGCTCAAAAAACCATAAAAACTTTGATTTTTTTTTTTTTGGATTTTTTATTAACAAACTTGAAAATATGAGCAAACATACATGTGGAACTTCAACCAAAGGTAGATTAAGGGGAGTGCTAGTTTTATCGTTCAACATTATGTCTTTGCAATCTTGACCTCCAATATCGTCGCTATCGCAATTATGCGGTTTATCATGAAAGTGACCATGTTCTTCTTCAATGGAGTCTTTTCCATCTTCTTGAACTGAAGATGATTATCATATGCAGAAAGTGAGAAATGCATGCTTCATAGGTGCAGAACATTGTTTTACATAAATAAACATTCAACTAATTAAATCTTACAATTCAATGAATAATAAAAATTTCTTCTAAAACAACCCGTGCTTACAAAATAATATTTTTTTCAATAAATACTAGTTACCACAATTAGTGTTCATTACCCGTTGTGGCACATTTGACGGTAGACTCTGTTTTGGAGCAATATTCCTTCCAGTTAGGGGGAAAACCGATAACAAAATCATCAAACACCTGTAAGCGTAAGGGGAAATTTGCATAAAAGTCAAGGTTGATTTGGATAAAAGTAGAGGTTATGCTTTTGACGATTCTCGCTGAGTATACCTGAGGGGGAAATCCATTCTGAAGGGTTCTTTCTTTGTTAATGGAGCCTCTAAGAAGAACGCAGACGCCGTCAACTGTCTCTAACTCGGAAAAGTCGAAAATGTGGAGGATGGGTGCAGAAGAGAAGCATCGTGTAGCCCGGTTGCTGTGAAAAAATAAACATAGAAATGACTCCATGTGAATGAAGAATATATGGTATATAAAGAAAGAAAGAGAGAAAGTAGAAACTGTTGACAAGTGTGGCCTGCGACCCCTATGGCATGGTTTGTTTGGGGTTTGATGAGCCACCAGTCCTGCAAAGTAACCTAGAAACAAATAATAATAACAATAATAATAATGATGATGATGTGTGAAGAATGCGAGGGAAGAAAGTTACAGTCTTCTGGACGTAGGAATTGTCGGCAGGCATTGAAGATGCGAATTAGAAATGGAGGATGGGTAGAATCCCTAATTAATTAATAACATTATTTATAGCAAGCAAAGCAATAGAATTGAATTGAATTGGTAAAGAAGAAATACCGAGCGAGCAAAGAAGAGGTGTGGAATTTGAATCGATTACACCTCTAAATATCTAACTTTACATTTGCTTGGATCAAACAAACCCACTTCTACACCTGATTTTACTACAAATCTCACTGATTAGGTTACTAGAGGAGATGGGGGTGGCACAACTCAATGATTAGGTTCACGAGGTTTATTAAATGATCCAAAGAAATGGTTTGGAAAAATTGTGTGTTCCTAGTTTTTTTCTTTGTTTATGGACAGAAAGAAAGAGATGAGGAGTGGAGGGGTTGGGGTGTTTAAAAAAAAAACAGATTAAGATCAGGCTAATATTTTAATTCTATTTTTATTCCTTTCAATAAAATGGCGGAATTGTCTCCCACAACCAACCCGATATGTACTCAACTAAACTTCCATGATCTCTCATATATATCACACTTCTCCTAACTCATTTCCTGCCATTCAATGCTTCCACCATTGTTGAACCTACCATTCACTGCTTCCACAGGTAATATTTTTCTTTACTTTTATATAAAACATCCATCACAATTGCATCGTCTATGACCTTTTTATGTGTGTTTAACCCGCATCTTTTGCCATAATTTCTTATTTCATTTCAATCCCATATCAATTTAATATGCTTTTGAAGCGTTGTGTAACCCTAAGTAAAAAAAAAGCATGTCTTTTGTAAATTGTTTATTTGGGGCAATTATAATTCATATTACTCATTCTATCCGGCTTAACTGAGGTGATAGTGGGTTAAGGAACTCATGTTATCCTTAATTAAAGTATTACCTTTCTTCTTCTTATTATTTTTTTTACCCAAAACACAATTCGCAATGAGTTTTTGATTCATGTTATGTTTTCATACAAAAACATAATTGAAGTGATAGTGGGCTAAGAACTCTTGGTAGGAACCAAACAATTAGTATTAATTCGGTTTGGTTCGCTTAAAATTTGAATGGCTTGGTTTCGGTTTTGATCAAGAATCAAAAATCGTTACAAACGGTTTAGTTCACGAATTGACTTAAAACCGTCAAACTGAACCGTGAACACCCCTAGTGTTTGCTACTGTGTATATTTTTACCTTTATTCATCTAGTATTTCGTTGTTAAAATATACATGTTTTTGCATTTATTATATATTTCTAGCTATTCAAGTTAGTGGGTTTTATAGTATTGCATCATCTTTTGATTGAGTTTATTTAGTTGTTTGTTGTCAATTGGCATTGTTGGTTGTGTGTTTATTTACCTTTATTCACGTAGTTATATGATGGGTTCACTAAGTTTTTACTAGGATTTAAAGTTGCCTATTTTGCTGTTTTGAAGTTCTCTTTACTTAAATATACAAATAATTGAGTCATTTTTTTGGAAGTAGATTAACACAGGTAGTGTTTTGGTCAAAAATTAACAAAGGCAATTTCGTAACCAAATTAGTGAGTGAGGCATGGTGCTTGGTTGAAATGAATGCAAAAAGTGCTAGAACACAAGGATTTATTGCGAGGAAAAAACTCGTTATCCTGAGGATAACAAGAAAAAAAACCCCGGGTGGTGAAAACTATTACCACCAGTTTATTAATAATCAAATCGGTTACAAGTGTTGGAGCTTTTCTATTTGGATTGTGTTACAGAGTGTAGCTAGAACTAATGTGCGAGTTGATGTGTGTTTTGATCCAGAGATAGCTACCCTGTTTATACAAAAAATCAGCTAACTAATAGCCCTAAAAATCAGGAAAAGCTGGACTATTTCATAACTAGCCGTTGCCTTCCATATATGCACGTTTTTGAAGTTGTTGCTAAGTGGTCCAAGTCTTTAGGAGATCATGTGAACTTGTATGACCTGGTAAAAATCAAAGAAAGGAGGTTGAACTGTTAGTATAACGATAAATTAAGGATACCTGTTGTTAGGGAGGATATTGTATCCTGAAGTTATCCTGAACATATCGCTTCCTTAAGATACCGAAAATTTGATGCCTAACAATTGTCCCCAAAATTGATGGCTGTTAAAGTGGGATACAGCTGCTAATTTTTTAATTTTGTATTTTGACGCTTGGGTGGATCACACGCACGTGTCAGTTATCCGTGACCTTGTCAGACCCTTTGATATCTCTATATTTATCCAGGATAAATAATTCATAGATTTATCCGATTATTTTTACAGGTAATCCTCTTGATTTCTCTAATCTTCATCTTCTATAATCATGAGTCCAAAGTTTCGTGCTTCAGGCATTAAAGATTTCACTTCAAAAAATCTTCTAGCAAACCTTGTAAACGAGATATGCACCTTTAACGATACCGATATCATGAACCTACAGTCCAAAGGGTGTTTCCCCCAGCAACTGTTTTTAGACCTTTCGATCCTGCCGTTCTGTTCGACCTTATCTCGAAAACTTAGATTTGCTTCCCGTATTTGCCCTTCAAAATTGGCTTTTCCTACCCATTCCCAGCTTTTACCACCAAGTTTTTCAATAAAACCGGCCTTAACTTCATCCAGACCATGCCCATGGTTTGGAGAACTTTATTTGTTCTAGAGAGGTTGATCATCGACCATGCCCTTGATTTGACCCTTTCCGAGTTAGCTTTCGTTTATGATCTTCGAAGCCACGGTTCTTCACGATACCTCCTCAAGAAAAAGTCTGACCGAACCCCACTTGTTTTGAGAAATACCCAAAACAACGATCAATGGAAGAAACAATTCTTTTTCGTCAGAAGGGATTCTCTTCCAGATCCCGAAAATCTTCCTTATCTCTGGGTTACTAAAAGTAGGATACGTTATCCTAAATCCGTATGCTGATAAGTCTGACTGATACACTTTATCTTGTTTTCTTGCAGCTTTGAAGTTCTTTGAAATAGCTCCCCTAGGCAGAGAAACTGAAGGTAAAGTAAATTCTATCTATCTCCTAGACGAGGGAGAGAGAACCTTTCACCCTCAACCGAATTTTCAAGAACCTCTTTCTTCGGAGGAATCTGATATGTCTGGTAAGAAGTAACAGGATGTTAGTAATAATAGATAAGAATTTAGAGATACTGACTTGTTTTTTCTTTTTTGTAGGAAAATCTGTTGCGGTTTTTTCCCTTGACAACATTGAAAGCATGGTATCCACCCGAAGCACCATTAGGAAGGAAACTGCTCCTAGCTCCCTGCCCTGACACTAGAGTAGCCGTGCAAAAGGTTTGAAGAAGCAAAAGAACCAAGAGACCAGTGACTCCATTCATATTCATGACATTGACTTCCATGATGCTATGAACAAGACACAACAGGTATCCTCCTTTTTGTTACGTATCCTTGTATCCTGAGGATAATATATGCTGAAGATTTCTTATCCTTGCAGGGTCTTGAGTTTCTCTCTTCCCGGTTCACTGCCATGAGGCTAGAACTCCACGAAACCCATACCCACATTGCTGAGTTGATAAAGATCGGGACCTCTAAGACCAGTCTTCTTGATAAGAAGATAAAAGAGCTAGAAGACGCGAAGCAAGAGCTCTCAATGGCTAAAAAGGAACAGGTTCATCAGGAAGTGGATTGCTTGGTAAGGATCCAAGAGGTCATGGAAGGGGCGAAGAGGTCGGCAGCTATCTCCGTATTTCAATCCCGTCTCCGCATGGAAAAGGAGGCCCATGATGCTGGCATCGATACTACCTTTTGGGATGTAGCGGCCTGGAGGAAGGTGCTGGCGAAGCTAAACGGAGAAAGTGTGGAGGAACCGGGGCCTAGTGAAGTGGAGAAGATGGCTGAGGAAGCTGTGGAGGTGGCGATCAGTGATGCGGTGATGGTAGCTGGTGATGGAGCTCAACTGGGCAACGAAGGCGCAAAAAAAGAAGGTCTGAGCCTAGTTTTTATGGTTTGTTTGCTTATGGTTATGGTTGTTTGTGGTCTGTAATGGTTGTTGAACAATTTTATTTTCTGTCTTGTGAACAAGTATGCATAGGGTAATAGGATGCACGGGTGGAGGGATCTAGGTTTTTCAAGACGAAGTCCGTGTTATCCTGGCTTTTAGACATCTGGCAATACTTGGGTGGAGGGATTTTGGTTTTTCAAGACGAAGTCCGTGTATTGCCTTTTTATTTCCCTGCACTTAATATTAGTAATGACATAACCTATTGGTTTAAGCATTGTGTTCTATTTGTATGTCATTTTAGATAACTTATCTGAGTATATTTTGATTAGAGCTTGTCTATGAAATATTCTCAAGTTTTTGAAATAAGGTATCTTGGGGATAATATATCCTAAACATATTTCTTAAAAATTCATCCTTCTTCAGAATAAAATATTTAAAGGATTATAATTCTAGAAAATATGTTTTGAAATCCTATTATGTATCAAGATAAAACATCTTTAAGGACAATATATCCTTAAGTCTTGTGTAAATGTGAATTTTCACAGTTAAACCAAAAGATTACGTCTTAAAAGACAAAATGTTCAATAGGACTAAGTGTAACGAGTACCTTTGTAGAGAACACTCATAAACTTAATAGGCTTACACATGATGTCCTCAACTGTTGATCTTTCTATGTATCATGCTTTTGGAGTTTTCTAAGTTAAGAGCAACTTAGTAACACTTCTACACTTAGCGACCTGGCTGATCTCCGATCTATCAAAACAAAGTCAGACAGTTCTGGTGATAAAGCCCATTTACTGGCGATAGAGCCTGTTTAGTTGCGATAAAGCCTACCTTCTGGCGACAAGGCCTACTTTAGAGACATAAAAATGTCCAAACCTTAGATAAAACTGGGGAAATTCCCAAACGTTAGCGACATGAAAATGCCGAAACCTTAGATAACATGAAAATGTTATAAACCTTAGTAACGTATGTGTGACACGTCTGTCACTTATCTTGAGGATTCGATCTATAGCCAACAACAATCGGATTATTAGCTGGTCTGGTTCGACTGCCTCGAACTATAGTTGAACATCGTGCGCTCCAGGTGGGGTGTTACCCAATTCGTTAGAAAGGTGAAAACCTTTAAACCTTAGAAGATATCAAGGATATCTTATTCATGTGGGAGGTGATCAGCCTATAACTATTGTCAAGATAACATATCCTTAGGATAACTGCAAAACACTAAACTCTTAATGAGGGGTGGGCTAACACCCCTCCGATGCTTAAGTCAATACACTTGATAAAGAGATAATAAAGTTTAAATATGAAATAAGGTAAAAGTAGATCAGGGAACATACCTTTATCCTGGGATGTTGAGGATATGAACATACCAGTTAAGGAAACTAACAAAAATATGCCTTAAGATGGAACATACCTTTATCCTGGGATGTTCCATAGTGATCAATCTGTAGGCCCCTTTGCCTGCTTCTGAATTGATTAAATAAGGGCCTTCCCACTTTGGAGCTAGCTTTCCATCTGCTGGGTTAGTGGTATTTTGGAATGTCTTTCTTAACACCATATCTCCTACTTGGAATCTTCGAATTCTGATGTTTTTGTTATATGACTTGGCTATTCTTTGTTGATAAGCTGCCATTCTGATTTTGGCAAGGTCTTTGAGTTCATCAATGGTGTCTAGGTCTTTAGTAATGCTTTGGTTGTTGGACTCGGTATCTTGGATGCTGATTCTTGCTGTGGGGATCACTATCTCTGTAGGGATAACAGCTTCAGCCCCAAACACCAAAGAGAAAGGTGTTTGACCTGTTGCATTTTTTGAAGTGGTCCTATCAGCCCAAAGAACGAATGGCAACTCTTCAGCCCATTTTCCTTTCTTGGACCCCAACTTTTTCTTCAAATTATTGACGATGATCTTATTACTTGACTCTGCTTGACCATTGTCTTGAGGGTGTACTGGAGTTGAAGTCACCATCTTGATTCCCCAACTTTCACAAAAGTTGGTAATTTTGCTACCAATAAACTGTGAACCGTTGTCACAAATAATCTCTGCCGGTATACCGAATCTTGTCAGGATATTGCGTTTGATAAATGAGATCACATCCTTCTCTTTAACTTGGACAAACGCCTCATCTTCGATCCACTTGGAGAAGTAATCTGTCATGGCCAACATAAAAACTTTTCCACCAGGAGCCTTTGGTAGCTTTCCCACAATATCCATTCCCCATTTCATAAATGGCCACAGTGATATGATAGGATGTAGTGGTTCAGCTGGTTGATGCAATATGTTGCTATGTCTTTGGCAAACGTCACATTTCCTGGAGAAGTTCATTGCATCATTCTTCATTGTCGGTCAGAAGTAACCTGTCCTCAGTATCTTGGATACTAAGGCTCTGCCCTAGTGTGGTTTTCACAATCACCTTCATGTATGTCCTTGAGGACTTCTCGTGCTTCATGATGTTCCAAGCACCTCAAGTATGGACATGCAAGTGATTTTCTATACAAAACATTATTTAGAATAATATACTGGGCTACCTTCATTCGGAAAGCTCTGGGATTTTCTCCTTTTGAGATCTTATTATCCTGAAGATACCGTATTATGGGACGGGTCTAGGATATTGGATCGTCTTCAGGTTTTGAATTCTCCATGACTTCGTGGTTCTCGTTTGTTGCTAGAGTCAAGATATGCATGATGGGTATCTTGATGTCATCCGGTATCTTGAGAGCCGATGCTAAGTTTGCTAAGGCATCTGCTTCAGCATTATATTCTCTTTGTACCTGTACTATATCAAATGTTTCGAAATACATAGCTAATTGCTTAACTATTTCTAAATATTTTTCTAAGTTTTCTACATTTACTGCATAAGTGCCATTAAAATGGTTAGCTAATAATAATGAATCAACATAAACTTGAAGATGCCTGACCTTCATATCCTTAGCAAATTGTAAACCAGCTATTAAGGCTTCATATTTAGCCTCGTTATTAGTGGCCTAAAATTCACAAGATATAGACAGAGGTATAATGTCCCCCTGTGGCGATTTTAGCAGGATACCTAGACCCGTTCCTCTTATGTTGGAGGTACCATCAGTATGCAAGGTCCAATTCTCTTTGACGTTCAATTGTTGAACCTCTTTTTCTACTTCTTCAAGGACATCCTGGCTAAAATCAGCCACAAAGTCGGCAAGTGCCTGAGACTTGATGGCGGTTCTTGGTTCATACACAATATCGTATGCACTAAGTTTCACAGCCCACTTTGCCATCCTACCTGACATTTCTGGTTTTCTCAAAACAGCTTTAATAGGATAGTTAGTTTTTACATGAATAGCATGAGTTTCAAAGTAATGTCTTAATTTAGTAGAAGCCATTATAAGTGCTAAAATTATTTTTTCAAGATAATAATACCTGGATTCAGCATCTAGTAGGCTTTTACTTACATAATATATTGGATGTTGTTGACCTTCGTGATCTTTGACTAGGACAACACTTATTGCACTTTCCGAAACGGCTAAGTACAAAGATAATGGTTCACCATCAACTTGCTTCATCAGGAGTGGTGCTGAGGATAAGTATTCCTTCAAGGATACCAAAGCCCTTTCTTGCTTCTCTCCCCATTCAAATTTTTAGTTCTTCCTCAGGATATTGTAGAAGTCTTTGCACTTCTCTGAAGATCTTGAGATGAACCTGTTGAGAGCTGCAATTCTTCCGGTCAATCTTTGGACATCTTTGACATTTCTTGGCCATTTGATATCCAGGATAGCCTTGATCTGCTCTGGGCTTGCCTCTATTCCTCTCTTGGTGACCATGTACCCAAGGAATTTTCCTTCTTTGACCCCAAAATGACACTTGGCTGTATTCAGCTTCATGTTATACTCATCCAGGATGTCAAATGTTGTTGCCAAGTCTTTGAGATGATCCTTAGCCTTCCTCAACTTTACCACCATGTCGTCTATGTATACTTCCATCGTGTCCCCCAGTTGGTCTTTGAACATCATGTTAACTAACCTCTGGTACGTTGCACCTGCATTTTTTAGTTCAAAAGGCATTGCGATATAACAGTATATACCTGTGGGAGTCATGAAAGCTGTGTCTTCTTGATCTGAAGGCTCCATTTGAATTTGTTGAAATCCTGAGGATGCATCCATGAAGGTTAGTAGTTCATGGCTAGCAGTTGCATCCACCATTGGATCAATGTGTGGGAGTGGAAATGGGTCTTTTGGACAGGCCTTATTCAGGTATGTGAAGTCCACACACACTCTCCACATTCCATTCTTCTTCTGGACTACAACTAGATTGGCCAGCCATCTAGGATAGTGGACCTCTCTTATCATTTTGGTCTTGAGTAGCTTCTGCACTTCTTCTTGTATGATAATGTTTCTCTCAAGAGCAAACTTCCTTCGCTTTTGATGTACCGGCCTGAAAGATTTATCTATACCAAGTTTATGAGTAATTATAGATTTAGAGATACTTGTCATATCCTCATGTTTCCAGGCGAAGGTAGAAGTTCTTTTCTTTAGGAAGGATACCAATCCTTGTTCGATATCCTCAAACATACCCAATCCTAACAAACTTTGATCTCGGTATCCTGAGGATCCAGGGATACTTCCTTCACATCTTGATCCTAGCTTGTAGGACCTCCCTTGGTTGTTTCTGTAATTGCTATGCTTGAGTAGGCTTTGCAGACGACTTCATTGATGATGCATAGAAATCTTTGGCGTCTTGTTGGTCACTTTCTATCTTGATAACTCCCTAGGGACTTGGAAGGTTTACACACTGATGGTATGTTGAGGGTACTGCCTTCATGTCAAGAATCCATGGCCTGCCTAAGATCACATTACAACAAGACAATGAGTCAATAACACAAAATTTTTGTAGAGAGTTTACTCCCTCTATGTATACTGGAAGTTCGATATCTCCCAGGGTATTCTTGGTATCCCCACTGAATCCCACGAGGACTGAGGATCTCGGGATAATCTCAGTATCAGGAATATCCATTTTCTTGAAGGCATCCAGTTGGATGATGTTCACGGAGCTGCCCCCATCGACGAGTATCCTGCGCACAAAACAGTTAGTTATACATAAAGTGATTACCAAATCATCATGATGAGGATCCACAAGATCACATCGATCCTCCTCTTCGAAGAAGATAAACCTTTGGGTGTTCAATGTGGATGTACGGAGAGGTCTTTCTACGTTATTCATCTTTGTTTCCTTGGAACGCTTCTTGGCCGCTGAGTATGAGGTTCCACAAATGTCCGATCCTCCCGAGATAAAGGACACAACCTTAGCCTCGGGTGGTGGAGAAGGTGCTCTTTCAGGTATCTTGATAGGATCCTGACTCTTGTTTCTTATTTCTTCCAAACTGTTCCTTCAGGTATCCTTTGCTGAGAAGGTATCCTATTTCCTTCCAAAGTGCTATACAATCGTCAGTGCGATGGCCAAAGTCTTCATGGAATGCACACCACTTGGACTTATCTTTATTGGATCCGGACTTTTCATTTTTCTTGGGCTATCTAGCCTTGTAACCTAAATCCTGCATGGCACATATGACACCACCAATATCAATGTTAAAACAATATTCAGAGATTTTAGGATACTCCTCATCATCTTCGTCTTCCTCCACTGCGTTTATCTTGGAATTATCTTGTTTGGAATAAGGCTTGGGCCTAGAGAACTTTTGTGGAGAATCTGACTTTCTGTTGGTAGACTCGTACTTCGGGATAATCAGATTTCCATGAGCCTTCTTGTCATCCTCTAGCCGGATGTATCTTAACGCCTTATTCTGACTTTGTCAAGATTCTTGCATGGTGTCATGACAAGATTGTCATAGAAAGGAGAATCCTTCTTCAATCCCATCTTGAGAGCTTCAACAACAGTCGCCATATCGAGGTTGGGGATATCCAAAGCTTCCCTGCTAAATCTAGTTATGTAATCCCTAAGGGATTCATTATTATGCTGAACAATTCTATATAAATCACCTGTCATTTTCTTAAAAAATCTACTGCAAGAAAATTGATTATTGAATAAGTTAATCAAATAAGCAAATGAAGTAATAGTATTGGAAGGAATACTTAATAACCATTTGAGGGCCGGTCCCGTCAATGTTGAATCGAATCCCTTGCATAGGCAAGCTTCTTTGATGTTAATGGGGATGGGGTTGATCTCCTTCCTTTCTCTATACTGAGCTACGTGTTCCTCAAGATCCGTAGTGCCATCGTATAGCTTCAAGCTGGGCGTCTGGAACTTCTTGGGGATCTCCACGTCGCATATAGGCCAAGTGAACCTGGATAACCTGTGGCTTCCTGCAGGAACTTCAGCTATGGGACGTATTATCCCGGGGATATTAGAAATCATATCCTTCATTTTCTACAATTCTCTGGCTATCTCGGGGGATATCCCCTTAACCTTCATAGATCCACGGTTAGTGTATAAATTTGCATTAAGTAAATTGTTACCGAGATCGTGGTTAGGCCTCCGGTATCCTGAGCCTTGACGAGTAGTATCTCCATTGAGGGTATCTTCAGGATAAGGTGACGTGTGCATAGGGATATCATCCCCGACATGCACTTCAGAGGACACCATGGGAGATCCTGACGAGAATATGCCGGCTTGCATGGTTAAACGAGGCTGCATGTTGATGGAGTCTGGCCTCGTTGGTCTGGGTAACTCCGAGGATACCGGAGAGTAAATTCCCTTGTATCCTGATTATTTCTGAGACGGAGTCCTTGTTGGTTGTGCCCCCAAGGATCCAGGATTTTGAAGGAAAGATGATCCTGGAGAATCAAAATCAAGGACCCTGGGCATGATTGGAGTAGCATCCTGCCCTGGTTTCTTCTTGATTCCTTCAATTTCCTTGAACAGTCTTGAGTTGGTTTTTTCTTGCTGCTCCATGTGAGTTTTGACATGTTTCATCAAAGCAAAGATGGCACTGTTAGAGATAACTGGATCTACCCGTGTAGAGGTTCGCGCATATGGTGGAAGTTCTCCTCTGGGTTGAGTGTTTTTCTTCGGAACTGGTGGAGGACCGGTGTTGACAGTTGAAGCAGTGGTGACCATCGGAGCAAAAACAGAACTGCTTTTTGATTATGAGGCCATAATGAAGGGATGAAAATGATGAGAATGAAATAAACGGTTTTGAAGGATTGAAGCACCGTTTTCCCCACGGTGGGTGCCAAATTGTTTTGGTAAAAAATTAACAAAGGCAATTTCGTAACCAAATTAGTGAGCGAGGCGTGGTGCTTGGTTGAAATGAATGCAAAAAGTTCTAGTATACAAGGATTTGTTGCGAGGAAAAAACCTGTTATCCTGAGGATAACAAGAAAAAAAACCCCGGGTGGTGAAAACTATCACCACCAGTTTATTAATAATCAAATCGGTTACAAGTGTTGGAGCTTTTCTCTTTGGATTGTGTTACAGAGTGTAGCTAGAACTAATGTGCGAGTTAATGTGTGTTTTAATAAATTAAGGATACCTGTTGCTCGGGAGGATACTGTATCCTGAAGTTATCCTGAACATATCGCTTGCTTAAGATACCAAAAATTTGATGCCTAACAGGTAGGTAATTAGATTATTATATAAGTTGTTTGAAGCATGTGTTTCTAAGCTCTGTTTCTGGTTCAAGTTTTAGTGTTTGAATACAAAATTATGAAACTTTATATAAATGTCAAACAAATAACTTCTTTTTCAAATCTTTTGAATATGTTTTAACTTTCAAGAAAGAAAATACAACATGTCATGTTTGATAGTTGATATGATACTTTTATGTTTAGGTAATCTTGTAGTTTAACAAATTTGACTCTTAGGCCATATCTATATTGATTCGTATATAGGCAATTTGATGGATAATCAGATACGTGAGGTAGTTGAACTTATGCGAGCCAGACAACTGCAAGCAGCTCACTTGATTTTATTAGTGGTTTTCGTTGCACTACGTAGACTGTCAACCAGAAATCGTGCTAATTTACCTACTAGAGAAGAAATTTTACAAAGACGATATGTACGAGAAGAGATGTTACATGACCTTTTAAACGGCGGTAAATGTCATGACGTTATCCGCATGAGTGAGAAAGATTCTATGACATTGTGCAGTATCTTAAAGCATGATGGTGGAATTTAACCTACTCAATGCATGTCAGTTGAAGAGCAAGTTGCAAGTTTTTTGCATACTGTAGGTAATGACTTGAGAAATCGGTTGACCTCTTGGATATACCGTCGTTCTGCATCAACAACAAGTCGTTGCCTTCATAGAGTTTTGAAAGCGATTATATCATTAGAAGGTCGTTATATTCAACAACATAAAGATGATATTATCCTAAAAGAAATTCAGGCAAAAAATAGATTTTATCCTTTCTTTAAGGATTATATCGGTGCAATTTATGGAACACATGTTCGCGTCAAAGTACCTAATAAAGGATGCCCCTAGATATCATGGTCGTAAGGAATACCCGACAATAAATGTGCTTGCTGCTTGTACATTTGTAATTTCTTAAATTTAAAATGATTAGTTTTGTAATTATTTATTATAATACTAATTATAACTTGTTTATAGGTAGATACTGTTTAGTAGACGCGGGTTTACCTCATACGAGTACCCTAATGACACCATATAGAGGTGTTAGGCATCATTTGAAAGAGTACTCCACTCGTGCCCCTCAGAATGCAAAGGAGTTGTTAACTTTTGTCATGCATCATTACGCAACGCAATTGAACGAGCATTTGGTGTCTTAAAAAAGAGGTTTCCTATTATTTGAAGTACAACACAGTCTAACATCTTTTTGGCATGTTGTATTTTACATAACTTTTTACTAGAGGAAGATCGTGACAAAGATCTTGAAGACGAAGTCATGCAAGAAGTGTTAGATGGACCACAAGAGAAAGAACGCCAAAATACAAGAGGCATACGTGAAGGAAGTATCGAATACGAACAACTAAGGAACTCAATTGCAACTAACATATGGACCAACTAGGGGTGTTCAAAACCGGATATCTGAAGTTTCAGATATCCGAACTTCGGATATCCGGACCATTCGGATAGTGGTTTTCAATATCCGAATCCGAATCCGAAATTTCGGATATCCGATCGGATAGTAAATCGGATATCCAAAAATCTTAAAGAAAAAAAAACCTATATTAAAAATGAATAATGACTAGTAATGATTGAAGAGGGTCGTGGTGACCGGTGAGTCGGTGACGGCGAGCACTGTGGTGACATGTGAGTCGGTGACGGCAAGGGTTGTGATGGCCGGAGTCGGTCATGGAAAGGGCTGTGATGACTGGTGAGTCGGTGATGGCGAGGGCTGTGGCATTGAACTGATAATCGGTAAGAGTATTAGATGAGTAGATGAAGGCCGACAAGGGAGGTGGAGCGAGGCTGCTAGCTGCGATTTGCTGTGAGTGGTGACGGTGAGAAATTAGAGCTAGGTCTTTGAGATCTTGTAGAAGTGGAAGAACAAAAGAGCAGCCATGGATTGAATTGGAGGCTGAAGACCTGGAGTGAAGAAGCTGGGAGGGAGGATAAATATGAAATTAGGGCTTTATAAGCTTATTATGGTTGTAGATAAAATAAAATTAAAAATATAAATTTAATATTTTGGATAGTTCGGACTTCTTGCAATTAGGTGCCGGTCCCACTCTTACACTCCCCCTTGTGTAGTTTGCCGCACTTCTTGCAATTACCGAATGCCGCATCCCTTCTAAACTCAGAAGTTTCAGTCTTCACCCTTTTGCCAGACGAACTAAAATTGTTTCCCCCAGGCCGCTTACTATACGAATTAGTGTTCCAAGTCTTCCTAACCTCGGTCAGCAGTAACTTCTCCCTCTGATCATACAATGTACCTGCCAAGGTAACCACCGAGTGAAAGGAGTTCATGTCGGTGGTCACCACACCTCTACGAATATCCACCGGGAGGCCCTTCACATACTTCTTAATCCTTTTTGCCTCAGGGGTAACCAGATCGGGACATAAGCGAGCCATCTTGTTGAACTTTGTGGTGTACTCCCGATGTGTCGTACTGCCCGCCTCCAAGGTCAAGAATTCCTGTTCAATTTTATCCAATCCGTGCGGAGGACAGAACTGATTGAGAACCAACTTCTTCAATCCATCCCATGTCATCCTCCTAATCGATCGATCACCCATAGCCTGCACCAGATTATCCCACCAACATAATGCCTCGGAACGAAACGAGGCGGTAGCATAAGTGACCATGTCATCCCCCTTGCACTTACTTACCCTCAGAACGGCCTCCATCTCTCTCACCCATTGATGAGATGCCAAAGCGTCTTTAGTACCATCGAAGGAAGGGGGGTCGCACTTCTTAAAGTCACCATATGAGCAACCCCGGGTCGATACACTAACAGTCCGCACCTCATCTTCATCCCCACTCGGCACATACACTTCCTCTTCCTATTCGACCTGCACCTCTTTACCCTTCCTTCCCGTATCCGAACCCTTACCAACTAGTGACTCCTCCATGGCCCTGACGGCCTCAGCAACGATATCAGGAATGGCGCTATGGAGCACCTGGTAAACCTCATCCGCGATAGCCGCGCGCAAAGCAGGATCTAAGGCGGGGTTATCCCCCTCCTCAAGAATCGGGGTCTCCTCCCGCTGGGGAGTAGGAATCTCTCTCTCAGCTTCGGCACGTGGCTTACGACCACGGCCGCGAACACTAGGACCACCTCTCTTAGAAGCTCGAGTATTAACCATGACTTGTCTCTACAAAGATAGAATTTAAACACGGTCAAGTACAAGCGGTAATTAGAACATGTAAGGTAAGGGTAAACTGCTAATGACGTTGATCAAGTGTAATTAGTCATTTACTTTACCCGCCCATCCTAACCACCCCCCTGCCCCTAACCTCGTTAGCCTTCTATCTAACACTTAAACAGTTAATCACATACCGGAAACTTTTAAATTTAAAGGAATGACTAAATAATTAAAAGTTACCTCTTGGCGTGCAGCTACTCGCGGTGGGCATACTGGTCTCTTTTCTTACAGTTCGAGTCCAAGCATTCAGGGATGCTCGGATCCCTCGAACCAAGGCTCTGATACCAACTTGTAAGGCCCCGAACCCCGGGAACCTCACAGTTGGTAATCATTCAAAACACTCGTAATGATAATTAAACTTAAAAACAATTATTTTCATTAAAATAAGCATCATAGAGTATAATTTTGCGGAAAACGTAAATAAGTAAATGAGTTCCCAAAGCCCAAGAATTTTGCCCAAAATCAATATAATTATCTTTAAATAAAAACTTTTTAAAAATAAATGTTCAATAATAAAATCTTCGATTCCCATAAGCCCTTCACCGTCCAAGTAGCTTCGTGCACGTCCAAGCGATAAGGCATCCCCTTCCTAACCTGAAACTCACACTAACATGCACACAAAGTCAGCTTAAGCTGAGTGAGTTCAAGTTTTAAATAAGTAACAAAAGTCTTAATAATCATTCCAACGGTTTTAAAACGGTAAACGGAAATACATCGGTTAAGTCACCACATTCAATTAATAGTCATCCTTACGTATGAGCATCTCTATACGTGCATTCCTATGTATATCAATATATATATATATATATATATATATATATATATATATATAACATTCAATAATAACATTCAGGGCCGAGAAAACGTACAACCCAAACACGTAACATTCGGCGCATGCAAACACAAAGTAGGCATACATAACATTCAGTAGTCGAGACGACTATAACATTCGCCAAATATTGGCCATTCTAATATATATATATATATATATACATACACACATTCTATAACATTCCAAGGCCCACCAATGCTAGCAAGCCTATGCAAAATAATTTAAAACATTTCATCAAGTGAGAAAACACTTAGGTGTGCATGCTAGCCCAAAATTTTTAAAGAGTAAAAAGGGCATCATGAACTCACCTGAAATCAATCGAACACCTGCAACGAGCTAGGAAATCCGTAAGTGCACAATCACAAGCAAGGGCCTGTAAATTTATACATAACGTGTTACTAAACTAGACCGTAAGAACACTCTTGCCTAATGGGCCGTTCAAGACTAACACTTTGGCCCAAGGCCCAACAACTTGACCTCAGCCCCTAAGACCTTTCAATTAACCAAATCCACCCTACGATTAAGGTCGGGGCTAACCATGATGCACAACTCACCCGCCGGTAATCAAATCGAGCCGAATACGCGCGGAATAAATTTTTAAATCAATTGTCAAAAGATCAGCCCCAAATGGACCAAATTCCCAACATAGTCATTTCATACATCATAATTATGTCACCCGAGTTGATAGTGTTGACGGTTCCTTTTTACAACTCCCAATTTAACTTTTAAACGACAATTCGCGCACCGCCGATTCGATTGACCAATCACCAACCAAATCATCCCCGAGTATCAAAAAACTAATTTTCCCACAGCCCTTAAACCACCCTAGAGCCATGCAAACTGATTCGGTTGGTCATTCGATCGATTAACGCATCAAACTCAACAATAGACAATTCTACACCCGATAAACCCTAGTTTTCAAACTAAAATCGATTGACCGACCTAAACACCTCCAATGGCCATGAAATTATAATATGATGTACATGACATACCTAGTGGGATTTTGATGTGAAAACCTCACTCAAAACAGTCCCAGAAAAGCTCAATTGGAAGCCACCCGGTTAGCCTATAACAAGACATTTTTCGATCAATACGCGCAATATAAGGATCAATTAACGTGTAAAAGGCATAGGGAATCATAAAACCGACCTGGAATTGGAGTTTTCACGGCTGAAACTTGGTTGGGCAGAAGAAAAATGAGCAGGGGGGTACAGGTCCGATCGGCGCCGCTAGGAATAATAGAGTTAGGGTTTTTTTTTATGATATAAACAATATTACACATTGACCCTCGAAGTTCAAGGGATGAGGTAACTTGGGAAAAAGGTTAGATAAATTAACGTACCGAGAAGATGGTCGGGTCAACGAAAGATGCCGGACAATTCCCAAGAAAACATACATACTCTACAGGCAGGAAATCTTTAAACCGATAAATTAGCGGGCGTTACAGTGCTCGGGCACAAGATTTCGTGAGACGGTATTGAGGTACATAGAGCTAAGATCGACACCATCAGTAGACTTCCTCCACCGACTAGTGTGAAATCCATTCTTAGTTTTCTCGGGCATGCGGGTTTTTTATCGTAGGTTCATCAGAGATTTTTCTAAGATCACCCAGCCTATGACTCGCCTTCTAGAAAAGGACATCACATCTGACTTTGATGCTAATTGTTTGAAGGTGTTTGAGTTTCTCAAGGGGCAGCTGGTTAACGCCCCTATCTTAGTAGCACCCGACTGAAGCTTACCCTTTGAGCTCATGTGCGACGCTAGTGATTTTGCAGTCGGTGCTGTTCTACGTTAGCGGAAGGACAAGAACTTCCACCCTATCTATTACCAGAGTAAGACCCTCAATGATGCTCAGGAGAATTACACGACAACTGAGAAGGAGCTTCTAGCAGTGTTCTTCGCGTTCGACAAATTCCGTTCTTATCTTGTGCTGTCCAAAACCATCGTTTATCCTGATCATGCGGCATTGCGGTACCTTTTCGCCAAAAAATATGCCAAGCCTTGTCTGATACGATGGATTCTCTTTCTTTCCGAGTTTAATAATGAGATTAGAGATAAAAAGGGAGCATAGAATGCTGCTGCGAATCACTTGTCATGTTTAGAGGATCCAAAGAGAGAGGAGATTAGAGAGGACAACATCGGGAATAGGTTTCCCCACGAGTGGTTGATGATGGTGAGAGCGAGATTTGAAAGAGAGCCAGTCTTGTACATAAGTGCAGAAGAGGAGGGTCTGCCATGGTTCTCCGACATCGAGAATTATCTGGCCGAAGGAGTGGTGGTCAAGGGCATGAGTTATCAGCAGAGAAGGAAGTTATTCGCAGATGCCAGCCACTATATATGAGATGCACCATATTTATTTCGTGTAGGCACTAATCGAGTGTTGAGGAGGTGTGTGAGTAGGGAAGAGGGCCGTGAGATTCTTATACATTGTCATGAGGGTTTGACTGGAGGCCACCATGGTACATCTTCCACCGCTAGGAAAGTTCTAGATTCCAGCTTTCATTATCCATCGATTTTTAAAGACTCACACGTGTTTGTAAGACAGTGTGATGCGTGTCAGCGCACTGGTAACATCACATCCCGTAATGAGATGCCCCAAAACCCTATTCAGGTTTGTTAGGTTTTCGATGTTTGGGCATTGATTTCATGGGTCCGTTCCATTCTTCTCGAGGGAAACGATATATTCTCGTGGCTATCGATTACGTTTCCAAGTGGGTTGAGGATCAAGCCTTTCCCACTAATGACAACCGAGTTGTAGTGGGATTCTTGAAGAGGTTGTTCTGTCGGTTTGGTACTCCCAAGGCCTTGATCAGTGATAGAGGTAACCTAAGTACACGGGGTGGTCTAGAAGAGATTTAAAGGACACGGGTAAACAGTGAAACTAAGGAAAACTAGGCAAACTTCCTGTCCGACAGTTTAACCTAAAACCCTAATAACAAAGACAAACCCGACAACTTATCACCCATCGGATATCTAAGCAAGTAAGAATATAAACTTCTAATAATATGCTAAAAATTAGTTTCTATGGTGAATGAGCTCAATAAACCATAAACAAGTTGCAAACACACAGTAAACAACCCTAACATGCACCTATAATCAAAAGACATTCAATCAAGTGACATGTGAAACATTCATTCAAGCACAAATCAAAAGTAAATACGCATAAATAACATCCAATAAATATGATCAAAACTTTTAATTAATCAAAACCCAATAAACAATTCCCGAAAATCGTTTAAACCCTTAATCAATCACAAAACATCAATCCAAGCCTAGATAACTAAAAAGATTAAGCCAAGAATCATGCTCAAGAAAATAAAGTAAATAGGTTCAACACCCAAGTTCATAATAAAAATAATAAATTCGAACCAAAAGAAACGTGTCCGAATGAGTAGGTGTGAAACCTAACGCCCTTACTTGAATAAACTAGTGCTTCCTTCCTTTTCTTTCTTTTTTCTTGAAAGAACATTAACCACTAAAAAGAAATAAGCCTCAAAACCTTTCTGTCATACCCCTGTAGGGATCTTCTTTAACTGCTTGCGTCCCAAAAGCCAATAATAATAACTCCTTTGGCGACACCCAAATTATATATCTTCAACCCTAGGTCATCCACCGACCTACATTAAGTCCATTAAAACCCATGTTATGTCACCTAATGGGCTGCATGCCAGAAATAATAACTTGATTCTTTTTTATTATGGAGCCCACTATTATGTTGTTTTGCTTGGTTCACGTACAGATGCAAATCTTAAATATTCTAGACATAGCATCATATTAAAAATTCAAAACAAAATAATGTGGCTATTTAATACTACTTTCACGTGCACAAATTCACTAATTTATAATTATTATTGTTTTTCAAAGTAAGAATATAAATAATAGGAATGATAATAATAATGGCCTGTAAAACTTGTTTGGTCATTCACTCATAGGCCACAAGGTTAGTAAAAGCACTCAATTTTAACTCGATATCTCATGAAACCTTAAAACTTAAATATAAACCAATTAATAATAATATTCAATAAAAACCTGGCTCAAAAATACATAAAAGTATAGGGAACATTTATATAATAATATGTATAAATGAGACCAAGTGAGGCTGGTTCAACCTATTAGCGTAAGCTAAAACCCTTTAATGGTAAGAAGAAAATACACTTAGGTGGAATTTGATGGATGAAAGGTCAAGTGAGTTCGTACGAACAATTCCTAAACCTAAAACTATATTAGCAGATTTCGGCCCAACATTGTTTCACCCGAGCTGCAACCCAGTATATGACGGTCTCAGGCCTCCACCCTTTGTATTTCCTAAAAATATTTATTGACTAAGAACATTGAGCCCCAATAGTGTATCCTAAGAGTCACCATCCCCTAGGTAACACACAAGCTCTCAGCCCCGTCTATTATGTGCCTTTTGGCCTCTTTTTCTATTTTTTTTTTGTGAATGCTTCTTTGGCATTTGCATAACTTTCTCATTCACTTTACTTTCAAAATATTTTTCACATATTTGACGTTCGTGCAACAAAATTTTGTGCTCTTAGGCATCTTTTACCTAAATATATAACTATTTTTTCTAATGCTCGTATAAATGATGGATATGACGGGCGCCACCACTCATTATTTACTTTCATAAAACAAAGTGGCGTGCTAAATTTTAAGTGCATGTAATTCTCACCACCTCAAGGTTTTAAGATTAAGGTAATACTCGCTATGCCTTATCGAATTTTCAGCTTCACTATCACCCCTCAAGATGAGAACCCACAAGGTTTATGACTATTAGATATATATTAATAATAATCAGGATAAACCTTTCAAGGCTAGTTGGGCCTACCGACACATCCCAAATTAAGTACGCTTTCTATATTTTTTTATGTCATAAATATTAGTAGTTTTAAAAACCAATCTCCAATTTTTCTATCATTTTCCATTTTGTTGCAAAAATATTGAATTCAAGGGACATATTTTTTTTAATTTATATATATATATGTATATATTTTAATTTTTTTTGTGATTTTTTTAATATAAATATATACTTTTATTTTATTTTATTTTTATTTTTTTAAACTATCTAAAAAAATGCAGTTTCCCATCCCCACACTTAAATGTCACATTGTCTGAGCACGATACCTTATTGAAGAACCAGCAGTCGTCATTTTTGGAGATGTCTCGAAAGGTGAATGAGTTGATGAAGCATATGCTACCTAATAAGCAGGTTGGAGCGTTTCATGGAAGCACCGAGCTTAACCCGAAGGCATAGTTGAAGGCAGTGACCACTCGTAGTGGCAGAGGAGGCGATAGAGAGCAGTCTCCGGCAGATGATGAGGAGCCGGTGAACGAGGAGATAGAGATGGAGGCTCATGTGAGGACGCACGAGAGGCGAGCCCCAGGAAGTACCGCATCAAACGGCGAGTCTCCTACGAAGAAGGCTGTTGAGAAGAAGATTGAAGAGAAGAAGAGTCCCGGAGTCGATCTTACTCGAGTTCCATATCTTGCTTGTCTTCTGCGGCAGAAGTATGTGGAGGAATATGGACATTTCTTGGACATGTTTAAACAGTTAAAAATCAATCTTCCGCTTGTCGAAGCACTCCAGCATATGCCCAAATATGCTAAATTCTTAAAAGATCTTCTTTCGAATAAGAAGAAGCTAGTGGGGCTTTCAATGGTATGTCTAAATGAAGGATGCTCTGCGGTAGTCCAGAACAAGCTGCTGGAGAAATTAGCAGACCCAGGACACTTCACGATTCCATGTTTGTTTAGCAGCTCAACTGAGAGCTACGCGTTGGCCGATTTAGGTTCTAGCATAAATCTTATGCCTTATTCTCTCTAGAAAAAGCTAGACCTAGGCAAGTCGGTCCCAACGCGCATGAGTTTATCCTTGGCCGACCGTTCGGTCAAATATTCGCGGGGAATCGTGGAAAACGTACTCGTTAAAGTCGATAAATTCGTTTTCCCCCGTGGATTTTGTTATTCTTGACATGGAGGCTGACGATCAGGTCCCGTTCATTTTGGGACGACCCTTCCTGCGTATTGCTAAAGCGCTTATTGATGTCTTCGACGGCAAAATTACACTTCGTGTAGGGGAGGAGAACGTCACCTTCAATGTCGTCAAATCGATGAAGAACTCTAGTAGTCAGGATGATTCCGTTTACTTTCTTGACATGTTCATATCTCAGTTCGAGCGCTGTCTTGACTACATCTCTGGAGCAGATTTGCTCAATCAGGAGATCGAGGTCGATGTTCCCTCGGAGCATGACCTGAGCATTCTTGCTAGCTCACCTCCTGAATACCCCGAGGTGTTCACGGTTGCCGATAGCACCGAGGGACCAAAGGAGAGACCATCGATTGAGGCACCGCCGTCCCTTGAGCTTAAAGAGTTACCTCTTCATTTGGAGTATGCTTTCTTGAACGGTGAGGCCGGTTTGCCAGACATCATTTCTTCTCAGTTGACGGATGATGAGAAGTCGAGGTTGGTTGATGTGCTCAAGGCACACAAACAGGCTATTGCGTGGAAACTCATGGACATTTAGGGCATCAGCCTGAACTTTTGCACGCACAGGATACTCATAGAGGATGAGTACAAGCTTGTAGTCCAATCTCAGAGGAGGCTCAACCCTAACATGTCGGAGGTGGTGAAGAAGGAGGTTATCAAACTCCTCGACGCTAGCCTGATCTATCCCATCTCTGATTCTTCATGGGTGAGTGCCGTTCAGGTTATCCCTATGAAGGGAGGGATGACTGTTGTCACTAACGAGCGTAACGAGCTTATTCCGACTAGGACAGTCACAGGTTGGCGGGTTTGCATTGACTACAGGAGGCTTAATGACGCTACTAGGAAAGATCACTTTCCTCTTCCGTTCATCGATAAGATGCTGGAGCGTCTGTCGGGACGATAGTTTTACTTTTTTCTTGATGGATTTTCAGGTTATTTCCAGATCCCGCTCGCACATGAGGATCAAGAAAAGACCAACTTTACATGCCCATCCGGTACCTTCGTGTACAAGCGTATGCCCTTCAGGTTATGTAATGCTCCGGCTACATTCCAGCGTTGAATGGTAGCGATATTCCAGGACATGATCGAGAGTTCCATGGAGGTTTTCATGGACGATTTTTCGGTATATGGGGACTCTTTTGATCAATGTCTTTCTAATCTTGAGAGAATGATGAAGCGGTGCATAGAGACAAAGTTGATGCTGAACTGGGAGAAGTGCCACTTCATGGTGACTGAAGGCATTGTGCTTGTAAGGCCCCGAATCCCGGGAACCCCACAGTTGGTAATCATTCAAAACACTCGTAATGATAATTAAACTTAAAAACAATTCTTTTCATTAAAATAAGCATCACAGAGTATAATTCGGCGGAAAACGTAAACAAGTAAATGAGTTCCCAAAACCCTGGAATTTTGCCCAAAATCAACATAATTATCTTTAAATAAAAACTTTTTAAAAATAAATGTTTAATAATAAAACTTCAATTCCCGTACGCCCTTCACCGTCCAAGTAGCTTCGTGCACGTCCAAGCGATAAGGCATCCCCTTCCTAACCTGAAACTCACACTAACATGCACATAAAGTCAGCTTAAGCTGAGTGAGTTCAAGTTTTAAATAAGTAACAAAAGTCTTAATAATCATTCCAACGGTATTAAAACGGTAAACGGAAATACATCGGTTAAGTCACCACATTCAATAAATAGTCATCCTTACGTATGAGCATCTCTATACGTGCATTCCTATGTATATCAATATATATATATATATAACATTCAATAATAACATTCAGGGCCGAGAAAACGTACAACCCAAACATGTAACATTCGGCGCATGCAAACACAAAGTAGGCATACATAACATTCAGTAGTCGAGACGACTATAACATTCGCCAAATATTGGCCATTCTAATATATATATATACACACACACACACACACACACATACACACATTCTATAACATTCCAAGGCCCACCAATACTAGCAAGCCTATGCAAAATAATTTAAAACATTTCATCAAGTGAGAAAACACTTAGGTGTGCATGTTAGCCTAAAATTTAAAAAGAGTAAAAAGGGCATCATGAACTCACCTGAAATCAATCGAACACCTGCAACGAGCTAGGAAATCCCTAAGTGCATAATCACAAGCAAGGGCCTGTAAATTTATACACAGCGTGATACTAAACTAGACTGTAAGAACACTATTGCCTAATGGGCCGTTCAAGCCCAACACTCTGGCCCAAGGCCCAACAACTTGGCCCAAGGCCCAACACTTGGCCCAAGTCCCAACAACTTGACCTCAGCCCCTAAGACCTTTCAATTAACCAAATCCACTCTACGATTAAGGTCGGGGCTAACCATGATGCACAACTCACCCGCCAGTAATCAAATCGAGCCGAATACGCGCGGAATAAATTTTTTAAATTAATTGTCAAACGATCAGCCCCAAATGGACCAAATTCCCAACATAGTCATTTCATACATCATAATTATGTCACCCGAGTTGATAGGGTTGACGGTTCCTTTTTACAACTCCCAATTTAACTTTTAAACGACAATTCACGCACAGCCGACTCGATTGACCAATCACCAACCAAATCAGCCCCGAGTATCAAAAAACTAATTTTCCCACAGCCCTTAAACCACCTTAGAGCCATGCAAACTGATTCGGTTGGTCATTCGATCGATTAACGCATCAAACTCAACAATAGACAATTCTACACCCGATAAACCCTAGTTTTCAAATTAAAATCAACTGACCGACCTAAACACCTCCAATGGCCATGAAATTATAATATGATGTACATGCCATACCTAGTGGGATTTTGATGCGAAAACCTCACTCAAAACAATCTCGAAAAAGCTCAATTGGACAGCCACCCGGTTAGCCTATAACAAGACGTTTTTCGATCAATACACACAATATAAGGATCAATTAACGTGTAAAAGGCATAGGGAATCATAAAACCGACCTGGAATTGGAGTTTTCACGGCTGAAACTTGGTTGGGCAGAAGAAAAATGAGCAGGGGGGTACAGGTCCGATCGGCGCCGCTAGGAATAATAGAGTTAGGGTTTTTTTTTATGATATAAACAATATTACACATTGACCCTCGAAGTTCAAGGGATGAGGTAACTTGGGAAAAAGGTTAGATAAATTAACGTACCGAGAAGATGGTCGGGTCAACGAAAGATGCCGGACAATTCCCAAGAAAACATACATACTCTACAGGTAGGAAATCTTTAAACCGATAAATTAGCGGGCGTCACAGTGCTCGGGCACAAGATTTCGTGAGACGGTATTGAGGTACATAGAGCTAAGATCGACACCATCAGTAGACTTCCTCCACCGACTAGTGTGAAATCCATTCGTAGTTTTCTCGGGCATGCGGGTTTTTTATCGTAGGTTCATCAGAGATTTTTCTAAGATCACCCAGCCTATGACTCGTTTTCTAGAAAAGGACATCACATTTGACTTTGATGCTAATTGTTTGAAGGTGTTTGAGTTTCTCAAGGGGCAGCTGGTTAACGCCCCTATCTTAGTAGCACCCGACTGAAGCTTACCCTTCGAGCTCATGTGCGACGCTAGTGATTTTGTAGTCGGTGCTGTTCTACGTTAGCGGAAGTACAAGCACTTCCACCCTATCTATTACCAGAGTAAGACCCTCAATGATGCTCAGGAGAATTACACGACAACTGAGAAGGAGCTTCTAGCAGTGTTCTTCGCGTTCGACAAATTCCGTTCTTATCTTGTGCTGTCCAAAACCATCGTTTATCCTGATCATGCGGCATTGCGGTACCTTTTCACCAAAAAATATGCCAAGCCTTGTCTGATACGATGGATTCTCTTTCTTTCCGAGTTTAATATTGAGATTAGAGATAAAAAGGGAGCATAGAATGCTGCTGCGAATCACTTGTCATGTTTAGAGGATCCAAAGAGAGAGGAGATTAGAGAGGACAACATCGGGAATAGGTTTCCCCACGAGTCGTTGATGATGGTGAGAGCGAGATTTGAAAGAGAGCCAGTCTTGTACATAAGTGCTGAAGACGAGGGTCTGCCATGGTTCTCCGACATCGAGAATTATCTGGCCGAAGGAGTGTTGGTCAAGGGCATGAGTTATCAGCAGAGAAGGAAGTTATTCGCAGATGCCAGCCACTATATATGAGATGCACCATATTTATTTCGTGTAGGCACTGATCGAGTGTTGAGGAGGTGTGTGAGTAGGGAAGAGGGCCGTGAGATTCTTATACATTGTCATGAGGGTTTGACTGGAGGCCACCATGGTACGTCTTCCACCGCTAGGAAAGTTCTAGATTCCAGCTTTCATTATCCATCGATTTTTAAAGACTCACACGTGTTTGTAAGACAGTGTGATGCGTGTCAGCGCACTGGTAACATCACATCCCGTAATGAGATGCCCCAAAACCCTATTCAGGTTTGTTAGGTTTTCGATGTTTGGGCATTGATTTCATGGGTCCGTTCCATTCTTCTCGAGGGAAACGATATATTCTCGTGGCTATCGATTACGTTTCCAAGTGGGTTGAGGATCAAGCCTTTCCCACTAATGACGACCGAGTTGTAGTGGGATTCTTGAAGAGGTTGTTCTGTCGGTTTGGTACTCCCAAGGCCTTGATCAATGATAGAGGTAACCAAAGTACACGGGGTGGTCTAGAAGAGATTTAAAGGACACGGGTAAACAGTGAAACTAAGGAAAACTAGGCAAACTTCCTGTCCGACAGTTTAACCTAAAACCCTAATAACAAAGACAAACCCGACAACTTATCACCCATCGGATATCTAAGCAAGTAAGAATATAAACTTCTAATAATATGCTAAAAATTAGTTTCTATGGTGAATGAGCTCAATAAATCATAAACAAGTTGCAAACACACAGTAAACAACCCTAACATGCACCTATAATCAAAAGACATTCAATCAAGTGACATGTGAAACATTCATTCAAGCACAAATCAAAAGTAAATACGCATAAATAACATCCAATAAATATGATCAAAACTTTTAATTAATCAAAACCCAATAAACAATTCCCGAAAATCGTTTAAACCCTTAATCAATCACAAAACATCAATCCAAGCCTAGATAACTAAAAAGATTAAGCCAAGAATCATGCTCAAGAAAATAAAGTAAATAGGTTCAACACCCAAGTTCATAATAAAAATAATAAATTCAAACCAAAAGAAACGTGTCCGAATGAGTAGGTGTGAAACCTAACGCCCTTACTTGAATAAACTAGTGCTTCCTTCCTTTTCTTTCTTTTTTCTTGAAAGAACATTAACCACTAAAAAGAAATAAGCCTTAAAACCTTTCTGTCATGCCCCTGTAGGGATCTTCCTTAACTTCTTGCGTCCCAAAAGCCAATAATAATAACTCCTTTGGCGACACCCAAATTATATATCTTCAACCCTAGGTCATCCACCGACCTACATTAAGTCCATTAAAACCCATGTTATGTCACCTAATGGGCTGCATGCCAGAAATAATAACTTGATTCTTTTTTGTATTATGGTGCCCACTATTATGTTGTTTTGCTTGGTTCACGTACAGATGCAAATCTTAAATATTCTAGACATAGAAAATTCAAAACACAATAATGTGGCTATTTAATACTACTCTCACGTGCACAAATTCATTAATTTATAATTATTATTGTTTTTCAAAGTAAGAATATAAATAATAGGAATGATAATAATAATAATGGCCTGCAAAACTTATTCGGTCATTCACTTATAGGCCACAAGGTTAGTAAAAGCACTCAATTTTAACTCAGTATCTCATGAAACCTTAAAACTTAAATATGAACCAATTAATAATAATATTCAATAAAAACCTGGCTCAAAAATACATAAAAGTATAGGAAACATTTATATAATAATATGTATAAATGAGACCACATCAAAGGCCCCAATCCCGGTGCCCTACATTGAATGTTGGATTTACTCATAAACACAGTTCTAAATATCAGAGTGAATTAAAACATTTCACGGAATATTAAAACTTCAAACAATATATTACAAACATTTATTCTCGTCTTAATCATTCAAATTGTCTTAACATAAAATATCATAAATAAAAAAAAAACATCATGTTATTTCTTCATAGATGCCAGCCTCTTCAGTTCATGTCATGTGTCTCCCTCAAGCTAGCTGCCTCAATCTATTTACCTGTGTGCATACAAAAAGTTAGCTACATTGAGTACGTTCTAGTTAATCAGGCGGCTACATTACATTCACATACTTATATATACGTATCCGAAGATGCACATTACATACTTAACCTATTTACCTTCCTTTCATACCTACACAGATACTTACATACATACATTCTTACTTCCATACTTTCTTACATTCATACCTTTATTCTTTCATTCTTTCTTGCTTTAACCTACTAACACATGCATAATTATCTCTACGTTTTAAAGAGCCTTTCGCCCTATAACCGTCACATATATTATTAGGGTCCGAAACTGTTTAACCTTCATAGATATTATTAGGGTCTACAACCCTTTAACCTTCGCAGATATTATTAGGGTCTGCAACCCTTTAACATTCCCAGATTTTATTAGGGTCTGCAACCCTTTATCCTCCATAGATTTTATTAGGGTCTGCAACCCTTTAAAAATTCAGCTATACAAACCATACATTCTTTGTCATACAACCATACATACATTTAGTTATATATTTTCATTTACATCTACGTACATATCCTTAATTTTTTAGATATCAATCAAACATCACTTACAAACATTCATATGGCATACACTTACCACTTAAGGTGTCACACCCAATCTAGGGCCTAGGAGTGTGACTATTAGTTGGTACCTGTTTTGTAAATATATCATAATTTAAGGTTGTAAAGCGAAAGTCTTGATTAAAATAAGATTATATTCCAGTAGTCGTGACAAAAGTGTTTGAAGTTATAAAACCATAATTTACATTATTTTAATATTAAAAGTTTCATCTGAGCCATCAGATCGTCTAGTGGCTATTCTTTATTTCCAAACACCTATTCATGATAACCTGTAAAACAGTTTATAAAATACGTCAACAACACATTCTAGTGAACACGTTGACACTAAAATAATTTTGATACTTAATTATCCCTTCGGGTATCTTATGACCCGGCCCATCGTGGCTTAGGAAATAGCCAAGTTCTGAAAATCTGAATACTATTATAAACTCCAGCTTAAATCGAAACCACTTAGCAAACACCACAGCGTTCGAGGACTTAGCAACTACCAATATTCACCTTTCTTCTTGATCAGTGTGTCTTACTGATATGCTTGCTTGTTATCTCAGACTTATAGTACGAGAATAACAATTTATAGATAACTAGATCAACGATCTAGCTTTAGACCTTTAGTCTATTAGCATAACCTTTACCTTAATAATCATTTCTTTATAAAATATAAGGACCTTTAGACCCCTCTTTGTTTGTCATTTATACACTATGTTTCTTCTTCATAAAGAAACGTGTATATCAGGTTTTTTCTTTCATAAGAAACATTATAAAACTTTATATTTATAAAGAAATAATATTCCACCTACACCCTTGCCTTATAGAAACTATATGTTACTTAGGGGCTGTTTGGGATTCCTTATTTTTACCTCCTTATAACTTATAACTTATGATAAGTTAAAAAAAAGTGTTTGGGTTTCTTTATTATGTGAGAGGAAATGTTGATAAGTTACACTTTTGTAACTTATGACTTCTCCTTATAAGTTATAAGAAGGTGAAAATAAGGAATCCCAAACAGCCCCTTAATATCTTATCAAGATATGGGCTATATCCCCGACTAGGGTCGAAGCCATGTATAATAAAATAACCGGGTAGAACCCCTACCTTATATGGATGCTTTTATGAGAAATGCCTAGGTTTCAAGCGGGCAGCACATCCACTTATCATTGGGTAATCGAGAGAATAAACCGATAGAGGTTCTGCTATTAGCACGTACTTCGAGATAACAAACACGTCGGAACATTGGGATCGTGACACGTATTTCGAGGTAATGTGTGATTGGAGAGTAAATGGATGAATGGGGTTTCATCTCGTAGCTATCTATTTATAGCTAGAAACTGAGCTCCTTCGCGTAGCGCGAAGTATTCTCAGTTTATCCATTCGTGTAATGCTAAGGACAAGATAATCGACTTTAAATATTTTATTCCTTCGCGTAACGCGAAGGATTTTTTGTTTAGCCGCTAGTGTAGAGAGAAGGAAAAAGATAAGTCTAGTGTGTCATCACCTAGACTTGCCACGTGTCACCACGTGGTGACACGTGGCAAGTCACGTGCCGCTACATGTCAGTCAATGGCACGATTACTTCACAACTACTTCGCATAGCGCAAAGTTAAAATGAATGATTTTATTTCATAAATTATATATTCATCTAACACCCTGGCTTTAAGCATAATACGTTGGGTGCAACATACAGTTCACTCATAAGCTCGTAACACTATAGTTATGACAATATAATTATTTTATTTCATAAATTCGCAAGTACACAAATTGTTTGATAATAAGACAAATACCATTTCATCGTAATAAAAAAATTTATTATTCATTATTTAAATATCCTAAGGTCGACTAATAATCTTCATCCTTAGCGCAAAATTGAACTCAACCTGCAACACATTTAAAATAACATATTTTTATCAACAATACATGTTGGTGAGCTTTCATTGGTTTTGCGTATGTATATATATGTGTGTGTGTGTAAAAGGTTTGTCGATTCACCTGTCACGAATGCAATATATTCAAGCATAAAGTAAATTGAATGCAACCAAATAACGCCCCAACCTAAGGGAATGATAACCACCATTTAGAACCAGGACATAGTAGAGGCGGCGTAGGGACGTCTCGTCGGACCCTCCCGTTTTGATGCTTGATGTTTGATATACCAACCATAAAGTAATAAACACATTGCACATTATACACGTAATGTCATCGTAAATAATATGAAAGAACGTTATTAACATGCATGACATGATTGTGAATCGGTTTGTAAACAATGATCATAAAATAACGAGAATCATCGTAACGTGTTACACCCCAAAAATGTTAAAAGTGAAAAAGGGGTTATGAAAAACTCACATATCGGAGTAAATGAGTAAAAACGAGCTATGCGTTTAAGCGAGTTGAACTGGACAGGTTCGGTTCGACGAGCGGCCCTAGAAAATATATCTAGGTTCAAAATAGGATTCAAGAAGAAGAAATGGCACTTAAAATTAGACGAATTTGGTTCACGGTTTAGCGTTTTATGCATTTGAAAGAAAAATATATATTTTCCTTTATAATTACCCATTTTTAAACTTTTCGTCGTAATATATATATATATATATATATATATATAAAAGTGAGTTCATTTTAGATTATTTATTAAAAGTTGAGTTATAATAATTGTTAGTCATGTTATTAAGTAAGAAGAATCCGAATCCTAAACGTGCCCAAACGAGTTTATGCGGGTGGCTCGTTTTTGGTCAAATCCGAACTCAACTTTTATGTAGGGTTTGTTCCCGACTTGATAAAAAGAATTTGGTTTTAGATGTTGATTGATAAAATTAACTAAACCGATGCAAATGGACAAATAAGTGAGTTAGGTTTATTTTTGGTGAATGAACACTTATGTTAAACAAAGTATTACATTCTAAATGATCTGAAATCGTTGGATACAATTACTACATACCTAATATAACGTTTAATATACATTAATCCCTTGTATATTTTAATTAATATTTTATTAGTTTTTGTTCAGCTTTTATTAGGATTTGTATACTACTAACTTATAGGAATAATGTAGATCCCGGGATTTGTTCGTGGTTAAAGAGGGCGAAAAACAATCAAAAACAAGCTAAACCGGCGAACCAGAGCATCAGGAAATGAACCGGACCGAACCAGGAATGAACCAGACCGGACCAGGCTGGACCCCCCCCACCCTTTGGCCGGAGTGCCGCACGACGGGGAGGGCTAGGCCCGCTGCACGGCGCGGCGGTGGTGTTTCCAGATCTTTCCAGCTGTTTCTTGGCCGACTTAACTTATTTTTGGACCCCTGTTGCCTATAAAAAGACCTCTAAACTCACCATTAAACATATCTTGAAGTCCAGACGAATTTGGTGACTTCCGAGGTGACGGAGACGAGTTTTCAGCAGCTCTGGAGTCGGAGAATTAGCCGGCGAAGTGCTTAATAGTCAAGGACGAAGACTCCGGGTTTTATCGCCTTTATTCTTCCATTCTTATTTATTTTCGCCATGATTTCGTTTACTATTGTTTTGTTTGATTTTAAGATGTTAGGCTAAACATTATAGACTGCCTAGGCTTATGATGAACCTTTGTTGATGTTTGATTTTGATTGGGGATTTATTTATCGTTATGGTTTTATGAACTAGTAAAAGGTTTACTTATATTAAATTGATGCATATGGATAATTAGGATTGTTTGATTAATTATTATTATTCCATAGTTGCCTTGATTATTGTTTGTCATTATGATAGGTTGCTATTAGGTCAATTACTTTGTGTTTTTGATTATTTTATGATTGATGTACACTAAGATCATTGGAATAATAATTATTAATTAAATAAACCTAAGTGTGCTGCTAACCTAAATAGCTGTAAGGTGCTAGGTTATTGATAGGTCTTTGTTGATTAGGATTGCTAGATTTAGTTCTTCGTAAAGAGTTCGTCTAGTTTTGATTGATTAACTTTGTCTATCAAGTCAATTGAATATATTAGACTGCCTTTGATTTCCGCGCTTTAAGGTAGGATTTCGTATAAAGGAACTAGTTTGTAATTAATTAGGTGACCGTAAGGAAACTTGATTTTTAAAACTGGTGTGCCTTAAAACTTATTAGAAATCTATAGGTGTCTCTTGAGAAGGGTCAGGGGTCCTGTTCGGTTTTTCTCTTAAGCCTTTATTTTTCGATCCCAGTTCCATACCTAAATAGTCTCCCGGTTAATTGATAACTGAAATTTAGGGGATTCTAGCCTAGGTGGTTGTTCATCATCATCTGAATTAAGTTTAAGTTATAAGTTTAGTTATCTTTAGTTTTCTTAATTAGTTTTAGGCTTAGTTTAATTTTAGTTTTTAGTAAAACCCCCCTTTTAAGAAATAATAATAAATAAATAGTCGTGTTTGTAGTTGAGTCTAATTTAAATAGTTAACGTAATTAAAAGAGTCTCGTGGGTTCGATATCCAGACTTGCTTAGCTGTACTAGAGTCGATCGGTTCACTTGCCGGTTAGTAGTTTAGTTAAGTTTAAGAGTACAGAATTTATTACTTAGTGTCTAGATTAGCATAATTTTAGTTAATAATATTAAACTCCTTCAAGCACATCAAGTTTTTGGCGCCGTTGCCGAGGACTCTTGGCGATTGTGTTATTAGCTTTGATTAGATTTATCTTCTACATTCGTGCTACTTGTTTTGTTCTGTTTTGTCTTTGAGTCATAGGAGTCTAGTTAAATTAGTTTAATTTTAAGTTTAGTTTATTTTATTTATTTTTGTATAATTTTTGTATTTAAATAGAGTCTATTGATTTGTTATTGTGTGCTTTTCAGGTTTATTCCAAATCTTCGTTCGCAAGGACCATTTCCGTTAAAGTCAGAAGTCAGTTCACCGATCACCATAGATTCTGAACCGAAGTCATCACCACACAGTTCACCGCCATCGAGCCCCATAACCATTCCCGATATTCAAATGGCCGACAACCAAACCGTTTACCAACAGGCTTTCGAGGGTTTCACCGGAGATCACTCGCCCATCATCACCCTCGTAATCGATAACCCAAATTCCTGGCAGATTCCCTCTTATGTCATAACCAATCTCATTCAGAGTAATCTATTCCATGGTCGTGACGATGAGGACGCACCAGCGCACATCAACCGTCTCACCCATGCGCTCAGAACGTTCAATTTGCAAGGTTCTAATGAAGATGCCATTTTCCTCCATTTATTCCCATTTTCACTTATGGGTCGTGCCGCCACTTGGCTCGATTCACAACCTGCTGGAGCATTCACTACTTGGGAGGCATTGCGTACCGCTTTCTTGAAGAAATATATCCCGCCTGCCAAAGCATCTCGCCTCCGTGATAAGATTCTTTCTTTCCATATGGAGCCGGACGAGCCGTACTGTCAAGCTTGGGAGCGTTTTCAGGGTTTACTGGCTTGTTGTTCACAGCATGGTCTTACTCCTTGGGCCCATGTTGAGAAGTTTTACAATGGGCTGACATATGAGACACAGGCTCGTTTCGACACTGCTGCTGGAGGTAACTTAATGGATAAGAAAAATGAAGTAGAATGTAATGAGTTATTTGAAAGTTTTGCCCAATCCGGTTTTGCTAAAAAGCCTCGTAATGGGAATTCAAATCTCGTCACTAGTACACCCTCATCCGTCCGAGGTGTGCACCAGGTTAATCTGGATACTAGTGTGGCTGCTGCCTTAGAGAGTCTAGCCAGCGAGATTAGAAACCTTAAGGCTAAGATAGATAAGTGCGAGTTGTGTAGAGGAGGGTATGGGACTTCAAATTGTCCGTTGATGAGTCAGGAGCAGGTAGAGTTTATAGGAGGGCAAAATAGGGTTCCTAATGCATTTAATGGTAATAATAATTCAAATTGGAACAATTATAAAGGGAATAACTATAATTCTAATTGGCGTTCTTCCGGTACACCCCCTGGTTTCCAACCAAGTTCAAATCTTAACCGGGGGCCGGATCAATCGTCTAGTGGGGATCAAAGTAGTCAAGGTGGTAGTAATGGGCCAGATCTGTGTAAGAAGTTGGATGAGATGATGCAGCAAATCGTTACTAGAGATCAAGTTACTCAAAAGACTCTTGCCAAGCATGATCTATTTCTCAAGAATTAACAATCATCTATGCTCGACAAGCAAAGGACCATTGGTGATATAGCCCGACATTTAGATGAGAGACCCCCAGGTTAGTTTTCAGGTTCTACTCAGCAGAATCTGACCGCTCAAATAAATGCCATTTCTACTCGTAGTGGTAGGGTTTTAGGTCCAGAGAGAGAGATTGAAGTCGAGGAGAGTGATGAGTTAGTGGATGAGGAGATAGTGATGGAGACTCCTGGGGGGTGCAACCTAGGCTAGGCCCAGCAAGTACCGCACCAACCAGTGAGCCCATAGTTAGAGGAAGTGAGGAAACGAAACCAAGAGATGCTAGGCCTTCACCGCTTATAGATCATTCTCGTATGCCGTATCCAGCCCGTGTTAAGAATCAGAAATTCAGAAGAGAGTACGGGAACTTCCTAGATATGTTTAGGCAGCTTAGGATTAACCTTCCGTTTATCGAGGTCCTCCAGCATATGCCGAAATATGCCAAGTTTTTGAAAGATCTTCTTAAACGAAAGGAAAGTCAGGAGGAGCTATTGACCGTTCCACTGAACGGAGAGTGTTCGGCCGTAGTTCTCAATAAGGTTCCCGAAAAGTTACCCGATCCCGGTGTTTTTACTATTACATGTTTGTTTGGTAGGGATACCTCGTGTCAGGCTTTAGCAGACATAGGAGCTAGCACAAACTTAATGCCATATTCGTTGTTTGAGAAGCTAGGCCTAGGCGAACTTACACCCACCCGTATGACCTTGTCTTTAGCTGACCGTTCAGTGAAGTACCCTAGGGGAATCATAGAAAACTTGCTCGTGAAAGTCGATAATTTGGTTTTCCCCGTAGATTTTCTGGTGTTAGATATGGAGGCCGATGAGAGAGTTCCTATTATTTTAGGTCGTCCATTCCTGCGTACTGCTAGGGTACTTGTAGATGTTTGATGGTATGATCACTCTTAGAGCCGGCGACGGTAGTGTCACTTATGTTGCTAAATCCATGAGACACCCGAGTGGTCAAGACGGTCTCATTGATCCATGTCATCCCGTTTATGCGATTGAGTCTTTTATTCCGAGCATGGATCCACGTTCTGAGCACCCCCGTTCCGTCAGAGTTTGTTTGGAAGAGAAAAGAGAGGTCACGAGTTCTCGAGAGTGGATGGAGTTTGATAGAGAGAGGTGGTGGAAAGCGGAGGTTTATGGAGTTTGGAGGAGGTGGAGATAAGAGGAATATGATTGAAGATGAATGGTCGTATCGTGATGCACTTTCTTGGAGGACCATGGAGTTTGACCGTGGTGGAGGAATCTCCACTTGGGCAGCTGATTAGGTCACATAGGAGAGTGTCTTGAGTGAAAACTCAAGTGTAGAGTTTGTAAAATTATTCCATTTTTTAGTCTTGTCGAGTCACTAACGTAGATTTTTGTAGTTCTTCTAGGTTTTTGTTTTTAAGTTTTGTAGGTTTTGAGCTAGAAAAATGACCCCCATGGAAGTATAATGCAAAATTCAAGTGTGGGGATGGAGCTGCCGAACTGTATACTTTTTATTCTTTGCTGCTATTTATTCATGTTTTATATATAGGGTGGGTTGGTTGGTCAGGTGAAATACTTCGGGTGTTTTAACATCTATCAAATTGATACGATATGTTTTAGATATTGTTTGTGTTTCCCGCTTACGTTGGTGTGTGAGAGATGGTAATATTTGTGTTATGTGTACGTTCGGAGTTGGAGGGCAGCTATGGAAGAAGACTTGGCATCATATCGCCATTCTCATATTACCAGCTAAGTCTTTTCCATTATTTATCTTGCTTGTTTATTTTTATTTTTATTTTTTATTTTTTGGTTTTTAGGTTTTTGGTTTTTTGTATTCCAATTTTAGTTTTATTTTTCGTCCTTATCCTTGTATCGACGTCAATACAAAATTTAAGTGTGGGGATAGGACACTTAAGTCGTAGTAAAATTTAATCATATTAATAAAAAAAATTTTGAAAAATGTCTGTTGATTTTGTCTCTTTTTGCATTTAAATGGGAGATGAGGATACTTATCGGAAATTAGTTTTTCAAACTACTAATAATACGAGATAATATTAAAGAAGGCGTACTTAATTTGGGATGTGTCGGTAGGCCCAACTAGTCTTGAAAGGTTTTCCATTGCATATTCTTAATAAACCTAAGTAATCTTATATTTTGTGGGTTCTCATCCTAAGGGGGACAGTGAAGCTAAAATTCGATAAGGTATAGGGAGTATTACCATAAGCTGATTACACTAAAGTGGTGAGAATTGAATGCACTTTAAAATTAACACGCCACTTCGTTTTATGAAAATAAATAAAGAGTGGTGGCGCCGCAAATGTCCAATTTTTATACGAGCTTAGAAGTTAGTTATATATTTTTTGGTAAAAGATGCCTAAGTGCATAATAGAAATAAATAAAATAAATAAATAATTAATTATTCCAAAAGTTGATCTAAAAAGAAAAGGTGAGAAAGTTATGTAATGAAAAATGCCAAAGAAGCATTCTCAAAAATAGAAAAAGAGACCAAAGTGCACATACTAGACGAGATTGAGAGTTTACGTGTTACCAAGGGGATGGTGACTCTGAGGATACACTATTAGGGCTCGAAAGTTTCTAGTCGATAAATATTTTCGTAGGGAATATATAGGACAAAGTCCAATAATATTTAGGACATGCTCGTACGTCCTCACTTGACCTATCATCCATTAATTCCATCTAAGTGCATTTTCTTCTTACCATTAAGGGGTTGTTATCTTACGGTGATATGTTCAACCAGTTTGCTTCAACTCGATTATTTTTAATTGTCTTTACTATGTTTGAGATGGGGTAGGTGGATCTTAACTCCAAAGGTGTGAGACCCATAGGTTTTTGATATCACATGAACTTAAATGCTTAATGTGCGTGGCGGATTGATAGGCTGGTGGCTGGGTTTAAATGGACAACAATATCGGCAATCGCAGTTTTTACGTCTATCTGAGCTATAAGATAACCTTTTATGTTTTTAAAACTGTATTTCTATGAAGCTGGTCCCATTGCAATGAGACATTTTCAGGAACGAAAAAAGGTTAAGTGTAGGGATATTTGATATAACGTTTAATATACATTAATCCCTTGTATATTTTAATTAATATTTTATTAGTTTTTGTTCGGTTTTTATTAGGATTTGTATACTACTAACTTATTTGAATAATGTAGGGGCGAACCAGAGCATCAGAAAACGAACCAGACCGAACCGGGAGTGAACCTGACCAAACAAGGAATGAACCAGACCGGACCAGGCCGGACCCCCCCCCCCCCTTTGGCCGGAGCGCCGTGCGACGGGGAGGGCTAGGCCCGCCGCACAGCACGGCGGTGGTGTTTCCAGATCTTTCTAGCTGTTTCTTGGCCGACTTAACTTATTTTTGGACCCCTTTGCCTATAAAAGGACCTCTAAACTCACCATTAAACATACCTTACGAATTTGGTGAGTTACGAGGCGACCGAGACGAGATTTCAGCAGCTTTGGAGTCAGAGAATCTGCCAGTGAAGTGCTTAATAGTCAAAGACGAAGACTCCGGGTTTTATCTCCTTTATTCTTCCGTTCTTATTTATTTTCGCCATGATTTCGTTTACTATTGTTTTGTTTGATTTTAAGATGTTAGGCTAAACATTATAGACTGCCTAGGCTTATGATGAACCTTTGTTGATGTTAGATTTTCATTGGGGATTTATTTATCGTTATGGTCTTATGAACTAGTAAAAGGTTTACTTATATTAAATTGATGCATATGAATATTTAGGATTGTTTGATTAATTATTATTATTCCATAGTTGCCTTGATTATTTTTTGTCACTATGATAGGTTGCTATTAGGTCAATTACTTTGTGTTTTTGATTATTTTATGATTGATGTGGACTAAGATCATAGGAATAATAATTATTAATTAAATAAACCTAAGTACACTGCTAACCAAATAGCTGTAAGGTGCTAGGTTATTGATAGGTCTTTGTTGATCAGGATTGCTAGATTTAGTTCTTCGTAATGAGTCCGTCTAGGTTTGATTAATTAACTTTGTCTATCAAGTCAATTGAATATATTAGACTGCCTTTGATTTCCGCGCTGTAAGGTAGGATTTCGTATAAAGGAACTAGTTTGTAATTAATTAGGTGACAGTAAGGACACTTTATTTTTAATACCGGTGTGCGTTAAAAGTTATTAGAAAAACATAGGTGTCTCTTGAGAAGGGTCAGGGGTCCTGTTCGGGTTTTCTCTTAAGCTTTTATTTTACGATCGCAGTTCCATAACTAAATAGTCTCCTGGTTAATTGATAACTGAAATTTAGGGATTCTAGCATAGGTGGTTGTTCATCATCATCTGAATTAAGTTTAAGTTATAAGTTTAGTTGTCTTTAGTTTTCTTAATTAATTTTAAACTTAGTTTAATTTTAGTTTTTAGTAAAAACCCCCTTTTAAGAAATTATAATAAATAAATAGTCGTGTTTGTAGTTGAGTCTAATTTAGATAGTTAACGTAATTAAAAGAGTCTCGTGGGTTCGATATCCAGACTTGCTTAGCTTTACTAGAGTCGATCGGTTCATTTGCCGGTTAGTAGTTTAGTTAAGTTTAAGATAATAGAATTTATTACTTAGTGTCTAGATTAGCGAAATTTTAGTTAATAATATTAAACTACTTCAAGCACATCAAGTCTTTGGCGTCGTTGTCGGGGACTCTTTGCGATTGCGTTATTAGCTTTGTTTAGATTTATCTGCTACATTCGAGCTACCTGTTTTGTTTTGTTTCATCTTTGAGTAATAGGAGTCTAGTTAATTTTAGTCTATCTAAGCTTTAAGATAACCTTATATGTTTTTAAAACTGTATTTCTCTGATTTTGATCCCATTGCAACGAGACTTTTTCAGGGACAAAAAAAGGTTAAGTGTAAGGATTTGATATAACGTTTAATATACATTAATCCCTAGTATATTTTAATTAATATTTTATTAGTTTTTTCCGGTTTATATTAGGATTTGTATACTACTAACTTATTTGAATAATGTAGGTCTCGGGATTTGTTCGTGATTAGAGAGGGCTAAAAATGATCAAAAACAAGCTAAACCGGCGAACCGGAGCATCAGGAAACGAACCGGACCAAACCAGGAGTGAACCAGACCAAACCAGGAGTGAACCAGACCGGACCAAGCCGGACCTCCCCCCCTTTGGCCGGAGCGCCGCGCGACGGGGAGGGCTATGCCTGCCGCGCGGCGCGGCGGTGGTGTTTCCAGATCTTTCCAAACGTTAGGAATTTTTTTCACCTATTTCATCTCCCTCTTTCAACCTAATCAAAAAATCCTCTTGCTCGTGCAACCCCTGCTCACTCAGACTTTCTATTTGTGCTGCACACTTCTTCGAACATAGCCATTAGCTCTATTTCGCCCTTGGTAAGATATCGATTATCGTTATCGTATCCCCAAGTTTCGAAATTAGGGTTTCTATTGAATGTTTACTGATGAAATATTTGTTTTGTGCAGGTTCGCAAACTACTACGGAACATGTTACTGAAGAAGCTACTCTTCTTTAACCACTCACCGCTATCAATTGTGCATTTACGGGTACTGATTATTTTCTTTTTTTTGCAGATCTGACGGCGATGAAGTTCGAATCTAGGCACAATATGTGCGCTCTGTTGGAAGTAAATGATGACAATAGGGAGTTGGAGTTAATCATCAATTTCCTTAACAACTCCAACTTGCGAGTAGCATTGACAGAGAACCCAACTATATACAGGATTCACATCACAGATTTCTGGAATTCTGCTACTTATGTTGATGACATCAATAGGAAGAGAATTGAAACCTCTGTCTTAAATCAAGATATTGAAGTCACTGAATCATCAGTCAGAGAGGCAATACAATTAAACGACAATCATGAGGTCCTGTCCTTGTATTCGGTCCCAAGACTGATGAGAATATTTCAAGAAATAATGGGATATCAAAGGGGTGTAAATGAAGGACAGTTTCAGAAGGGAAGCTTTCCCTTGATCTACAGATTCCTGATACATCATATTATACAGTCCTTGTCTCTGCTAAGAGGCATTTGGACTTTGTTGACCAGAGAACTTGCTACCATGACCGTAGCCATATTGTATCAACAACCATTCAATTTTTCAAGATTTATTTTTAATGGTCTGGTGTCCAATGCCGAAAGGGAGGTTGATCAGATATTTCTTATTTACCCAAGATTCCTCCAGATCCTCATCAACAGGTCTCTGCAGAACCTACAATTGACTGGAGATGTTTAAGACAGAAGGACCCGAATATCTGTCAAAAATTGATGGATGCAAGGAGCAAGTTCAATGAAAATGTAGACTGGGATGTCCTCCCTTGGTTACTTGTCCCTGCACTAGGAGTGATTGATGTGCCTCTCACCCCTGGACATAGTGAAGATGATGAAGAAGTAGGTGAAAATGATGAAGGCTATGATGATGATGATGATCATGGAAATGACAATGATGGTGCTGATAATGAGCTAATTGTTGAACCAATTGCCCCTGAGCCTGAGAAAGTTGAGGTTATGGAGCATGTTGATGAAGTGAATGAACCTGTTGGTCATGAGGTTGTTGAGTTTACAGGCCCTGCACCAGATATTCATATGGAAAACCCTGAATGTGGCAGTAGACAAAAGATTGATACTACTACACCGGTTGATGCACCTATTTTGGGATCTAGTGGACTGGCAAATGAACAAATAGATGACGATACATGTGACGTTCGTGACAAAACCAGTTACACCTCAAGATTTACAAATCGAATAAGCGTTTAACCGCTTATTGCATAACGAACGAACGGATAACCGAACGGGTCTGGTTATGACCCAGATTTCTCGGGGGGGCATATATAAGTGATATACATTTAATATAAGCTAATATATTAGTATTATGGCCTTAGTACGATAGCAAATCAGTTAACTATCCGCTATAGACTTAAATGCGGTAGAGAAATACAAAACAAGCATTGTATCATCTGTTAAGCTGAAAAAGACTTACAAAACACTTATTTGGGATGTTTTAAGCGACCCGTGAAAATATTTTCAATTTTTACAACTAAATAGTATGTTTTTATAAATTTACACAAAAATGGCCGAAAAACACTCGTTTTCGCGCAGTTTGTTGTACCCGTTATATTTTTCGCGTCAAAAAACGAACCCGAAATAAATTTGAACTCGGGATTTCATGCTCGGGCATGAAAATCAAGGCCATTGGGCCAAAATAAGGCCCAAAAGGGCCCTAAGTATTCCCGGCCGCAAAAGGAGAACACTTCCCTTCTAAGTTTTCTTTTGTTATTATATTAACTCTTAAGATTTTTTTTTTGACATCAAAACGTGAGAAAAACTCTGGAAAATTCCCTGATCTACATCAACTCATCAGAAACCTCAAGGTGAATCTCATGTTTTGATCATTTATACTAAGTTTAAGCATGTTTAAACATAGTTTCATTACCAAAAATCATTCCTAACCATGAAAAAATCCTAAAAATGGTCCAAAAACATGTTTTATCATACACATGGTTAGGAATCAGAATCATACTCTTTTTTGGCCATAAAAACGGATTAGAGGGTTTAAACAACGTTTTTACGGTTCAAAAGTTCGGTTTAATACCCTAGCCGAAACCCTAAGTTCCAAGGCTGCCATATTGATGAAACATGCTTGTTTTGTGATATAGGCCTGTATCTAGCATGAATAGAAGCACAAAAAACCAAAAACTTGATTAGAAGGGCGAAAACGAACCAAAACCGCTAAGGTAACGCCGAAACACTCGATTACGGGCTGTTTAGGATTCGATTGTGACGTCCATATTTTTAGGCTATAAAATTTTCCAGGGACATCAGGGACAATATCATTGAGTCCATGTTCAAATTTGGTAAGTTTTTGACAATCCGAAAATTTTTGGCGAATTTATTACCGAATTTGGACGTTTATTTGGGGAAAATATATAAATTACTTGAAAAATTATGAAATTTTGTGGGGAACTCAGTTTTAGTATATTATGATCACTTATGAAATTTGGGGTGATTTGAAAAACCCTAAGTATGTTTTGTGCATTTACGTTTAATTGAATTTTCATAGTCGTTTTGGCTCGAAAAGGGTATTTGGCAAGATTATTAGGGTTTGGAAATTTTCTAGGTTGTTTTGGAATATATTTTGATCACTCCGAAATTTTGGTGGATATTTTGGAAAAGGTTTGGTATAAACAGATGATTTTCGGGCTAAATATAGCAGATTTTATTTTTATTTTTCGTCCTTATCCTTGCATTGAGGAAAATGCAAAATTTAAGTGTGGGGATAGGACACTTGAGTCGTAGTCAAAATTTTAATCATATTAATAAAAAAAATTTGAAAAAGTTTTGAAAAATGTCCATTGATTTTGTCTCTTTTTGCATTTAAATGAGAAATGAGGATACTTATCGGGAATCAGTTTTTCAAACTACTAATAATATGAGATAATATTAAAGAAGGCATACTTAACTTGGGATGTGTCAGTAGGCCCAACTAGTCTTGAAAGGTTTTCCATTCTACATTCTTAATAAACCTAAGTAATCTTAGATTTTGTGGGGTCTAATCCTAAGGGTGGCAGTGAAGCTGAAATTCAATAAGGTATAAGGAGTATTACCATAAGCTGATTACATTAAGGTGGTGAGAATTGAATGCACTTTAAAATTAGCGTGCCACTTCGTTTTATGAAAATAAATAAAGAGTGGTGGCGCTCGCAAATGTCCAATTTTTATACGAGCTTAGAATTTAGTTATATATTTTTAGGTAAAAGATGCCTAAGTGCATAATAGAAATAAATAAATAAATAAAATAAATAAATAAGTATTCCAAAATCTGATCTAAAAAGAAAAGGTGAGAAAGTTATGTAATGAAAAATGCCAAAGAAACATTCTCAAAAATAGAAAAAGAGGCCAAAGTGCACATACTAGACGAGACTGAGAGTTTACGTGTTACCAAGGGGATGGTGACTCTGAGGATACACTATTGGGGCTCGAAAGTTTCTAGTCGATAAATATTTTCGTAGGGAATATATAGGACAAAGTCCAATAATATTTAGGACATGCTCGTACGACCTCACCTGACCTATCATCCAGTAATTCCATCTAAGTGCATTTTCTTCTTACCATTAAGGGGTCGTTATCTTCTGGTGATATTTTCAACCAGTTTGCTTCAACTCGATTATTTTTAATTGTCTTTACTATGCTTGAGATGGGGTAGGTGGATCTTAACTCCAAAGGTGTGAGACCCATAGGTTTTTGATATCACATGAACTTAAATGCTTAATGTGCGTGGCGGCTTGATAGGCTGGTGGCTGGGTTTAATTGGACAACAATATCGGCAATCGCACTTTTTACGTCTATCTGAGCTTTAAGATAACCTTATATGTTTTTAAAACTGTATTTCTCTGAAGCTGATCCTATTGCAATGAGACTTTTTCAGGAACGAAAAAAGGTTAAGTGTAGGGATATTTGATATAACGTTTAATATACATTAATCCCTTGTATATTTTAATTAATATTTTATTAGTTTTTGTTCGGTTTTTATTAGGATTTGTATACTACTAACTTATTTGAATAATGTAAGTCCCGGGATTTGTTCGTGGTTAAAGAGGGCGAAAAACAATCAAAAACAAGCTAAACCGGCGAACCGGAGCATCAGGAAACGAACCGGACCGAACCGGGAGTGAAACTAACCGAACCAGGAGTGAACAAGACCGGACCAGGCCGGACCCCCCCCCCTTTTGGCCGGAGCGCCGTGCGACGGGGAGGGCTAGGCCCGCCGCGCGGTGCGGCGGTGGTGTTTCCAGATCTTTCTAGCTGTTTCTTGGCCGACTTAACTTATTTTTGGACCCCTTTGCCTATGAAAGGACCTCTAAACTCACCATTAAACATACCTTGAAGTCCATACGAATTTGGTGAGTTCTGAGGCGACCGAGACGAGATTTCAGCAGCTTTGGAGTCAGAGAATCTGCCGGCGAAGTGCTTAATAGTCAAGGACGAAGTCTCCGGGTTATCTCCTTTGTTCTTCCGTTCTTATTTATTTTCACCACGATTTCGTTTACTATTGTTTTGTTTGATTTTAAGATTTTAGGCTAAACATTATAGACTGCCTAGTCTTATGATGAACCTTTGTTGATGTTTGATTTTGATTGGGGATTTATTTATCGTTATGGTTTTAGGAACTAGTAAAAGGTTTACTTATATTAAATTGATGCATATGAATATTTAGGATTGTTTGATTAATTATTATTATTCCATAGTTGCCTTGATTATTTTTTGTCACTATGATAGGTTGCTATTAAGTCAATTACTTTGTGTTTTTGATTATTTTATGATTGATGTGGACTAAGATCAAAGAAATAATAATTATTAATTAAATAAACCTAAGTGTGCTGCTAACCTAAATAGCTATAAGGTGCTAGGTTATTGATAGGTCTTTGTTGATCAGGATTGCTAGATTAGTTCTTCGTAAGGAGTCCGTCTAGGTTTGATTGATTAACTTTGTCTATCAAGTCAATTGAATATATTAGACTGCCTTTGATTTCCGCGCTGTAAGGTAGGATTTCGTATAAAGGAACTAGTTTGTAATTAATTAGGTGACAGTAAGGTAGCTTGATTTTTAATACCGGTGTGCGTTAAAACTTATTAGAAATCCATAGGTGTCTCTTGAGAAGGGTTAGGGGTCCTGTTCGGGTTTTCTGTTAATCGTTTATTTTACGATCGCAGTTCCATAACTAAATAGTCTCCCGGTTAATTGATAACTGAAATTTAGGGGATTCTAGCCTAGGTGGTTGTTCATCATCATCTGAATTAAGTTTAAGTTATAAGTTTAGTTGTCTATAGTTTTCTTAATTAGTTTTAGACTTAGTTTAATTTTAGTTTTTAATAAAACCCCGCTTTTAAGAAATAATAATAAGTAAATAGTCGTGTTTGTAGTTGAGTCTAATTTAGATAGTTAACGTAATTAAAAGAGTCTCGTGGGTTCGATATCCGGACTTGCTTAGTTGTACTAGAGTCGATCGGTTCACTTGTCGGTTAGTAGTTTAGTTAAGTTTAAGAGTATAGAATTTATTACTTAATGTCAAGATTAGCGTAATTTAGTTAATAATATTAAACGACTTCAAGCACATCAAGTTTTTGGCACCGTTGTCGGGGACTCTTTGCGATTGCGTTATTAGCTTTGTTTAGATTTATCTGCTACATTCGTGCTTCTCGTTTTGTTTTGTCTTTGAGTCATAGGAGTCTAGTTAATTTTAGTTTAATTTTAAGTTTAGTTTATTTTATTTATTTTTAGTTTTATTTTTGTATTTAAATAGAGTCTATTGATTTGGTCTTGTGTGCTTTTCAGGTTTATGACACATCTTCGTTCACAAGGACCACTTCCGTTAAAGTCAGAAGTCAGTTCACCTATCACCATAGATTCTCCACCGAAATCATCACCACACAGTTCACCCCAGTCGAGCCCCATAACCATTCCCGATATTCAAATGGCCAACAACCAAACCGTTTACCAACAAGCTTTCGAGGGTTTCACCGGAGATCACTCGCCCATCATCACCCCCGTAATCGATAACCCAAATTCCTAGCAGATTCCCTCTTATGTCATAACCAATCTCATCCAGAGTAATCTATTCCATGGCCATGACGATGAGGACGCACCAGCACACATCAACCGTCTCACCCGTGTGCTCAGAACGTTCAATTTGCAAGGTGCTAATGAATATGCCATTTTCCTCCATTTATTCCCGTTTTAACTTACGGGTCGTGCCGCCACTTGGCTCGATTCACAACCTGCTAGAGCATTCACTACTTGGGAGGCGTTGCGTACCGCTTTCTTGAAGAAATACTTCCCGCCTGCCAAAGCATCTCGCCTCCGTAATCAGATCCATTCTTTCCATATGGAGCCGGACGAGCCATACTGTCAAGCTTGGTTGCATTTTCAAGGTTTATCGGCTCGTTGTTCACAGCATGGCCTTACTCCATGGGCCATTGTTGAGAAGTTTTACAATGGGCTGACATATGAGACACAGGCTCGTTTCGACACTACCGCTGGAGGTAACTTAACGGATAAGAAAAATGTAGTAGAATGTAATGAGTTATTTGAAAGTTTTGCCCAATCCGGTTTTGCTAAAAAGCCTCGCAACGGGAATTCAAATCCCGTCACTAGTACACCCTCATCCGTCCGAGGTGTGCACCAGGTTAATCTGGATACTAGTGTGGCTGCTGCCTTAGAGAGTCTAGCCAGCGAGATTAAAAACCTTAAGGCTAAGATAGATAAGTGCGAGTATGGGACTTCAGATTGTCCGTTGATCAGTCAGGAGCAGGTAGTGTTCATAGGAGGGCAAAATAGGGTTCCTAATGCATTTATTGGTAATAATAATTCAAATTGGAACAATTATAAAGGGAACAACTATAATTCTAATTGGCATTCTTCCGGTACACCCCCTAGGTCCAACCAAGTTCAAATCTTAACCGGGGGCAGGATCAATCGTTTTGTGGGGATCAAAGTAGTCAAGGTGAGAGTAATTGGCCCGATCTATGTAAGAAGTTGGATGAGATGATGCAGCAAATCATTACTAGAGATCAAGTTACTCAAAAGACTCTTACCAAGCATGATCTATTTCTTAAGAATTAACAATCAGCTATGCTCGACATGCAAAGGACCATTGGTGATATAGCCCGACGTTTAGATGAGAGACCCCTAGGTCAGTTTTCAGGTTCTACTCAGCAGAATCCGGCCGCTCAAATAAATGTCATTTCTACTCGTAGTGGTAGGGTTTTAGGTCCAGAGAAAGAGATTGAGGTAGAGGAGAGTGATGAGTTAGTGGATGAGGAGATAGTGATGGAGACTCCTGGGGGGTGCAAACTAGGCTAGGCCCAGCAAGTACCGCACCAATCAGTGAGCCCATAGTTAGAGGAAGTGAGGAATAGAAACCAAGAGATGCTAGGCCTTCACCGCTTATAGATCATTCTCGTATGCTGTATCCAGCCCGTGTTAAGAATCAGAAATTCAGAAGAGAGTACAGGAACTTCCTAGATATGTTTAGGAAGCTTAGGATTAACCTTCCGTTTATCGAGGTCCTCCAGCATATGCCGAAATATGCCAAGTTTTTGAAAGATCTTCTTAAACGAAAGGAAAGTCTGGAGGAGTTTTCGACCGTTCCACTAAACGGAGAGTGTCTGGCAGTAGTTCTCAATAAGGTTCCCGAAAAGTTACCCGATCCCAGTGTTTTTACTGTTCCATGTTTGTTTGGTAGGGATACCTCGTGTCAGGCTTTAGCAGACCTAGGAGCTAGCATAAACTTAATGCCATATTCGTTGTTTGAGAAGCTAGTCCTAGGTGAACTTACACCCACCCGTATGACCTTGTCTTTAGCTGACCGTTCAGTGAAGTACCCTAGGGGAATCATAGAAAACTTGCTCGTGAAAGTCGATAATTTGGTTTTCCCCGTAGATTTTGTGGTTTTAGATATGGAGGCCGATGAGAGAGTTCCTATTATTTTAGGTCGTCCATTACTGCGTACTGCTAGGGCACTTGTAGATGTAATATGCGAATGACGATACGACCATTCATAGCTGGTCATTCGCATATTACCAGCTAAGTCTTTTTCATTATCTATCTTGCTTGTTTATTTTTATTTTTATTTTTTTGGTTTTTAGGTTTTTAGGTTTTTGGTTTTTTGTATTCCGATTTTATTTTTATTTTTCGCCCTTATCCTTGCATTGAGGACAATGCAAAATTTAAGTGTGGGGATAAGACACTTGAGTCGTAGTTAAAATTTTAATCATATTAAAAAAAAGTTTTGAAAAATGTCCGTTGATTTTGTCTCTTTTTGCATTTAAATGGGAGATGGGGATACTTATCGGGAATTCGTTTTTCAAACTACTAATAATATGAGATAATATTAAAGAAGGCGTACTTAACTAGGGATGTGTCGGTAGGCCCAACTAGTCTTGAAAGGTTTTCCATTGCATATTCTTAATAAACCTAAGTAATCTTAGATTTTGGGGGTTCTCATCCTAAGGGGGGACACTGAAGCTGAAATTCGATAAGGTATAGGGAGTATTACCATAAGCTGATTACCCTAAGGTGGTGAGAATGGAATGCACTTTAAAATTAGCACGCCACTTCGTTTTATGAAAATAAATAAAGAGTGTTGGCGCCCGCAAATGTCCAATTTTTATACGAGCTTAGAATTTAGTTATATATTTTTAGGTAAAAGATGCCTAAGTGCACAATAAAATAAATAAATAAATAAGTATTCCAAAAGTTGATCTAAAAAGAAAACGTGAAAAAGTTATGTAATGAAAAATGCCAAAGAAGCATTCTCAAAAATAGAAAAAGAGGCCAAAGTGCACATACTAGACGAGACTGAGAGTTTACGTGTTACCAAGGGGATGGTGACTCTGAGGATACACTATTGGGGCTCCAAAGTTTCTTGTCAATAAATATTTTCGTAGGGAACATATAGGACAAAGTCCAATAATATTTAAGACATGCTCGTATGACCTCACTTGACCTATCATCCATTAATTCCATCTAAGTGCATTTTCTTTTTACCATTAAGGGGTTGTTATCTTATGGTGATATGTTCAACCAGTTTGCTTCAACTCAATTGTTTTTAATTGTCTTTACTATGCTTGAGATGGGGTAGGTGGATCTTAACTCTAAAGGTGTGAGACCCATAGGTTTTTGATATCACATGAACTTAAATGCTTAATGCGCGTGGGGGCTTGATAGGCTGGTGCGTGGGGGCTTGATAGACTGCCTAGGCTTATGATGTACCTTCGTTGATGTTTGATTTTGATTGGGGATTTATTTATCGTTATGGTTTTATGAACTAGTAAAAGGTTTACTTATATTAAATTGATGCATATGGATTTTTAGGATTGTTTGATTAATTATTATTATTCCATAGTTTTCTTGATTATTGTTTGTCATTATGATAGGTTTCTATTAGGTCAATTACTTTGTGTTTTTGATTATTTTATGATTGATGTGCACTAAGATCATAGGAATAATAATTATTAACTAAATAAACCTAAGTGTGCTGCTAACCTAAATAGCTGTAAGGTGCTAGGTTATTGATAGGTCTTTGTTGATCAGGATTGCTAGATTTAGTTCTTCGTAATGAGTCCGTCTAGGTTTGATTGATTAACTTTGTCTATCAAGTCAATTGAATATATTAGACTGCCTTTGATTTCCGCGCTGTAAGGTAGGATTTCGTATAAAGGAACTAGTTTGTAATTAATTAGGTGGCAGTAAGGAAACTTTATTTTTAATACCGGTGTGCGTTAAAACTTATTAGAAATCCATTGGTGTCTCTTGAGAAGGGTCAGGGTCCTGTTCGGGTTTTCTCTTAAGCGTTTACTTTACGATCCCAGTTCCATAACGAAATAGTCTCCCGGTTAATTGATAACTGAAATTTAGGGGATTCTAGCCTAGGTGGTTGTTCATCATCATCTGAATTAAGTTTAAGTTATAAGTTTAGTTTTCTTTAGGTTTCTTAATTAGTTTTAGAATTAGTTTAGTTTTAGTTTTTAAACCCCCCCCCCCTTTTAAGAAATAATAATAAATAAATAGTCGTGTTTGTAGTCGAGTCTAATTTAGCTAGTTAACGTAATTAAAATAGTCTCGTGTGTTCGATATCCGGACTTACTTAGCTGTACTAGAGTCGATCGGTTCACTTGCCGGTTAGTAGTTTAGTTAAATTTAAGAGTCTAGAATTTATTACTTAGTGTCTTGATTAGCGTAATTTTAGTTAATAATATTAAACTACTTCATGCACATCAATACCCATATTAGATGACAAGAAGAAACAAAAAAAAAAAAAGAAAACTTAAGTCCTTCACGGTTTGACTTTCAAAGCCAAACTGGAGCATAAAAGCAATTCCTCTTGAAAAATACAATGAACTTGAACTTGAAAGATGAAGAATGGAAAATTGAAAGTAACAAATAATGAGTGACTTTTTATAGGAGACAAGGCCAAAGGAGTTAGTAAAATAGTTTAAATTTTGATCAAGCTAGTTAAAACTCATAAAACACTTTGAAATGGATTAATTAATTCAATGAATTGACTTGAAACTTAGTAATTTGAGTTGTAGCATGATTTACAACAATAATATGAATTAAAGACCATTTGAATGTGTTTAAAATTGTGTTAAAAACATTAAAATTATGTGAACCAAAATCCTGTAGCAGGTAGGTTGGTCGCATATCGCGACCAAGGGAAGACTCGCTGAGTTTGTATCCGTTGCGCTACGCGACGGACTTAGTTTAGGTTCATAAAATACAAGAAACGAAACATAAGATTAATTAATAACATTAAATATATATATGTATATATATATAAACAAATCTGAAAAATTAAAGGGGGTCGGTTTTCGGGTTTGAAAAACATTAGCCTTTCCGTGAATCACCATTAAACTCCTTATTTCTTGATTTAATTTGATCAATTATGATTCACCTTGCAAAGGCAAATAAACATATAGAGTAATATTATTAATGTTAACATAATAATATTTAAATGCTAAATCGCTTTAGGACACTTAGCTCTATTCAGGATCCTGGTGCATCTGTTAGGATCCATAAGACACCATCGTTAGGATCCTTAAGATAATTTTTAATTCCGAATACTTTAAATTTTATCTATAACAATTACCCCTAAATATTTACAGTTGTATTCCATTTTATACGGTTGTAGATATTTTGAAATCCTCTTATTTTGTGTTTTGTTAGTTTCTTTTGGATTCTTACTCCCCTGAATGTTTGTTAGTACTTTCGGAAAACTTTAAGGATCTAAGGATCCATTAAAATACTTTTGAAAGATTTTGGATCTAAGGATCCTTGGGAATACACCAATTTTTGAAATATTTTGGATTTATGGATCCTTGTTGACAAGCTCAATCTTAAGTGACGAGTAGATGTCTATGCTAATTCCTTAGTCGGGGACAAGCTTGATTTTCTTGGGACTTCTACCAAACTTTTGTGCACGTAAATATCAAAACCTTATATAATATGTTAATGTTAATTTCTTTGTGTAACATGTCTGTTACAACTTTTCTCTTGATCCAAAATATAACTGTTTTGGTCAAAAATCGGCCTAAGGATCACTTAACCAAATTCGCATGTGAGGATTGGTGCTTGTACGAACAAATATGATAAAAGTAACGATTATAAAAAATGAACACAAAGATTTATACGAGGAAAAGCCCTTGGTAACTAGTATCTCGCCGGCATAAAAACCTCGGGCAGTGAAAACTATCACTACCGATTATATTGAACTTGAAAGGATTACAAAGAGTGGAATTATAGCTGATCATGATTACAAGTGTTTCTGCTAAAAATTCTAAGTGTTCATGTCTTGTGTATGTTATGACCAGCTATAGTTTGAGTTATATATACAAGTAAAAATAACGGCTAGTAACTAATTAAGCTATAAACTTGGTCACGTTCATTTACTGCTGTGTCTTGATCGTTTGAGGATATAGACGAGGTGGGTAGACTTAGTAAATTACGCTCTTCGCAATAGTAGGCCTTCTGGTAAACACGTGTTTTATCTGCAAAAAAATAGATTATAATATAACTGAAGTCGACTATTGAGGATCCTTGAACCACTGAGGATCCTCAGTCCTAGAAACAGCCACCACAGATAATTGATCTTCGAGGATCAAAGATCCTGGTCCCAACAATTTCCCCCAAACATGATAGGTGTGTAGGGAACAGTTGTCATGTTTATCTCGAGAAAAATGCATCGTAACCGTCGATTAAGAGTAGATGTGACTGTCGCCTGCCATCGTATAATTGCGCCTACTTAATAGAGTCGAACCCTTATATCTTCCTTCTTCATCGAATTATAAGTGTATTTCCGACATCACTATCAGGTATCCTTCTTTCTCTTTCTATTATTTCCTTCACTTTTCTCATCCTTCTGTCACAATGCCTAAAAGAAACCAAAGAGCTTCCTTTAGCTCGAGCCCAAAAGACATCATTGCTGAACTTCAGAGCTAACATCTTCTTAAAGATCTGGTTTCTGAAATTTGCAAATTCACCAATGAAGAAATCCGTAGCATCTGCGATTGTTTTCTTGAGGGAACAGTGTTTAGACCCTACGACCCCTAAGTAAAGAGTAACTGCATCTCTATCGATTGGGTTTGCTTTCCAGCACTCCCATTCCTTCTTGGCTTTTCGTATCCGTTTCCTGATCTTACAACTACTTTCTTCTCCTACACCGGTATTAGCTATATTCAAGCTATGTCAATGATGTGGAGGACTTTGCACACCGTTGAAAGACTGATTGCAGAGCAAGATCTTGATTTCACTCTTCCGGCCCTTTCTTATCTGTATAGCCTCGTAACCTATGGCTCCAGCAGATTTTTCTTTAAAAGTAAACCCTTTCAGCCTTTACCGAACAACAAGACCACTCACAATGACCAAAGTTGGAAGAACCAGTTCTTTTTTGTTTTAAGAGACAGTATCCCAAATGGAAATTTATTACCAACTCGCTGGATCCTGAAGGGTAGGGTAGTGGATCCAGAGGATAGGTGATCCTTGTTTTATTGATTAACTGACTATAAATTTGTTACTCCTTATGCAGTATCCAACTTTTCAGATCTTGCTGTTGACTCTGACGGTATCCAGAAGGCAAAGGTGTTCCTGTCTCTGGATCCTTTTGATCGGACCTTCAAGATTGTTGGTGAAGAATCATCAACTGACTCAAACGAGGATACCGCAAGCTCTTCATAATCAATGTCAAGTAAGTTAAATTTAAAAATCCAATGAGAAGGATAAAATAACTAGAGAAATGGTAGATTCAGAAAAAATTATCTTTTTCTGATATCATTTGTGAAGGTGCCCAAAAGTCAACATCCAAGTCATCCAAGAATCTGTTGGGTCAATTCCAGCTACAGGATGTCGACAGTCTCATCTCCTCCCATTCCACCGAGAAAAAACCCATGAAAAGCTCTAGCCTCGTACCGCCAAAGTCCATGACTACTCGTTCCAAGGCAAGCACAAAGAGAAAAAGAGACCCTGACTTGGAGGTCCACAGTGCACAACATGTGTTTAATCAACTTTCAGAAGTAAGGATCCTTTATCCATAGTCATAAATGTTTTGGTTGTATCTTTAACTCGTTGTCTTTTTGCAGGCCGTGGCCAGCTTCAAAGCCTTGTATGATGAGAACGTGGCCAATACGGAGAAGGAACTGGCCAAATATCGTGCCGGCATAAGACAAGCTCAATACAGTACTTCAAGCGGAGAAGAAAGCCTTGGAAGACAAGCTAGCCCTCGCAGACATCCGAGCTCAGGAGCAGGTGGTGGAGGTTACGGAACAGGCCAAGGTGTGGGCTAGTAAGGCGGTGCTAACAACCAGGATTAAGATGGCTGCAGAGGCTGAGGATCCTAGCTTCGATAGGTCCACTTTGAATGTGGCTATGTGGGAGAAGGCATTGGCTGGCTTTGGTGAGGAGAGAGGGGATGTTGGGGTCAATAAGAGGATCAAGGATGCTGGGACGAGCGGGGCTAAGGACGACGTGTTGGAGGTCAAGGAGGCTGGTGAAGGTGATGGCGACATGGCTAAGGAGTAGGCAGCGCAATGGGCGATGATGGATATGAAGACAAGGCCGGAGCCCATTTTTTATGATGTTTTAATGGTTTTTCTTGTTGATGGTTTGTATGGACAATAGTAGTTGTAATCCTCGGGATCGATGATCCTTAAGACAATTATCAAAGGTGGTTAGGGTGGAGGGATCCTCTGTTTTGGGGATGAAAGCTTAATCGCCTTTCTTTTCTTTTTTTTCTGCATGGACATATGATAACTTTGATGTAGCCTGATCCGGGTGGATGGTCCACGTTTTGCTGGTGAAGCCCGAATCACCTTTTTATCTTGCTTATAATAATATAACTCTTTTGTCTTTTGTTTTATCATCTGTGTTACTAGGATAGAGAATCCTTTACACTTGGGATTTTCTTCTTCAAATTATTCACCTGTTAGAATAAATTATCAAAAGATAATTTAATAGTTAGAAAAGTTGGATTTAAACCCAACCATCTTGGGGACAAGCCCAATAAGACGTGGGGACACGCCCAATAAATACGTGGGGACAAGCCCAATAAAACGTGAGGAGAAGCCCAATAAAACGTGGGGACAAGCACAATAAATATGAGCGACGAGCCGATCCTTGGCACTGGCCCAATTGTACGCGGTGACGAGCCTAACCCGGCGTTGACCTTAACTTGTGTATATGGTACGTCTACCATTTAATTCGTAGGATCCAAAATATGATCTTTAGCCATGAAATTGTCAGCCACGTATAGTGTACTGGTCCCACAGCCTCCAAACATTTCCGGATAATCGTGCGCTCCAGGCGAGGGTGTCAAAACCCTAATTCGGGAGATAAGGTGAAAACCTTATAAACCTGGCGACAAGGCCAATTAAACTTAGGAAAGAGTTGGCCAACCCCTATTGCTCGGCATTTCAGATTCAGGATTGAAGTAACTGACTAGGATCAAGGATCCTGATTAACAAAAATATTTTTTCAAATGAAATGCATTCCAAGCCCTTGGGAGCAAGTCACCTTCCATATTCATCAGACGATATGCCCCCTTTCCTGCTTTAGCTTAAATTAAATAAGGACCTTCCCATTTGGGTGCTAACTTCCCGTCAGCGGGATTAGTTGTATTTTGGAACGCCTTTTGAAGAACTAAATCCCTGACTTGAAATCTTCTGATTCTGGTATTTTTGTTGTATGCACCGACTATCTTTTGTTGGTAAGTAGCCATCCTGAATCTTGCTTGATCTCTAAGTTCCTCCACAGTGTCTAGATATTGGACAAGATTCTCGTTGTTTGTCTAAGGATCACGGATGCTTGTTCTGGTTGTTGGATACACCATTTCGATGGGGATCACTGCCTCAGCTCCAAAGACTAATGAGAACGGTGTTTGTCCTGTGGCATTCTTTGGAGTTGTCCTATCTGCCCAAAGCACATAAGGTAGTTCCTCAGCCCATTTGTCCTTCTTCGTTCCAAGCTTCTTCTTCAGGTTGTTGATGATGATCTTGTTACTTGATTTTGCTTGTCCATTTGCTTGTGGATGGACTGGTGTTGAAGTGATCATCTTTATTCCCCAACTGTCACAAAAGCGAGTAGTTCTTTTTCCAATAAATTGGGAACCATTATCACAAATAATTACAGAAGGGATTCCAAATCTAGTAATAATGTTACGTTTAATAAAGGATATAACTTCCTTTTCCCTAACTTGAGGGAAAGCCTCAGCTTCGATCCATTTAGATAAATAGTCTGTCATTGCTAACATGAATACTTTTTCCCTGGAGCCGTAGGAAGTTTGCCCACTATATCCATTCCCCATTTCATGAATGGCCACGAAGAGACGATTGGATATAAGGGTTCTGCCGGTTGATGTAGAATGTTTCCATGACTCTGAAAAGCATCGCACTTCCTGAAGTACTCCGTAGCATCCTTCTTCATAGTAGGCCAGAAGTATCCGTTTCTTAGAATCCTAGAGAATAATGCTATACCCCCTGTATGGTTGCCACAATCTCCTTCATGGAAATCCTTCAGCACTTCTTGGATCTCGAATCCTTCGATGCACCTTAAATATGGACCTTCAAGGGATTTCTTATATAGCATATTATGTACAATAGTATATTGGGATACCTTGGCTTTAAAAGCTTTGGGGTTTTCTTCTTTTGGGATTTCTCCATCTTGGATATACTTCATTATTGGAAGGATCCAGGATAAACGATCAAGAGGATGATCCATAGGATCTGTGTGTAGATTCCCATCTATTTCCATTGCTTAGCATTCCTCAATTGCAGGGGATAAAACGTGGATGATAGGAATTTTTATGTTCTCTGGGAGCTTCAAAACTGAAGCTAAGTTTGCTAAGGTGTCGGCCCCAGCATTTTCTTCTCTTGGTACCTGCGTAATGTTAAAATAATTGAAGGATCCTATAAGATCCTTTACTATATCTATATATTTAATTAATTTCTCACCTTTGACTGCATATGAACTGTTAAAGTGATTAGCAATTAATAATGAATCTACAAAAACTTGAAGATACCTGATTCTTATACCTTTGGCTAGTTGTATACCTGGGATGAGTGCCTTATATTTTGCCTCGTTGTTAGTGGCCTGGAATTCACAAGCTATCGAATGGGGTAGTATGTCCCCCTGTGACGATTTTAGTAGTATTCCCAATCCTGTTCCATTGACATTTGAGGCTCCGTCAGTGAAGAGTGTCTAAGGATCCTTGGTCTCTTCAAGCTGTTGAACTTCAAGATTGGCTTGTTCTTCTATGTCACTACTGAAATCAACCACAAAGTCTGCTAGTGCATGTGACTTAATCGCATTTCTAGGCTCATATTGAATATCATACACACTTAGCTTTACAGCCCACTTAGCCATTCTACCCGGCATTTCCGGTTTTCTAAGGACATTCTTTATGGGATAATTAGTTTTTACAACAATAGTATGAGTTTCAAAATAATGTCTTAACTTAGTTGAAGCCATGATCAGAGCGAGAATAAGTTTTTCTAGGTGAGAGTACCTGCATTCGTCATCGAGGAGACTTTTACTTACATAGTAAATAGGATGTTGATTACCTTCGTGATTCTTCACCAAGACTGCACTCAAAGTAGTGAGGGAGACGGCTAGATAGAGGGTCAATGGTTCTCCATCTATAGGCTTCATCAAAGCGGGGGCCGAGGATAAGTAATCCTTTAGAGTGGTGAGAGCAGCTTCATGTTTCTCCATCCACTCAAATTTCTTGCTTTTCCTCAGGATGTCATAGAAATCTTTACATTTTTCAGAGGATTTCAATATGAACCTGTTAAGTGCTGCCACCCTTCCTGTTAATCTCTGTACCTCCTTGACGTTTGTTGGGGACATGAGATTTAAGATGGCTTGGATTTGCTCTAGACTCGCCTCTATCCCCCTTTTGGTTACCAAATACCCAAGGAATTTTCCGGCTTTGACACCAAATACACATTTAACAGGATTTAGCTTCATGTTGTATTTGTCAAGGATGTCAAATGCTACTTCCAAATCCTTTAGGTGATCCTCTGCCTTCTTTGACTTTACCACCATATCATCGATGTAGACTTCCATGGTGTCTCTCAACTGTTCCTTGAACATCATATTGACTAGTCTTTGATATGTAGCACCTGCATTTCTAAGACCAAACGGCATAGAAATATAACAATATATGCCCGTAGGGGTTATAAATGTTGTATCCTCTTAATCAGATGGTTCCATCTGGATTTATTGAAATTCTGACAAAGGATCCATAAAGGTCAACATTTCATGCCCTGCGGTAACATCCACTATGGAGTCAATGTGGGGAAGAGGAAAAGGATCCTTGGGACATGCCTTATTTAAATCAGTAAAATCAACACATACCCACCACTTTCCGTTTTTCTTTTGAACTACAACCACATTGGCTAACCATTTTGGATAATTTACTTCCCTAATCATACCTACCTTTAGTAGTTTCTGTACCTCTTCTTGGATGATCGCGTTTCTTTCCGGAGCGAATTTCCTTCTCTTTTGGTGAATAGGCCTGAAAGAAGGATCAATTCCAAGTTTATGGGTTATTAGATCTTTAGAAATACCTGTCATATCTTCGTGCTTCCACGCGAAGGTTGACTTTCTTCATTGTAAAAAGGATATTATTAGATCCTTCTCAATGGACTCTTATATTTCAACACCTATTAGGACTTTGTCGTCAGGATCCTCTAGGTCAAGACTACTTCCTTAGAGTCTTGTTCCCTAGTCTCCAGGACATTTCTTCTCGTTTTCTGTAATTGCTATGCTTCCCTCAACTTCTTTCTAGGCTTCATTGAAGAAGTATAGCAATCCTTAGCGTCTTGTTTATCACTTTCAATCTTCGCTATTCCCCATGGGGTAGGTAGCTTTACGCATTGGTGGTAAGTGGAGGGGACTGCCTTCATTTCGTGTATCCACGGCCTGCCAAGAATAACATTGCATCAGGACAAGGAATCGATAACAAAAAAATTTTTTAATAGAATTACTCCCTCTCTATATATGGGTAGTTTGATGTCCCCCAATGTATTCTTTGTTTTCCCACTAAATCCTACAAGAACTGAGGATCGTGGGACAATTTCCGATTCTGGGATATTCATCCTTCTGAGTACTTCCAATTGGATGATGTTAACTGAACTTCCCCCATCAATGAGTATCCTACGAACGTAATGGTTAGAAATAAATAAGGTAATGACTAAGCCGTCATGATGAGGATCCTGGACATTGACTCGATCATCCTCATCAAAGGAGATAATTCTTTGCTCGGCTGTTGTAGAAGTCCTGATCGGCCTTTCACCATTCTCCAGTTTGCATTCTTTGGCGTACTTCTTCGTAGCTGAATATGAAGTTCTGCATATATCAGATCCTCCAAAGATCAAGTTGATAACTTGAGCATCTAGGGGAGGTGGAACAGCCTTCTTCGGGACTGGTTCAGGATCCTGGGCCCTGGACCATTTTCTTCCAAACAGCTCCTTAAGGTAACCCTTGCTGAGGAGGTAGCTTATCCTCCTTTCTCAAGGCTATGCAATCCTCTGTCATATGGACGAAGTCTTTGTGAAAGGCACACCATTTCGATTTGTCTTTGGGGGTGGTACCTTCTCATTTTTCCTTGGCCATCTTGCTTTGTCACCCAAGTTCCTAACAGCAAGCATCACTCCTCCCATATCTACGGAGAAGCAGTAATCGCATATTCTTGGACAATCTTCATCGTCCTCCTCTTCTTTTACAGCATTGATCTTCTGGCCATTTGGTTTGTTGTATGCTTTAGAGTTGTTGTTTCTGAAGTAGGGTCCCTACTTCTTGTCTTGAGATTCATTTTTTGCTGAAGTGTTCAGTTGATCTTGTATTCTTTGATCCTCCTCCAATCTGTTGAATCTTATAGCTCTGTTTCGGACTTCATCTAAATTCCTGCAAGGGGTCATCACAAGATCTTGATAAAATGGAGAGTCCTTTTGTAACCCCATCTTGAATACCTCAACAGCTGTCAGGACATCCAAATTTGGAATTTCCAAGACCTCTCTTCCAAATCTAGTGAGGAACTGCCTAAGAGGTTCCCCATGAGGTTGGAAAACTTTATATAAATCACTAGTTAATTTTTCAAAGGATCTACTGCATGAAAATTGACTATTAAACAGATTGATCAAATGAGAAAAGGAAGTAATAGAATAAGGAAGAAGACTTAGCAGCCATTTAAGGGTGGATCCAGTGAGGGTTGAGCCAAAGCCTTTACACAAGCAAGCTTCTTTCAATCTATCTGGGATTGGATTAATTTCCATCCTCTCACGGTATAAGGCCACATGTTCCTAAGGATCCGTGGATCCATCATATAACTTCATACTAGGGGCAGTGAAGCGCTTTGGTATCTCGGCATCACAAATTGGTGGAGCGAACCTGGATATGTTATGGCTTCCTGCTGGTAATTCGGAATAGGTTTGATGACTCCAGGTACACTTGATATCATATCCTTGAGCTTTTGTAGCTCACGGGCTATGGTTTGGTTGATCCCGGTATCCTGCATACCACCATGATTAGTGTCAAAAGATAGATTATCATAATTGTTATCTCTTGCGTGATCAAAAGATCTCGTTCCATAGCTGCGTCCGGGTACATGTCATCAGTCATCTTATATAAAATCACGCTCACCACATTTAGAATTATACAAGTTAAGAAGCGACCACCTGAACTTTCTATTTTCTTTACCATAAGACATCACAGTTTATACAATAAACTTGTAACGAGAAGTGTTCTTACTAATTATAAACACACTTGATTTTATCCCCCCGTATTACGGGTTGTTGTTTTACATTATTCGTTTTTAATATTTATATATATATATATATGGATTTTAATTTTATTTATTGTAAGAAAGTTAATAATTAATATACTTGAGCTTTGATGATAAAATGGTTTCACAAATAAATGATATGTTATTGTCCGGTTTAAAAGCTATATGGGTTTGGTGATACCCGTTACCCGTTTATTTTCTTTATTATAAAATTGATTCTTAATTATAAATAATATCTTTTTTTAAATAAAATAGGATATTATTTATAGTATATCCCTATTTTATAGGATTTTCATATCAAATATTTGATGAGATTAATTTTTAATATAATGAGATGTTATAACCCGTTTAAAAGCTATCTAAGTTTGGTGAGACCTTTACCTGTGAATTCGGGTCAAATGCATGAGAAGCCTTTATTTACAAATAAAACAATCTGATGGCTTGAGAGAATGATTGTTTTACATTTTTTGTTTTTTATTATTTGTTTTTTGGATTTTAATTTTCTTTATTGTAAGAATGTTAATAATATACTTGGGGTTTGATGATGAAAGGGTTTCATAAATAAATGATATGTTATAACCCGTTTAAAGCCTATCTAGATTTGGTGACCCATGACCCACTTATGTTTTTTTACTATAAAATTGTTTATTAATTATAAATAATATCTTTTTCTTTTTAAATTGGATATTAAACTTTAGTATATCCCTATTTTATAAGATTTTCATATCAAATAATTGGTAAGGATAATTTTTAATTTAATGAGATGTTATAACCCGTTTAAGAGCTATCTGGTTTTAGTAAGATCCATACCCAGGAATTTGGGTTAAATCAATGAGAGGCCTCCATTTAAAAATTAAGCAATCTGGTGGCTTCCATAAAAGGGGGGAGTGACCACATCGCGACACATAGGATTTTAGGGTTTTCGTTTATATATATTATAGATAGATTCATATCCCTTTTTCATATTTATTTGATATCTTCGCTCATATTAAAAGATTATTTAATAAAATTTTAGTAACTGTTATTATTATATCTGTAATATATATAAACGAAAGCCTTTAAAAGCTTTCTGGTTGCTCCCTAAATTCTCTCAACTCATCAGATTGCTTTATTTGTAAATGGAGACTTCTCATGCATCTGTCCCGAATTCACGGGTATGGTTCTCACCAAACCCATATAGCTCTTAAATGGGTTACAACATCTCATTAAATTAAAAAGTAAACTTACCAATTTTATATGAAAATCCTATAAAATACGGATATACTAAAAATTAATACCCAATTTGTAAGGCCCCGAGCCCGGGTGCCCTACTTTAGCATTGGATTTACTCATAAAAATAGTTTGTTACAGCGGGAATCTATACAAATCGCAGCGGAAATTTAAACTTTTATAAAATATTTCTAACTCTCACTAGATCTTAGATATGGATAGCCTCACGCACACCCCCAAGCTTGCCACATCATCAGTAATACATGTATGCATACTAAAAGTCAGCTACACGTTGCGTGAGTTCTAACGTTTCTTTCTTCTCATAAAATTTCGAACTATAGTTTAAATCACATTCTTTACTCATACGCGACGTAACACTCGTCTATAACTATTCCCGTACGTACTTGCTCATAATCGAGCCTTCTATTCTTACTCGTAATCGAAACATATCAGATTAAAGGGATTTGCCATCCTAACTTGATGCGCGTGCATGAGGCCCGAAGGCTCTACTCACGAACATGCAATCATTCATTCACCTTAATATACGTATTATTATTCTACGCATGTATTTGATAGGACTTGTCCCCTACCTACTTTCTGTTCTACCCACTGACTTTTACCCGTACAAATAGTATCCATAGCTGGACCATACATTCACACCACGTACATCTATGCATTTAGAATTATCATGCCATGCATTCGTACTACATATACACGCATAACTAATAGCTACTGTACTTAGTATCCATAACTGGACCACCTATTCATTGTATCAATAACTGGACCGGCCATTCATTATATCCATAATTGGATCACCTATTCGTTGTATCCATAACTGGACCAGCTATTCGTTGTATCCATAACTAGACCACCTATTCATTGTATCCATAACTGGACCAGCTATTCATTATATCCATAACTTGACCAACTATCCATTGTATCCATAACTGGACCACCTATTATGCATATTATTCTAATCAATCAATTCATTGTATCTATAACTAGACCACATTACTATCACAACACGTGCCCGAACACAGTATTGGCTTTTAGTCCTTTACTGTATTCGTGCATATGCTTTCCCGTTCATAGAACTCTGCCGTTTTCTTAATTAGAACATATGTCTATCGCGTATGTGTCTGCATACCGCCCACAAGAAGATAAGGTACTATGACCCCCCCCCCCCCCCCCCCGATGTCCACACCATGACTTACTCAAGTTCATAATACATTCTTAATATTTGTAGTTAAATAATTTTATTACTAATCTACGCATTTACTTTCTCTTTTAAACATATTTCGTTCGTCTTTATCTTCTTTCTTGAGTATGCATACAGCCTCAAAACGTTTAAGGAAAAAGGGGGCTAGATCTCACCTGAAGTCGATTACTTTTCGAATTAATAGTGATGCATTTCTTTAACTGAACCCGACTAACTGTTAATAATATACACATATTAATCCTCTATAATCTCTTGTTATCCATTTCTGTAAAGTTAACGGGGTTAACTCTTAAGTTAACTGAACCGGTCATGCAACTTCCTTAAACTGTTCATGTTAATTCAATTTATTCTTATTCCTTCTTAAAAAGCGTTATTCATATGTACTATTCTTATGTTATTATTAGTTCACCCCTTTTTAACGTTCTTATAAGTTATCGTTTCCATAAGCGAGTTCGGGTTCGTGTGTTCGGCTCATCTTTAACTTGCATTCCTTTGCTTGAGGCAGTTCATGGGTCGTTTGACGAGTCAGGTCTCGGGGTTTCTTTCGAGTGTTCATACCCTTAGAATTTTATTAATAATAACTTATTATATTTATATATCTATTAAAGATTTATTATTATACATTATAAATACCCACCCAACCCATTTCTGATCTTAACCATCCACGGGAGCCCCCCCCCCCCCCCTGCTCTCTCTCTTAATCCGATTCCCGGCCACCTACCTGCCGGAATTCATGGTGACGAGCAGACGGAAGAAGGTTGAAGGAAACTGTTGTTTGGGGTTGAGTTCCAAGGTTTCAAGTCGAATCTCTTCTTCTTTCTTTTCTTAACCACGGCTACCATCGCTGCCAATCCGGCGACCTTCGCGGCAAGAACAGAGGGGAGGGAGAGGTGGTTCCACTTGAGTCGCCTGCCAAACTCTCTGCTCACAACAAATAGCATGTCTACGGCTCGCGTGCGATGCGAATTGGAATCTGGAACTGAGTCGCATGGGATGCGATTGGACTGTGTCGCACGAGATACGATTGAGCTGTATCGCACGAATTGGACTGTGTCGCACGAGATGCGATTTCTTTTCTGAAAACCCTTGCCGGAACTCGAACCCAGGTCGCGACGTGAGCCACCGGTGAGCGTATACCAGTGTCGTGGCTCCGAGAAACAGTTGGGGTCCATCGCGGGTTTGGTTCGAGTCGTTTGGGATCCGGGTTCCGTTGAACACCCGTTTGCACCGAGCCTCGGCTACAGCCGCGCTTTCTCTCAAGCTGTTGCACTTTATCATCATTTGTATTTCCTTTGTCAAATCTCTTGTTATTGTTATTTTATTTTCCTTGTCAAATCTCTTGTTATTGTTATGGTTACTTGATTGTGTGTAAATCGGGTTTTGACTCGGTTCGTTTTCGCTTTTAGTTTACAAGAATTCGTTCGTTCATATTGTTATTAGATTATAATGAAAGAGAATGAAATTAAAATGGATATAGTATTTACCTTTTCGATGTGAATAACTAGATCTTGGATAAGTTGAATGGATGAATTTGGATTTGGATTGTTAGTGCACAGGAGGTTTGTGTGTGGATGTGTGTCAATAATTAGGAGATGATGGAATGATGAGGATAAAGATGGATTTAAGGTTTTTAAAGTTTAAATACGCAAAGTCCAAAGGTTTTTAGGCCTAAATCACTCTTAATCCATTAACCTCTACTAATATTATCCATACTCTACACATTATTTGATTAATCTAAATGACGTCTCTCGACACAACAACTAAGATGAAACTCGAAATATTTTATTTATTTATTTATTAAAATTAGGGCGTTACACGATTTTTTTCAAAAAAATATTATTTATAATTAAGAAACAATTTGATAGTAAAAAAAATAAACGGGTCATGGATCATCAAATCCATATAGCTTTTAAACAGGTTATAACATATCATTTATTTGTGAAACCCTTTCATCGTTAAACCTAAGGTAGTGTTTGTATGGAGGAATGAAAGGTGGAATGTAATAAGCCATTCTAAAGGAATGGAAAAAAATATGTTTGGTTACCATGCATGAATGGAATGAATCATTCCAAATGGAATGAAACTCCTTCCATTTTTAGGATTTTCATTCCTTTGGGTATGAGTGTTCTTTTTTCATTCCTTCAAGGATGAAAAAGTCAAAAAGTCAACATCATTATTACTATTATAAAATTATAATTATATTATTATTGTTATTATTATTTTCTAATTATAGTTATTATATTATCATTATCGTTTTGTATATTATAATATAATAACTATTATTATATTAGAACTATTACTACATTATCAATATATTTTATTTTTAAATTAGATGAGTTAACATTTTATAACGCATATGCAGTTTAACGATCTCGTTGCAGCACGAGGTCCTAAAAATACTTATTATGAATATTCATTTATTATTAATATTATTTATTTATTTTTTATTGTTATTACTAATAAAAATATTAATAATGATAAAGTGATTAATCATTTCATTCTTACATGGTAACCAAACATGACAATGGAATAGTAATGATCCATTTCATTCATTTCTCCATTTCATTACCACATCTATTCCATTACCACATCCATTCCATTCTCTTATCTATTCCATTACCCCGTACCAAACATACCCTAAGTATATTATTAACTTTCTTACGATAAATAAAATTAAAATCCAGAAAATAAATATTCAAAAACGAAAAACATAAAACAAACCCCGTAATACGGGTGGTAAAACCTAGTATGCATATAAATGCAATATGTAGGTTGTGATCGAGTCGAGCCCATTAATTTATTTATTATTTTTTAACTTTTATTTATTTTTTATAATTGATATATAAAGAACAAAAGTGTAATTTTTAACATTAATTTGTAAAAAGAGATAAACTTGATAATTTAGAACATTATATATTCTATTTTTGTTTTTTTAATAAAGTTTTAAACCTCAAGTGACGCATTTTATGTATAGTGTTTTTTTATTTACTATTATTATTATTATTAGTAATATTATTATTATTATTAGTATTATATATTAAAATTAGATTTTATTATAAACAAGCCACGAGCCGAGCTTATCCAGGCTTGAGCTCAGCTCGTTTAAAAATCAAGTCAAGCCAAACTAACTCATTTAGATTCAAGCTTTTCTTAAACAGAGTCTTTTTGAAGTAACCTATGGATAAATATGATAAATGAGATAAGAGATTACAGATAAAAAGGAAAAAATAACTTATTTGTTAAAATTGTTTTGACCCATAAATTATAAACAAATAAGTAGAAAGGAAATTAGGATAAATAAGATGCGTATAAGCCATGTAAGGCAAACAACAGGACATGTAAGAAAAACAATTGAAAGCACGGTTACAAGTTATTTAAAATTCATTTTAGAAAAAAAAAATAAAAAATTGGAGTGATGTAAATAGAACAAGTTTTTTAGCTGGCACGTTGCTGCACGTGGGGATGTTAGGCATTTACAATTATTTTGTTTTGTTTTATGTATGCGATGTGGGGATTGTAGGATGAAAACATACTTAGACCATCCGTTGTGGCCAATTATGGGTGACGTTATGGGTCCATAATGCCATAGAACACCGCCTCTTTTGGCATTATAGGTGGCATTTTGAGAGTGAAAGTTATATACAAAGCGCCTCCTTTATTATCATCCAACCAATCATATTTTTTCCTTCTAATTTATATTATAAAAATTTAAAAAGTAATAATTGTGTAATGATTGTTGGAGAGTTTTGACTACGCCTGTTTTCGCAAAATATTGAAATACTGACTGGGTGTCACATAACACAAAATGCCTGAGAAAGCATAGCTTTGACTACGCATGACCTTAGGTGAAGCAATTACATATTGTTTTTTTAGAGGTAGTCTAATTGCAAAAAGTGCTTATATAGCATCTTGTATCACGTATATAAAAACTTCGACAATTGATAAATAGTTATTTTATGAATGGGTGAAAAGTTAGTTTTAATATATATATATATATATATATATATATATATATAAGGTTAGGTTAAAATAAAAACTCACTTGAGTTGTGAAAACTCTAGAAACTCATTCTCAACCACATGTTTTTAATTTAAGTTTGAATCTTGTGATTCACAATTAAAGTTAATAAAAAATGTAAACCTATATATAACATTTTCTCTCTCCTAAAAACATATATAAAAATTAGTAAAAAAATATTAAAAAATAGCAAAAAAAAATGTTTTTTTTTCGATGTTTTGTATTAAATGTAACAACATATATTACATGTTCAAAAAAAATATAAAAAAAAACGATGTTACATAGGGTTTTCACAACTCAAGTGAGTTTTCATTTTATACTTTGCCTATATATATATATATATATATGGTGAAGTATAGTTTGAAAACCCTCTTGAGTTGAGAAAACCCGTGAAAACCCTATGTAACATCGTTTTTTTTGTTAAATGTAATATATGTTGTTACATTTAATACAAAATATCGAAAACATTAAAAAAATATTTTGCTATTTTTTTTACATTTTTAGTCATTTTTAATTTTATATATGCTTTCAGTAGAGAGAAAATGTAAATAAAGTCTTACATTTTTTATTAACTTTAATTGTGAACCACAAAATTTAATCTTTAATTAAAAACATATGGTTGAGAAATACGCTAGTTATCAAAAGGGTATTTACGTCCAGAACGTCCAACTATACTCCCCAAATCTATTCTTCAATTCCCCCAAATCCCTGTTCTTCAAAATTCATCAATTGATTCATCGAGCGTCCATCCATATCTATAATTCAACCATCGATAGGTATTAACCTAATTTGCAGGTCGATATCAAACTAATTGAGTTATATAACCCTAAAATGTTTGTTACCTGCAAATAAAACCTCAAACCCGAATACGTTCTGCTAATACGTTCTTATTTACCTGCAAATCTATTAACGTTCTGCTAATACGTTCTTATTTACCTGCAATACGTTCTTATTTCTGCTAATACGTTCTTTTTTGTGCATCTTTTTATGTATAGACATATTACATGGTTGATGGCAATGGTCAATTGTTGAACTTCTCAGGCTGTGGTAATTTCATCATCCACATTATTCTTGAGTGTTTAACAAAATATATCTACTGTGTTAGTTTCAAACTTTTATCTTATCCCCGTTTATTTTTATAACAATGAGTAGGTAACACGATGAACTGTAACCACCCTGTTGTCATGAATTGATTAGCTGACATGTAAAAGTATTCGATCGATTTCGTTAACTGTAAGATTTGATATAATAATAGAAAAGGAAGTAGCTAAAGATGTCAAAGGTTTGATTAGGAATTTTTTAAATGTCCGTATCCTATGTTCTTTCCTTTAAAATTACGACCATTTGTTGCATCCTTTTATAGTGGGAAGCCCATCTGCAGACCCACTTGATTTACATCGACTCACGCGCAACCACTGGCATCTATGCCAAATCTAATTCAATCACTAATACGTTCAATTTCAATTTGTTGAAATTCAAACCCTAATACGTTCTGCTAATACATTATGCTAATACGTTCTACTAATACGTTCAAATCTTAAACGTTCACTATCAAAAACCCGTCATCCAGAACTCAAAAATTGATCGACTGAAGCTTCAAATTGATGATTAATTGAAACGATTTCATAGATTAACCAATCAATTGGCTTCAATTTCAATTTGTTGATGTCACCGGCGAACAGAATGGCACCGGCGGCGGCGACGGCGATTGAAGGGCGGCTTTCGGGGTCGTTTTTCGAGATGACGCGGAGCTCGCATAAGGATTGGGTGCGAGTTTGTTTGGAAACGGAGCTGAGTTTGCCGACGAGAGGATTAGTGTAATTGTGATTTTGGGTTTCTGAAAATCAACTGTTAGATGTGTCGCGTACGTAATGTATGATAAAGGATTATTGTATTTTATCCTTTATCTATTTATATATATATAGGGGAAGTATAAAATGAAAATTCATTTGAGATGTGAAAACCCTATGTAATATCGTTTTTTTACACACGTAATATATGTTGTAACATTTAATACAAAACATCGAAAACTAAAAAAAAATTGTTTTGCTATCTTTTAACATTTTTTTACTAATTTTTATATATGTTTTCACGAGAGAGAAAAAGTTATATTTACTTTTACATTTTTTATTTACTTTAATTGCGGACCACAAGATTTAAAAATTTAATTAAAAACATGTGGTTGAGAATGAGTTTCTAAAGCTTTCACAACTCAAGTGGGTTTTATTTTAGCCTTACCCTATATATATATATATATATATATATATTTATAGGAGAGAGATCTTTTGAGAACCATGGTGAGTTTTAAGAACTTAAGAACTTCATTTTATAGGCTACACATTTAATTAAATGGATTGGAATATGTGGTTTAGATTAAATCTGACAAAAAAGTCAAAGTATGAGAGAATAAAGATATATGTGGTTACACTAACTTTTACGTCCGTTATACATGTGTAAAAAATCGACTCGGTGCGTAAAAAATTCTGTAATTTTTTTACGTATATGTAACCTACATATATTACGTTTGTTTAAAAAAAATTCAAAAAAAAATCGTTACACTGAGTTCTTTCGAGTTCTTAAAACTTAAAGGGGTTCTCATTTGAAATCACCCCTATACACACACACACACACACACACACATATATATATAGGAGGGTTATCCTAAAAACAAGTAGTTTTCTAGAAAAACTAGAAATAAATCATAGCCATTGGATCATGCTATAAATGGTTGAGATTTAAAATTACCAAAAACCGACATAGTTTCCTAGAATTACTCTTCATCATTATAACCGACATAGTTTACTAAAATTATTCTTTCACCATAAGTTGTAATGCCAAGTGTCAAAAATCTATTGGCTCTTACCATTTTAAGAAACTCCTTATTTTTATTGAACCCTTTTCTATATATATAGGTTTAAGTTCAATGGAGAAATGAAATTACTGCGAGAAATGCAAGAAATGAATATGGCCCACTAGTTTTATTTTAGGTTTTAAATGTTTAAAAATAAATGAAAAAAATATAAATGCAACAATAAATGCATTATCTCTCTTCAATTAATACAACTAATATAACCATAATGAATCTATCTCTAATTAATATAGCTAACTAATTTAACTATAATAATTAAAAATATAAAAACACTAATTTAGTTATATATATAATTTATTTACCTCATTTTCATTTATCCAACAAAAATACAATTTATTCATATAATACTATTTCTTTTTATTAAAAAAACAATTTATTTCCACTCAATTTATTAGCATATATCAACACGTAATTTTTAACAATAAATATCAAAACATAATATTTTTTTCAATTGATATTCTTAGAAAAATTATTGTGATAAATAATAATAAACAAAATATCATACAAATGTGTTAATTAAATATAAACAATAAATATACAACCTACACAAAATTATATAACCTACACTTGTTAATGTATGAATCAATTGTATTTGTGTAGGATAAAATTTTCGAGTGTAGGTTATATGTTTTTCGTGTGTAGGTTATACATTTTTGTGTGCGTGTGCAGTTTATTGATGCTGAATTTTGTGTGTCGGTTATATGTTTTTCGTGTGTGGGTAATATGTTTTCTTATTCTTAGAACAAATGTAGGTTATATGTTTTCGTGTAGGTTGTGTACTTTTTTGTTGGTATTTAATGCAAATACGTGTACGATAGTTTTCTGTACTATTCATCACAGTGTAACTACGTATTGATGGATATTGATATATTGAGTTGGAAAAATTTGGTTTTGGATAGAAAGAAATTTTAATGTATGAATAAATTATACTTGTGTAGGATAAAAATTCAAAAGAGAAAAAAGAAAGTTATAAATTAAATGAATTTTTAATATTTTCCAATTATAATAATTTGATTAGTTATATTAATTGAATAGATAACTATTATATTTATTAGTTATATTAATTGAAGAGAGAACATGTATTAATATTTTCATCATTTATCTTTAAGCATTTAAAACCTAAAATAAAACTAGTGGCTCATATTCATTTCTCGCAGTAATTTCATTTCTCTCTTGAATTATCCCAAACACACACACATACATACATATAATGTTAGTGTGTTATGATATTCGTCCAAAGCTTAAAATACTTCAAATTTCATACTAACTAGAATTTTTCCCATCGCGTGTTGCAGCGAGAGCACGTTTTGTTAACAACGCATACATCAAGTTTTTTGCCGGGAATATTAATCGCCTGCAATTGAATTTTGCAAATCCACAAAGGACACATGGTCCATAAATGTAAACATGCATACAAACTTTAATTCCTTCGTTCGTCTAAAAGCTGAATTTCGCATGTCCATTCACATCTTGCTTATCATGTTGTGGTCTGCTTGTTTTGACAGCATGTCTCCAAGTGTGATTGTTGGGTTTTGATGTCTAACTGCAACTCGGGTGCTATTTCTTTGAACCTGCTGTGGAAGTTTGTGTGTTTTTATTATTTGTGTATGTGGCTGCAAAAGTTGGTCGTGTAAGTATGCTGTTATTGTAATTTAAATTATTAGTACCTGTTTAAGTAGTCACCAACGTTTGGCGGAGGTGGGTTGATGTTGGTTGTAGTAGCAGAAGTTGACTCCAGCTGCATATCTAATGAGAGTATATCGAAATTTGAGCATATTTATGAATTAACGAAACAAAATCAATGAACACTAAGTAATGGACGCACAATAATAAGAACTAATTAGGCTAATAATGGCCATTTTGAAAAATGAAGTCATTAAACAGAGCTGTTGTGTATAAGTCTTTAGTTAAAATGAGACATGGCCTATTACATAATAGTTTGGGTAGACGTAGATTAAAAAAATGCTAAGAAAAGAAAAACGAAATATTACTTCATATAAATAACAAATAGTGGAGGGAAAAGTAATGAATGACTACGGTTCGACTTTTAAACAACTACTCAATTAATGGATACACAACTTTTTTAACAAATCAATGTTTTGAATATGAGACCCTCAACACATAGTTTTTGAATGTAAACTTTTATTGATGAAACAAAAGTCGCCATTCAAATAACAGAAACATAAACAATTTAATTGACAAACTAAAACACATAACACATTTATCTATAGTCGACAATTTATTTATATTTAATTTCCTTAATTGTATTTGCTACGAATATTACAAAGTTTTCATAACTTCGTATTTGCAATTTACTACACCAAGTTATAAAATTACAGATTACCATTTAATTCCCAAGAACACTTTAAATGACAACCAAAATAAGAGAATAACCGTTACTGCTTCATATAAGATGAACTAAAGTAATGCAAAAACCAATTTCGGAATGACGTAATTTCATCGAGCACCTAACGGGCTCCCAAGAAACCAACTGCTTAAAAAAATACACAAAGTAATTGATGGGCAACAAACAACACACCAAACGGAAATGGTTATACCTGCAATTTAACGAAAAGCACTAACGAAACAGAGATAGCCTCTAACACACATTGACAGACAGCAACAATCAGCGAAAAAAGAGAAGGCAACAAATCAAACGTTGCAATAATAGAAGGAAACAACGTAAATTAGCAAAAGGAGACGATTAACGGATGTACAATAGGATTATATCTGCAACCTAAGTGTTATTTACATGAAAATACAACACAGCTAACTTACTTGGATACAAACCAAAATTAAAAACCCTATTGAAGCAACAAACATAAGGCAAAAGTGTGTGCACAACCTTTTTGTTTCAGAACTTTAGCAGCAACATCATACCCAATCGATATATATGCCTAATGTAGATCTTTATTATGGATTAGGTATCATGTAAAATATTTTATACAAATGCCAAATCAACTACATTAAGCAGCAAAACAGTTAGCCCTAATCAACCAAATAATCCCCAAAACAAAAGCACCCAACCATAATCAGTTAATCCTCATATCAAAGAGTTCCAATCACAAAATTTAACACTACGAGAGATCTCCAAATCAGTTAAGCCCCAAATGAAACACATCCAGTAACAAAGTAGGTCTATTACAAAGCACATTTGTAAAAACTAAGCACAAAAATAAGCAAAACAGCCAATTGCTTGAAATTCACATATCTCAATGATGAAGAAGGGGTAAGATTAAGCAATTAGAAAAACAAAATCAACAAAAAGCAAATATTACGGGGGGCGGAAATTTGATAAAAAAAAACCTTTGTAGTAGAACTCACCGGTAGAGAAGCAAGGAAGACGCAATCGCCAAAGTCGGTGCCGGAGACGACAAAGCAACATCATTCTCATGATATCACAGTCGCAGATCCACCGCCTCCATGGAAATGGCCGGAGAGAAGACAGAGAAAGAGGAGGTGATCGAAGATGGAGAGAACGAAAGACGCGTGTCAAGGCAGTTGTTTAACTAATTAGGCTTCAAGCAGTTGTATGATAGGAGGCATGAAAAGTAGTAGGGCTAGCACAGTGGCAATTTGTGAGACGACAGCAATCTCTCATTTTATATAATATTTCTCTTTAATTAAATACTAATATGAAGTTTTAAAAGTAATGGTATAAGGTAGTATCATATACCAAGAAATGAATATATTTGAAACCTTGATTATATATAGAAACTAGTTTTTTGGCCGGACGCATTGTGTCGGGGTAGCTGGTAAAACCTCAACGTTGATAAAAGCCGAGCATTATGATGGTGACTTGACGCGAATTCAGTCGGTATCAATTGCATTCGCTATGGTATTGACACCGTTGGTCAAATTTTAAAGTTAAAACCCAAAAAATTAATTTGTCAAATTGACATATAAAAAAACTAAATATTTAAAACGATGTTTATTTGGTTGGTCCCGAGCAATGAGGCGGTAACTCGACACGTATACGGTAGGTTTCGATTACGTTCGTTGCGGTATCGGGGCTAAAAAACGAAAAAAATATTAAAATTGTGGTGGATCAATGGCCAATGGGGGGGGGGAGTCGGTATAATTGCACGCTGGTAAAACCGGAGCGTTGAGGTGGCGAGTCTACGCGAATTCGGTAGTTTCCGTCAGCTTCGTTATAGTACCGGAAATAAAAAAAAATAACGTTTGATCAATTTCCGTTATGTTTGTTATGGTAACCAAACTAAATAAATAAACAAAATTATGAACTAATACGATGACGCAAGTGGGCCAAGCACTTACGACACCAAAATTGATATTTATATATATGCTAATAAGAGGAAACCGGTTTATAAGGGGACAAAACAAAATATGCTAAACTTTACAACAATATAACATACCAAAGTTTATGTTGTCACGTTGACAAATTATACCCTGCTTTAACTTTAAAACTAAACACACATTCATATATGAACCATATAAATAAAATAAAAAGTTAGATAATTCAAAAGAAAATTATAAATTATTTTGACTCATAATTCACGGATGACTAAAATAAATAAGATAAAAAATTAAAGAATTATAACTCTTTTGTCAAGATAGTTTTGCCCTCAAATAGATATATAGATATTAAATCCAAAAATAATATAGAAATAAATAAGCGAGTAAAAGAAGGGGACTGTTTCGAAATGGAGTGAGTCGTGTATCTAAACGTCTCTTTTGGATCAACAAAACCAAATGGATCATCGAATAATAATAATCACCCCCTTTCCAATCTCATAACCACAGATCTCTCTGAATATGAACATGAAATCCCCAACACTAATTAATCACTTTTCATTTTCATCACATCGATGAACCTCACATTAACAACAATGTCGTCCGATTCAGACCATCTCCACCGTCCATACACGTCCAATCACAAATCAACGCCCCCAACGCCGTGCCCTCATCTAACCCGGTTTAAATCCGCCACGTCGTTTCGTAACTTATTAAACCGCCTTCACGTGCGTCCGCTAGGCCGCGCGTGCGTTCGATCCGTACAACCATTCCGGTGCGGCGCGTGCGGATCACGCCCACCGCCTCTGTACCTTTGCTTGTCGTGCGATGCCGTCGCGTGTGAGGCACACGCGCCGGATCACGAGCATGACATTTTGATCGACGTGGATCGAGCCGAGCTGTTTTGTGGCGCGTGTGGGGACCAGGTGTACGACCGTGATTTCGATTCCACCGTCGTGTTGTCGCAGACGGCGGCGGCGACCTTAGGCGGTTGCGGCTCTTTTCGCGCGCTGCCGCCGGAGAGCCTGAGGAAGCGGCGGCGCGTGGAGTACCGGCCATGGACCCCTGATTCGAAAGAGCGAGCATTGCTAGGGTTAGGGTTACATTCGAGTGATTCGGACATACCGATTGGATTGAGGGGTTTAAATAATTTAGGGAACACCTGTTTTATGAACTCTGTGTTGCAGGCTTTGTTGCACACGCCGCCTTTACGAAATTATTTCCTTAGTGACCGGCATAATCGGTTTGTTTGCCAGCAAAAGAATGGTGTTAGCCAAGGAAAGAATGAGAGGATGAGTAAAAGTTTACAGAGGCTGTGTTTGGCTTGTGATACAGACGCCTTGTTTTCGGCTGTGTTTTCTGGGGACCGAAAACCGTATAGCCCTGCAAAGTTCTTATACAGGTGTGGCTTAGTTTTTTGGAATCATGCTTCTGCAATGATATTAGAATTTTGGTCTGTTGTAGTTTTTGACTGAACAAATAGGTTGTGACTTGTGAGAGATGTAAAATAAAGTTGTAAAAATTGATAGGAACATGTGGTGCCTCTTAATAATATCTTAAAAGTGGGTCATGTCTTTGTTTTTCTTGCTAAATAAAAATATATATATAAACTAGCTGTCTGTCTTAATCAATCTTTTTTTAATTAGGTGGAAAATGATATAATCTGGTTGATATTTTTGAGAATTGTTTTACAGTTGGTGGCAACATGCTGGGAATCTTGCAAGTTATGAACAGCAGGATGCTCATGAGTTCTTCATTTCCATGCTTGATGGGATCCATGAAAAGGTGGACAAAGATGACCGGAAACATCACAGCCAAGGTGAGTTCAGTTTTTATCTGTTATTAATCGTTTTCTTGTTGATTCTGCAACTGTTTATGTGGGTCACATATTTTCTTTTTGAAGTGACGTATCACATATTATATGTATAATTGGTTTTTCCTGTCATCATGTTAGTATCATCATGGTTTAATCAAGCAGCGCCCTTGTATGGGTATACTGTTATGCGATTCTCTGTTGAATGCTTCGCTTTTGTTCTTAAGTAACTCACACACATAACAGCTAGAGCACAACTGTCTGCAAGACTGCAACTTTTTCGGACTATAGAATGCATATGAGCTCTAAGACCATATGGTGTCCAGATGACAAGAATATGGTACTCTTAGAACTAACACCTAGGAAGATCATGAGCAGCTCCCCCCCCCCCCCCCCCAAAAAAAAAAAAAAAAAAACCAATAGGGTCCCACAGGATTTTCTTGTGTCACATCTATTCTTTTGGCCTGATAGGATCTTTTATGTTTTGATACAGATTATCTGGAGCCTGGAGGAAGTTCAATATAGAAAGAGTATGATGTGGCACAAGAATCCTCTAGTTTTCAGGCTAGCTTATTTCCACGTGTAAGACACTGCTTGATATCGATTTGTAACGTGTTAATGTCGGCTTCTTTGTGATATTATCTGCTCAAAACATTTGATATGTTACATTATTACCATCACCCGTCTCATTTTTTTGACTTAATGACTTATTTGGCCCTCTTTCTCATAGGTAGTGGAGATTGCTGTATTGCGCATCGAGTATTCTCGGGTATACTGCGATCAGATGTCATGTGCACGGCATGTGGATTTACATCAACCACATATGATCCATGTGTAGACATATCACTCGATTTGGTACCTAATCATGAACCCACAAAACCGTCTACCAAAACCCTTCATTCTTGTAATGGGAATGCAGAAACCGTGAATCCAGGGGTGTCTACACTACTCGGATGTTTGGATCGGTTCACGAGACCTGAAAGATTAGGTTCAGACCAGAAGTTCTTCTGCCAACAGTGTCAAGTGAGACAAGAATCCCTTAAACAAATGTCAATTAGAAAACTCCCATTGGTTTCATGTTTTCACATTAAAAGATTTGAACATTCACAAATTAAAAAAATGTCACGAAAAGTTGACCGTTACATGCAATTCCCATTTTCGTTAGACATGTCTCCGTATCTCTCATCATCTATTTTGAGGAGTCGATTCGGTAACCGGATATTTGGATTTGACGGGGATGATACTGGTAATGAAGCAGATTGTTTAAACGAGTCAACTTCAGAATTCGAGTTGTTTGCAGTTGTGACACACAGTGGGAAACTAGATGCGGGGCATTATTCAACGTTTTTAAGGTTGAGTAATCAGTGGTACAAGTGTGATGATGCATGGGTGACTCAAGTGAATGAGAACATTGTGAGGGCTGCACAAGTGTACATGATGTTTTATGTTCAGAAGATGCTTTACTATAAGGCGAGTGGTGCCTCGTGAGTAAGGAGTCGGCTTTTTTGGTGGTTTTAAGGTATTTGTTTTGGAGATTCTTGTGATTGTGTGTCGGGTCAAGTGTTGGTTTATTGTGATTTTTTTACCAACTCTTGAGATGGAAACATGTACATTCATGGCTTCATTACAGAAGAGATTTAACTATCTGTTTCTTTTTTTTTATCTTTTTCGGTTTAACTATGAAAGTGCCATTTAGATGTGTTAAAAGTGATTCACACTTGATTGTAACCAAGGTGAGTGTGATAACTGAATTGGGATGATGTCATTTGCATTCAACTGAGCTGTAGAAAAATTAAACCGAGCCGAACCAAATTTAGGAAGCTTAAACCGAACTGCGAAATTGTATTTGAATTCGGTTTGGTTTTCAATTTTCACGGAGTAGTTTTTTTATTTCTTTTATAAAAATTAAAAAGGTTACTCTTATATTTATTGGATTGGATTTGGTTAAGTATGAACTGGACTAAGGTTATAATTGGATTGGACTAAACGACAAAAATATTAACCACTATTTAATTTCGGTTCAAACTGAGTTAAGATCTCAGAAACTTAAACCTGATCTGAAAACAAAAATCAAATACGGTTTCAACCAAAAACCAAGTATGTAATTCGGTTCGATTCTAAATGGTTCCTGCTCTCTTCAGTTTGGTTTAATCTGTTTGAAAACAAATAATAAACATCCTTGGCATGTTACAAAAAAGTTATGACCAGCACAACATTGAAGAGTGTAAAGATGATGACTGCTATGGAGACCTATAAGCAAATAGCCTACTACTATAGTCTATAGCTGTTACTATAATGGAATTAATCTTGCACTTGTGAGTGTTGGTGCAAAATCCAAATAGAGAGCTAAAAAACAGGCTGCAGGCTGCTTGTAAACTTAGTTGGCTACTAATCTCCTAATATATTTGCAAACAAACTCATGTTGCATTAATATACCAAAGATGCAGAGATGCTATATTAAAGAACCAAACATAAAGAGATGCCAGATGTTACATTAAAGAACCAAACATATAGAATTGATTGTAATTTCACTTGGAAAAGCTTAAGAATGAGACCATCTTAATTCTGCATGTTAGAACCAAAATCGAGTGGTCGATATCTTCACTAAACCATAATCCGAAAGTATGGATTAATTATATTTATGTTCCCACTATGCTTTAACGTTTAGTTTAGGATACCGAGACATACTTGTATCAGCATTTATCATCTTCTTCATGTCTGCTTCCTCTTATTACAGCTAGTAACTAAAAACCACAATAACCCAAAAAACAAGATGACATAATTGTATATCTTCTCATATAAAACTCCTACACCAACTCTTCCTCAAAATACATTTACAATTATTCTATTTGCCTCCCATTAAATTAAAACAAACCATTTAGGCTCATAACAAACTCAAAAAATGAAACCGCAACCCGACTTCAGGTCACACATCTTTGGAGTTCTCTTCAACCGAACCACCATTTCGCACCAGCCTAAAAAGAATCCTCAAAATCGAAACCGCTGCAATCAAGCCTATTTCCAAATGCTCAGAACTACTTGTTTTAACAGTCAACTGTCCCATATTCCGGTTGTTCAAATTACCATTTATGAAAACATTCGTCCCTCGCCCCACTCTAAAATCCGACTCAATACTCCCACTCAAAACCGTCTCTTTATTCATAGACAGCATCGTCACAGTAAGGCTAATCTTGTCATTTCGCACCGGATAATCCCTGCCCCTTATCACCGCCTGCAAACTCCCACCACACGCCGCCTGTTCCCGCCCCCTCATTTGACCACCGTTGACCACAAACTTCACTCTCTTCCCTACCAAAAAACTATCTTCCACTTTCGCACCCGCATAATAACTGTTCCCGAACGACAACAACGACAATCCACACTCCCCAACATTCCATTCTAAAACACGCATTTTCGTGGTCCCATGAAGAGTATAGATCAACTCTTTGCCCGACGATTGAACATCCAACGCAGCGCTATAAGTGGGCCCACGCGGGTCCACAAAAGCCGTACAACACTCTGACTGTACATTAAAATCCTGCTTATCCTTGCTGACCTGTCCTGCAACCGATGCATATAAGTTTTTACTCACTTTAACAGCTGACTCCACGTTTATCCCATCAAACCCGACATCATGGTCCCAACCGTGAGGGTCAAGAACCGGTCTAGTTAGCCACTGGTCACTAGTAACAAGACACCGATACCTATGCAACGGGTTATCAGAATCAAAACTCGGAGGAACCGCCATATCGGGTAATAACACGGGATCTTGCGGGTCAGAATTTCCTTCACCAAAATCTTCATTTTGATTATTATTTTTCTCGTTACGTGCACGTAACGTTTCCTTTAACTGTTTCTTTAAGAAAAGAGTCTCGCGATAATCCAGCTCATCAAGGTACTCATTTTTTTGAGAATTTGTTAACTTTTTGAACTGGGTTTTTGTCAAGATTCGTATAGGCGGTAACTGATCATACTCGTCTTCATCTTCTTGATCCAAATCTTGAAGTGAAATATAATCGATTTCACTTTCGGTCACATTAGGGTTTGAAATATGATGTCGAAGAAAAGACGATAACAGATGAGGTAAAGAAGGGACCCGTGCGCTACTCGATACCCCCAATTCAATTCTATCTTGAAAGTCCAAAACCTTGTTAACATCATTCAAGATCTTGGTGCATAAACATGATAACAGAAACTGGGATTTCCAAATTTGCCCATCCGGAAGAATCTTGTCACCATTAATATTGGTTCTGCATTCATTATGATTCTCCACAAACAAAAACAGGTTTTCAAGTTTTGAGTCGGAAACCGCGCGATGAATATACCGTTGAAGAACATCTGTGCATCGGGTTCGATACGATTCGTATGTAACCGGGTACCCGTTTGGTCCTTCAGGAAGCGGTGAACACGAGTGAGTCATGACAAGCATTGTGTTAAACCAGATACCCGTGCCGAAAACCTCAGTTATAAGTTTTAACAACGGAAAATCACTGTAACTACTGTTAATCATATCAAACCGTTCAAAGTACAAAACCATATCGGGAGGCGATTTTTTGACACGTTTCTTGATCTTACGTAGAATCTTCCGGTTTCTTCCGATAGTGTTTGGTGACGAAGGTAATAAACCAGGTGTATCAATGAACAAAATCTTGATTCCATTAACGGTCCCGGCAACTTCTTGGACACGATCGGTGGCAGGTTGGAATGCGCTTGTCTCAGCTTTTGGTTGATTAAGTATGGAATTAATGGTGGAACTTTTGCCAACGCCTGTTTTCCCGAGGACAAGAATTGTAAACGTGAAATCCAACTCGGGTTGACCCGATGCTTCTTGTTGCATTGCAATCTCTTTCGCTTTATCGCTTCTAAGATTAACCCGTTTAAGTTCGGATTCTCCAGCCCTTATTAGCGTTGCCAGGTGCATTCGATACAAAACTTTGGCCACCATTAAATCATCTTGAGGGTGGCCCAAGCGACGAAGAAGACGCAAGAATTTGATTTGGAGAAATTCTATTTTGGTTAAGGGGTCTGAATGATTTTCCTTGTTTGTATGATGGTGGTGACGTGGAGTCTCGAACGTGACCTGGTGCAGACGTTGGTTGGGAAGAGACGGGTGCGATGTGTTTGCCTCTGAGGGTGGTGAGCTGGGGGTTTGTGTGGAACCTTGAAAGAAAGCGAATGGTAAATACTTAGGAATTAGGGGTGAATAATATGATTAATTATAATTAAAAATAGTACCTTCAAAGAAAGTGTCATTGGCAGACAATGGCCTTGCATCAGGTAAGGAGTTAGAAAGTAACTGAGATAAGACCCAGTCTTTGATGCTCATCATCTAACCTAACACAAGAAACATCCATTCATCCTTAATTGTTGTAGGGAGGGGTTGACTACTGGTATTTGTTATAGTTGAATTCAATTTGTATTAGGCATAAAGAGGGGATCAAGAATCAAACATGGGTTGGGTTAATATATGAAGAAGAGCAATTAATAAATTGAAATGATTGATACCTGAGTGAGTTGTAAGTGGATTGAATGCAACTGAGCAGAGTCAGTTAGCCTCGTCCATCGTAAACCCTAATGAATTTAGAAATTTGGGGGTAATTAATTGACGATGAGGAATTTAGACCCTAGAAAGTGGATAGGATTTGAGTTTTGAGACAAGAGACGGAGACGCGTGTGGGTGTTTTGTTGGTTGCTGCTACCCAACACAAAATCATCGCTATTGGAAGGCGTGATGATCGAGAACAAGCAATCTACAATCAATCCCTATTGAATAATCATTATGTTGTTTGGTCAAGTGGCTTATTTGTTATTTGTTGATTGATAAGTAAGCACCAACCTTTTTATCTAATTTAGCTCCTTTCAGCTTCACTCATCAGTAAACGAAAAATCACTTAAACTAATCGTATTCAAGACATATAAACACATAAAATACACGATATAACTTACTTAACACACACTATTTCACCCACACTTTCGTCCCGAAAAAGATTTACAACGGAATCAGAACCAGAAACTGTTTTACAAAACATTTAAGTTATTTTTATTAATTACATATAATACAAAAACCGCGATTGCAGATATTGCTATCCACTTAAACCCATGCCCTAATACTTACCTGGACAAATAAGGTGTGACACATTCATTAGTTTATATGATTAAGTGGAACCCACACATCAAAGCCTTGAAGCCGCCTTACCATGCTTCGTTATGATTTTACCGAGCCAGGTCACCCCAACTTTACTTAAACCTTAAAATTAGATGATCAAAACTTTGCACAACAAAATATACAATTCTAAGACTATATGTAATAGCTAAAACAATCAAGGATATTATCGCCCAACTTAAACTGGCATCAAAGTCTACTCGAATGGCCATTAGATACAATTAAGGTGCAATTAAGTAACTATCTAGCAAATGATCCCCACTACATGACATACCCCTATTATCAAGCAATACCCCAAAGTCCATCTCCATAAGTGATTATGCACGAATTCATCTGTAGGGCTTACATATGACGTGTCCCTTGTGGTCTATTTCTTAATAGTAATAGGACGCTAGCAAGGGGACCCAATATAACTAACAGCATGGATGATCAAGTCATTAGTGTATTTGTACTTTAAAGCGCGTAATGATCAAGTTTAATGACTTATGTTTGCAGAAAAAATGCGGGATTGCTCTCTGAGCTCTTTTAATATTCATAAATCCACTTAGGAAATATGAATACCCAGATAATATATCGCATAAAGACCCATGGTCTCCAAACCCCGGAGCATCCCATCAATACGAGATTTAAGGTTACAAAACCATAAGCCTATGAAGAGTTAATCACTTAAACTAAAAGTATTTTTATTTATGTTTATATCACAAGCCATTTAGTATACTTTAACATTAAGCCTATCCAAGCATCGTTCAATAGTTTATTCATATTTAAAAATTTCTTTTGGTGATCAAATCTAAAAAAAGGCTTGAGTATGGTCTGATCTTTCATCCCAATCCTTACACAGGCTTAGTTAAACAAACAAAACCCGATGATGTTTCTCACTAAAAATCAAGCAATTAAGAGTTCAATTAAGTCAACAACCAAACCGTCCTTTCATACTTAAAGGCTGAGCCTACCGACACATCTCAAATTAAGTGTATTTCTGTTCTTATATATATATATATATATATATAGGGGTGGGATCCAGTGAAAATTCCTCTTATAGAGAAAACTAAAAAACTCCTAAAAATACCTAAAAACTATTTTTAACTTAAATTTTTTTTTTGAAGTTTCTGTTTTTTCCATTATTCTTATATGTTGTTATTGGTTCAAAAAAAAAAAAAAAACCCACCTTGTCGGTAACCTCGTCGGTGTAGTGCACATGTGTAATGGTGTGCATTGCATGTATGCAAAAGTGTTTGTATTGCATAGTATGCAACACTACTGCACATATTTGATACACACTATTGTATATATGCAATATAAGACTAATACACACATCGATTACACATTAGTACTTATGTGTAATACAACATTAACGCACATGTGCACTACATCGATTTTTATTTTATTATTAATTTTTTTCCATATAATACAACACTACTACACATATACAATACACAAATATTGAATAAATACAACTAAACACTATTAAACTTAAAAATAGATAGTGATACACATGTGTAATGCAACAGTTTCGCACAGTAATACGTATGTACATTACAACGGGTTTTTTTTATTTTTTTTTAATTTTTTTTAATTTTTTTCGAGTGAAGGGGACCAAAATATAAGAATAATGGCAAAAAAGGAAATTTGAAAATATTTTTTTATATTTAATTAAAATAATTCTTTAGGAGTTTTTAAGTTTTCTCCCTAAAGATGAGTTTTCTCTTGATCCTCTCCCTATATATATATATATATATATATATATATATATATATATATTAGTTTTAACAAACAGTTCCCAAATTTTCTATCAATTTCCATTATTTTGCAAAATAATTTAAAATTAAGGACATTTTTAACATTTTCCACGTTTTTTAAACTTCAATCTTGCATCCCCACACTTAAACGTTACATTGTCTCCAAAGTAATTTTTCGTAAAATCGAGTGTGATACATGGGAACTTAAACTATTTTAACAAAACAAAGGAAAGAGGCATGTCAAACGGGTCCTGCTGATAAGTATTGTTGCAAACTTAACCGAACTCCTTGAACTTTGATGTGACAATATATGCTCCACTGAATCTTGACTAGACCACCATGAACTTCCCCACACTTAGGGTTTAGTATGACTGCTAAACACAAACAAAAAGTAACATACAAAAAATAAAAACAAAAATAAAGAAAAACAAAATAAAATAAAAGGTCGAGTTGCCTCCCAATCAGCGATAAGTTTTTGTTAAGGTATTCAGCCGGACCGTTACCTCATTTTGCATTTATGGTGGTCTAATGGAGTGCTTACCTTCTACCGCTTCATTCTTTTTTACTTCTCCAACAAAGTGGTAAATTATCCATAGTATTCCACCTTGGCCCAAAACACGCCAACCTTCTTTGTTCATTCTCAAACCCCAGTGGCTTATTTACCTTCTCCTTCTTTGGTGGTTTTTTCCTACTCCTTTCACCTGTCTTATTATTACCAACCTTTTTCCTCGCAGTCTTGATATTATCGTCTAAAATAGCCAACTCCCCAATATGAATCTCTACCGCATTCAACTCCTCTTTCTCCTTCTCCCGCTTTGACCTATCAAGCACACAATCTTCCTTTTTGGTATCATCCTCGCTTACACGAGGAAGACACCTGTTAGTAGCACATGTTATAGAATATTTATTTTCAAAAGAATAATCATATGAATTTGAAAATATATTTAGAATTAACTTACGATTACCAAAGATCATGCCCACTGTTCCGTCTCGGCAATTGATTTGAGCATCTGATGTTGCCAAAAACGATCTCCCCAATATCACTCGAGGTTCTTCTTCCTTTTCAGCTGGTGCATAATCAAGAATAAGAAAGTCTTCAGGATAGTAAAAATCACCAACCTTCACCGCTCGAGGCCGTCTTCGAGTGCAATCAGCTAACACCAAGGTGGTGTCAACTTCTTGTAAAGCTCCATACTCAAACCGGTCATACACACTCCCTAGTGGAACACTTACACTCGCACCATAATCAACAAATGCCTTGGTAGTCTTGAACTCACCAATCTGAATGGGGATGAGTGGTGCCCCCATTTCAAATTCTTCAATCGTGACATTCTCCATATTATCTTCAATGGTTATGGCACTAACGTGTGCATTTTTGGAGTTGAACGAACTGCTGCTTTGATGACTTGGGTTCTTCAAGGTATCACTCGGTAGCTTTGACAGATTTCTTTTCAAACTCGCCACTTCTTCCGCGAGCTGACCACTTGTTTATCCCATGATGCATTAGCTTTTTCCTGGAGCTCTAACCTTTGATTAACACTTTTATTCTGAGTTTCTTGATCTGCCTTCACTTGTTTCAGGAAATCCATTACATCCTTGATTGACTCTTCTTTATTACCCCCATAATTTCCTTGCCCTTGCTGATTATTCTTTTTATATATATTTTTTATACCCACCAAACTCTCTCTGATTGTACCTGCTCTGAACATTACCTGCACTATTCCCATACTGCCTTTGATTCGACTGATAGCCTGTTCTCTAAAAATACCTTGAAAATTTGGGTTTTGCTGATTGTTCGGGTTTCCATAGCTGAAGTTTGGGTGATTTCTGAGGTGCGGGTGATAGGTGTTTGAGTTCATATTGTTGTTGTTATTGTACCTCCTCTCCACTTGAAAAAAATTGACCTCTTCTTCTTCTTCATCTTCGTCATCTTCTGCAAACCCACAACTTGCCAAATCATGCCCTAATTCGCCACACCCTTCACAAACCGGGTATGATTTTCCCGACTTACCTTTTTCTCTCGTACCCACAACCATCATCTGATCTAACTTTTTCTCTAACCTTGCCATTCGATCCTCTGAACCTCCACTGCCTACCGCTTTCACAACCGCCCTTTTCACCATTCGATTTGAGTGAGCCTGCCTCTTAGAATTCATGGCATGTCGCTCCAAGTGTTACCAATCCTCATTCTCGTCATTCGTAAAAAACGACCCATTCGTGGTTGACTGAAGATCGCGCGTGGTTGACTGAAGATCGCGCACATCATCAATTAACTCCCACAAAGCTATTCCATGATGAGGACAGGTTCTCAATAACAGCTTAAATCTTGTGAAGGCCTCGTGAAATGTTTCGCCCGCTCGTTGTTGATAATTTCTGATGGTTGTTCGGGCCTCTAAAGTTCTTTGCGGTGTGTAATACTCATCTAGAAACTGCTGAGCTAAGTCTTGCCACATGTAAATGCTAGCTGAAGGTAACGATAAGAACCATTCTTTTGCTGCATCCTTCAAACTAAACTGGAAAACAACCAACTTTACCTCATCCGCAGTAAACCCTTGACTTGAGATAGTGGCACATATCGAAATTGAACTCGCTTAAGTGAAGGCATGGCTCCTCTATGGCTTTCCCGTAAAATGCAGACATCCCGGTCAAACTACTTTGCCTCACTGAAAACGTCCTCCCATCTCTAACCGTAATAATAATGGGTAATGGGTACGTGGCCACTTGTGGAATGACATGGCTTTGAACCCCCTGAATTGGTGGTGGGACAAATGCTCTTGGGACCCCATCATCAAACTCGTACTCGGGAATCTGTGGCTCTTGAATAACTTGTCTTCTCTATGCTCTGCGGATTTCTCAGTTACTAAATTAGCTCGGGTGTGTGGTTACGTTGGGGCTTTTGTTGTTGATCTCTTCGATAATACCGACCCCCATTAACATCCTCTAATTCTTCCTCATCCTCAAACTCCTCAAAATCATCAAACAACACTATTCTATTATTTACCCTCACAAAATCAAATACACCATGACAATTCGGTGGTTCAGACCTGATTAATCAATCATCTCTCATGTGAAAATGTCTATGATTGTGGTCACCACCTCTACGGTTTCTGTTGCAGTTAGAGTTTGCATTCGGATTTTGATTAAGTGGTGATATGTTATTCTGTGGTGTTGGCTGCTCTTGGATTTGAGGTTGCCCTGGATTCTCTGGCTGGTACACATGTGGGTCTTGGTTTTCTGGATTATCCATGACTTCTTCTTTCGGTTTGAAGTTTCAGCTTCTGACTGTGGATTAAAGCCATTTCTTTGAGCTACTCGATTTCTTTTCGCTGCTTTTTTGATTTCTGGACCAAACTGTAGCGGCTTTTTGTCTCGAGAATATCTTGTATGCATCAACCTGCAAGATCAACTGCACACACGAAAACACACAACCCCGCGTAAAATCAACGAAAAAAAATGAACAAAAACTAAAATTTAAACTAAGCTGTCACACCCCAACCTATGGCAACTATCATGATTGCTCATAGCTCGAGGTAACTATCATGCAATAAATATGGCAATATCTAATAATTTATTTTATTCCATTCAAAGCATAATATCCAAAAATAGCAAGTCAACCATAACAATAATCCATGACAAATAAAGAAATAATCCAACTTAAAACTTAAATAAATTGTCTTTATTACTCCTAGGGTCTCGACTAGCAATCCAATAATTCAAAATCCTCAGTTCAAGCAATAACCTGCATATGCGTAGAAAATATAATAGTTTGTCAACAATAATGTTGAGTGAGCAAGTCATTAGTTTTGCAATGATATATAATAATATGAAATGTAGCAAAACGTAAGTAAATCGGTAAATTTAACCAAACCAATGAGCAAATAAGTGTCACGTGAACCATTTCCAAGCGAATCGGGTGCTGGTTAACCAAGACGGTCGTATAATCATTCTATATGAGAATATGTTGGACCTCTCCGAATGCGTAAAATAACCAAGTAAGCAAATAGAAAATATGTTCAGCAATTCACACACAATACAATGTTTGCTAGTGTTAAGATATATATAATAAAAAATACTATAGTACACATACGCCCCCAAAACGTTTGAAATAAGTAAAACGGGGGAATGACAAAACTCACCTTAATAATAAGCGAGTTAATGAGATTTTATGAATAAAATAAAGAGTCTTCCGATTAACTCGCTGAATGAGAATAATCAAAAGGACTTGAAACTTAACGATATGAAAGTATAAGTAAAAACAAACCTAATGCCGCTGGAATAAATCCAAATGGATGAGTAGAACTTGAGTTATGTAACGTTTAAGCTAGTCGAGTCTGACCAGAATCCGAACAGCGAGTCAGAATTCGGGTTTTGGTCAGAAGCCTTAAAATTTTATTACGAGAAGAAAAGTCTTCTGGATCGAACGTTGAATCCGATCAGAAGTATAAGAAAACGTTAAGTCAAAGTTATTGACTATTTTGCCCTTAAACGGGTTTGACTCGCACTGACCCGTCAATACCCCTCAATCTCAGAAATTGATTGAGGGTTATCGAAAAGTATTAATGAACATTTGCTCAGTTAAAAACTTACCCGGAATACGCTTAGATTAACGGTAAATCAATGTCAAAGATGATAGATCTGGTAAAGTCAAACTGCAGCTAACGAATCTTCACTTAAACGAGCAATAACAAGCAAGAAATCGCTGGGTTATGATATGTGACGGCTGGAAACTCTTAGGTGCTGTAACCATTAGGGTTTGGAGTTATGAAGAGTTTATATAAATGTTAAACTAACTTGTTGGAAAAGAAACGGGTCGATTTTGGTAACCGAATCACATAATTAAGAACAAAATCGGGTCATATATTCACCAATATATTAACCAAATTACTGATTATGAACCTAGACAACATTACACACTAAATACAATAACCTGTGGCTCAAATTTCGAGATTTAGGATTGATTTAGGAAATATTTAGCATTAAACGAAGATCACAAACTAATTTGGCTGATCTGGTTGCATCTTCGCGCCAGGCTAAGATGCAGGGCTGACATCTTAGTGCCGCGTGAAGGTACAGCTTCACCAGACTTTCAACTTTTGACAGTTTTAGTCCATGTAGTTCTAAAAACGTATTTTTAAGTCATTTTAAGCGATTTTAAGAGTTTCTAAGGGCTATTTGGCACACATGAAAGTTAAGGAATTATAAACTAAGATAAAAATAATTATTTCACTCATAAATGCGTAATTTTATTAATAAGAAAGATCCGAATAATGTGCGTAACCCGATAAACGAATACAAAACGAATACGGTAAGACCCGAAATGTTACATAAACTAAGTTAAACAAAACTTGCACTTTGCGCGTTGATTTCCTAGCAACGGCGCCATTTTGATCGATGTCCAAAGGTCAATAAAAAACATTTGTAAAATACCTTTACTAGAAAGGGCAAGTAAGGTGTCGAATCCACAAAGAATCAGTGAAAAGTGGTAATCAAGTTCAATTCTTAAACGACTAATTATACTAGGCGGACAAACGATGTTAAGCGTTTATAAGATTTTTTAAATGAGAAAACTATTAATTTGAGTTGTAAACAATTATGAAAAGGTAATCAATTTCCAGGTTTCAGGTTTTGAAGTAATTGGATAGATAATTAAACCTAGTGGATTATAATATTTGTTCGAATCAGTTAAACCAAAATACTAAATGTTTGACTATGTTGATCGTCAGAACTTAATCCGAATGATTGACATGGCTAAACAATATTCTAATTGATTGTCGACTTTAGGTGTTGATGAACCAATTCAGTATTATGGTTAAAGATAACTAGGTCAATGACACTAAGAACTCAATCCTAATTGTTGATGACCAAAATCATTAACTGATAAACTGCAAATCTCATTGATTTCCCAAAAACACTTTCAAGCACACAAACGGAATCCAAAAGTAAGGTTTAGAGTACCAATAATCCAACATACAACTTAACCCTATGCCCCGAGATGGTCACGAGTGGATTAGCCTTGCATAATCATCTTCAATAGCTCTCTTGATTCTTCAATGAATGATGGCATGGGTGATTCAGGTAATTGGAGGTGTTAGGATGATGGAAAAAAGCTCCACGTTCGTTAAAATATGTTAGGATATGAAGCATAGTCGTCATAGGGTTGAATTGTACTTAAATAATAAGAAAAAACCTCAAAATTATGATTTTCCGTCCAGGCGACTGTAGCCTACGGTCAGTGACCACTGCTTTACGGTGCAGTCCCCACCGTACTATTACGCCTATAACTTCTTCGTTATAACTCCGTTTTATGCCTTGTTTTCGGCCACTTCTTCGTCTTCAAATTCTCTATCATTCCACGTAATAAAATCTTCTTTCCATTCCATCTCAAATGCTCAAATTTAGCTCCTTTAAGCTCCACTCACCCGTAAACGTAAAACCACTCAAAGTAATCGTGTCCAAGACATATAAACACACAAAATACATGACATAACTTACTTAACACACACTATTTCACCCTCACATCAAGGACTAAAAAACAAAGTTTTTTAAATCTAGAGAAACGATGTTTGCCCTTATATATATATATATCCACTTTCTAAGTATATTAATTATATATTTCCCTAGTGTTAAACCCTTAATTACATATTTCCTCTTTTAGCATGCAATTACTGTTTCATCGTTATCAAACAAAAGGTTCCTGCTTCCATTCACGCGTCCGCCCTCCGTCACCTTCGGTGTTGGGTTCTTCGTCCACTCAGGTATGTTTTTGGGGAACTTTTACTTCTTTATTTGAACCCATTTTTTAAACTCTGTTTTGTAAGCATGTTAGGAATTCGAAAGAGAGATTTAATCTTCAACGTGTACCTCTCGCTTCTCTTGGTTTAATTTAATTATCATATTAGTATGTATCATTTGTTAGTTTGTGTGCATTATTGATTCAGTGCTGTTTTTTTTATTATGCGTAGTGGTTTTTAAATTTAACCTTTTAGGATGTATTTTGGCTAAATTTAAGTGGTTGAAATAGGGCTTTAGATAGTGTTTTTCAGGATGCACATGTTATGGAAAATATTTAAGGACCCAGAATTAAGAATCATCTTAAGGATCCTAAACGATGCACCAGGATCCTTAATATAGCTAAGTGTCCTAACACGATTTAGCGTTTAAATATTATTAACATTGATACTATTACTCTATATACTTTGCAGGGTGAATCATAATTGATCAAATTAAATCAAGAACAAAGCACTTAATGGTGATTCAAGGAAAGGCTAAAAACTTGGAATCGTTACCTGAATACTCGTCTTGATGATTAAACGGATATAATGCAAGAAACAACTCGCAATTCATTCCATGCTGAAGACTAGCTCAACCAATGAACATTAAGATGTTAGGGTTGTTACAACAAGTTATTAATGAAGATATGATATTCTGTAATGGTTCCAGGATCCTGACAGCACATCAGGATCATAGACAAAAGACAAATCTTGGATAGATACAGTATCCTTAGCTATTAAGTTAATTAATAACTCATTTTATTATTGTCTTGGTCTTGCAAGTAACATTTGAATATTAAAATTAAGCTGAAGACTCGGTCAAACATTAATTACCGGGTCATTGAAGTTGTTATAACAATCAATTAATGGAGAGATTAAATTCTAACTACCCCAGGATCCTCGCCAGAGCATTTATTACTAATTATTGCTATTTTATCTATATATAGAGATGTCTTGATCACTATTTTGGTCAAAAATTATCTAAGAAATTTAGTAATCAAACTTTATAAGTAAGGTAGCGTGCTCTTCATAATATTGCAGGTGTGTGTGTGTAGTAGTAAATGAGTCAGGATATAGCGAGGAAAAACCCTTGATCCTTAGTAGGATCTCGGGAAAAAAACCTGGAGAGGGGAAAACTATCCGCTTGCCTCAGATTTATTCATAAGAAAAATATGTTACAACTCGAGAATTGCTGATTAACAAGTCTAGAGTATAGAAGAGTGTTAGTGTAGTGCACGTGTGTAACACCCCGGCTTAAGCGGAAACGCCCGAGTGTGACGTACAGATTGTTCAAACACACGTGGCACTATTTGGTGACCATAATAACATTAATTCATTTAAAACATCATATAACACAAGTTCCAAAGTAAACAAGTACATCCAAATCAAAGATAAACAATAATAATAATCTGTTTATTTGAATACCCTATATAAACTACGCGTCTTCAATACTTCAACCTCTAATCACAGTACCTGTAACATATGTATAAAATATGGTCAGCTATAAGTATAGTTGGTGAGATTTCCACAGTTTGATATACTACGTAAAAACCATACAATTCCATGAACTCGTAATATGCGCAAGTAATGGTTCTTTACACTCGATGCAATGGACCTGAGCGTTAAGAACAAAAGAAGGTCCTTTCCAGTTGGGGCTACCAACGTACTCGGATATGAGGTCCCTTTTCGACTCGATATGCTGAACATAGATCCGCGCAAGTTGATCAACCGAGAACTTTTCGTTGATTGGAATGAAGTGCGCGGACTCAGTCAAACGGTCGACAATAACCCAAATTCCGTCGAGGCGGTTTCGAGTGGTTGGGAGTTTAAACACGAAATCCATGGTCACATCCTCCCATGTACAAATCGGGATGTGCGGTTTCACGACTAAACCAGATGGTCGCTGATGCCTGGCCTTAACTTTAGCGCAAGTAAGGCACTTTGCGACGTACAATGCAATGTCTTTCTTCATACTGGGCCACCAGAATGTCGATCGTAAGTCGAAATACATTTTATCCGCATCGGGATGAATGGAATTTCATGACTTATGAGCTTCGTCCATGATGAAAGTACGAAGATCATCACGATTGGGAACCCACAAACGATTAAGGTAATACAACAAACCATCACGCTTAGTTTCGAGTTGAAACTCAGCGCCACAGGACATTTCGTCGTGCATATTACTCTCAGTGACCGAGACATGTTGGGCTTCAAAGATCTAAATTTGGAGATCGGTTTGAACGGTTACGCCATGAAGCAAGATGGATTTCACATGGGTCTTGCGACTAAGGGCATCGGCTACAACATTCGCTTTACCAGGGTGGTAGCGAATTTCGTAGTTGTAATCGCTAAGTAATTCGTCCCATCGTCGTTGCCGCATGTTCAAATCCTTTTGGTCAAAAATGTGTTGAAGACTCTTGTGGTCAGTGAATACCACACATTTTGTGCCATAAAGGTAATGTCCCCAAATTTTCAACGGAAAAACAACAGCGCCGAGCTCGAGATCATGCATCGTATAGTTCCTTTCATGAACTTCAAGTTGCCATGAAACGTAGGCGATGACTTTACCTCGTTGCATGTGACACCCGGTAATTTCCCAATCCCATAAACCAAGTAATCAACCTAATTATTAGGTGATTGTGAATATTATGCGCGCCATGTTATAATCAGCGCGGGGCATATGTTATATGCGCCATGCGCGGATGCGCGCCATGTTATAATCAGCGCGGGGCATATGTTATATGCGCCATGCGCGGATGCGCGCCATGTTATAATCAGCGCGGGGCATATGTTATATGCGCCATGCGCGGATGCGCGCCATGTTATGATCAGCGCGGGGCATATGTTATATGCGCCATGCGCGGATGCGATGCATGTTAGGATCAGCGCGGGCATATGTTATATGCGCCAGCGCGGATGTGATGCGCGCCATGTTAGGATCAGCGCGGGCATATGTTATGTGCGCCACGCGCACAGGTTTTGTGTTTTCATAACTTAATTTTATGTCGTTTCTGTCTAATGGGTTGCATATCTCTTCAATGATCAATAAGTAAAACTATGTTGAAACAATATCCTAATTTCCTAATTAAGACCCTAATCATTTATGCGCGCGCGGGAAAAGGGAACTAACCTCCCCGCATGGCGGGAACATTGAGAGCTAGTTTGTTTGAAGCTCCAAGATGGGATTGACTTCAACATAACTGATCACTATGTTGAAATACCAAGACCTCATGGAGAATCTACAAATGAAACTCAACGTCCCTGACTACAAGAAGGTTATGCACCTACCCGCATCAAATAAAAAAGGAGTTATGAGCGACACCTGCGGGAAGAATCCCCGCGGGACACCTTAAAACTAAACCCTTTACGAATGAACGTCTGCACAGAAACCAACCACCTTTTCGCTTAAATCCAAAAGTTCACCCTGTTAATAAACTCTTAGAACGCTGGTTCCAGCAGAGCCAGATGGACCCACAGGATTCCTTATAAGGACGCCTGCGCAGTGATACGCGCAGGATTCGTTACAAGGACGCTTGCGCGAAGACCAACTGGAGCCGCCGGACCCACAACGTTCAAAGGAATGGTCTTTACGCAGAAGGCTATACGCGCAAGGCTACACGCACAAAACACTTAGTCTATTCTTCAGATGAAAGGGGATTACCCCCGCCCAGAAAGAACCAGTTGCGTGTTTCAGAGATTTTTACCTTTTGACTGCACACTGACAACAGTACCAGGAAAAGTATACTGTAACACGAAATGTCAGCTGTCAGCCGCACCTACTCTCACCAACCACAGTCCTGCATGTACTGTCAAATCCATCAGAATCTTTATAACCACTCCCTAGGACCATCACCCCCATCCCTAAAATAAATAATAATAAACCCCATACCTTGTCATCTTTACACCCAATATAAATAAGATTTCAATCCCCTAAATCAAGGAATTGTGTTCCCTTGAATTTGCCTATAAATAAGTATCAATTCTTGAATAAAAATATCACACAAACACACTTCAAACTCCTCTCCTAAACCTGTAATTCTGCACTAACCATCTCCCAAGCATCCATCGCTAGGTAAGCCGAAACTTTAGTCTTGAGATTTACTTTTCTGACCAGCCCTTATATTCTTCGATTACTTGGTCTTAATACCCATATTTCTTGTTATTTAAACATATTCTAGACTTCCAATTTCGAGGCTAACATCAGGAAACCCGAATCTCGTTTAATCTCTCTAAACCATCACTTAACAAGAATCACAGGTGAGTCTCACAGCCCCTATTTTCACTGTTTTTAAACTGTTTTCGGGGCGAGGGACACGTGTTTAAATTATGTTTTATCATGGTATATTTACAAGCAATGCAAACGATTATCTGTTCATGGTGTTTATCTTGGTTTTCAATGTAAGTGCGCAAGATTTAGACAGTGATCACTTTGTCAGTGGAACTCTAAGGGTAGGGACTACTGTGTTTGATCAACCCACTCGTAGGGGTCGCACCTCTTTGCATAGACGAGTGCCTAGTATGGTCATGGGGTAGTACTACTGGTTGTAAAGCCCGCTCGTAGGGGTCGCACCTCTTTGCACGGACGAGCGCCTAGTTTTCCGAGCACAACGTCCGCGCGTAACCCGCGGGACGGTATTGTTTTAGCTCGTAGTGGCAGCGCCACTTTGCATGGACGAGCCCGGTTTTTCAGAAATGTCCGCGCGTAACCCGCGGGACGGTTTTATCAAGCATATGTTTTAATGATGTTATCAGAAATATGTTTCAATATGGTTTTATCAAGGATATGAGGCAATACGATTTATCAAGTCACCAAAACTTGTGAACTCACTCAGTTTATACTGATTCAAATGTTTTTACGTGTCTTTCAGGTGATAATTAGTAGCGCAAGGAGTCACACATAGAGCACTTCACGCAGAACATCTATAAAAATGGTTTTTGGAAGATTTTAGTTCTATCCCTTCCACACGCGTGGTTGTTCCCGCCGTGTAAGGGGATATGGCGCGGAAATCTTCAACGTTTTTCATATGTGGATGTTTTTATATGTAATTCTAAACAATGTAATGTATTTTGTAATAGACATTTCATGCGCAATGGAAAATTTATTTGAATGTTTGCAATGACCCGTGCTTGATTATCAATTCCCACTCGCGCGCACCCGGCTGTTTCCGCCGTTTAGGGCCGGGTGTGACAGATTGGTATCAGAGCACTGGTTATAGCGAACTAGGAAAGAAGTTTTAACCTAGACTATAACCGTAGGGGAATCGCATGAAATATTTTGCAAAGAAAATATTTTCAAAAGAAAAACCACACACACACTTAGGAACACGGGTCACACAATGTCTAGTGAACACTAAGGATAAGAACATTATGTGCTCAGGGTACATGCGCTAAGTTTGATATATTTTCGTTCTCTTTTAAGAAAAACGAGAATGCCTCCAACCAGAGCCAAGGGAATTACTATGACACCCGAGGAACTCGTAGAAATAATCGCGCAGGCGATCGCAACGCATGAGGCCAGCAAGGCCGAATCAAGTCAGGGTCGTCAAGAGACCGAAACCCCAGAACCCGAATCAGGAGCTTTGGACAAAGGATGCTCCTATAAGACATTTATGGCCTGTAAGCCTTGGCCATTCAAGGGCACCGAAGGGGCCATTGGGCTCTACAACTGGATCGACAAAATGGAGACAGTTCTCTCCATTAGCGGGTGTAGTGAAAATCAAAAGGTCCTTTACGCGACCTGCATGTTTCAAGAAGCGGCCTCGTCTTGGTGGAAGCTTCAAGTGAAAACATTGGGACGAGAAGTTGCTCTCCACAAGACCTGGGAGGAGCTGAAGGAAATGATGATGAAAAAGTTCTGCTCTCGCGCCGAAATTCAGAGTCTACAGCAGGAATTTTGGAACCACACCATGATAGGAACTGGTATCGACGCCTACAACAACCGATTCAACGAACTTTGCCAGATGGTGCCGGATATGGCGAACACGGAGGAGAAAAAGATAGAGAGGTATATTTTTGGGTTACCCCATGTTATCAGGGTTCCGCTCAATGCCGCAGCGCCTCCAACCTTTGATGAGGCAGTGGCGCGGGCCATCACTCTTACAAGAGATACGGTCCGTGCGGGCATGTTGACCACGCGCGGGAACGAGCAGCGAACCTCTGACCCCAAGAGAAAATGGTACTCTCACCACCGAGGGTCCGACTCCAAGCAACCACCATTCAAGAAACAGGAGAGCGTAAGGGCTTACGCGATACAAGCCCTGGAGCCATCACGGAAAGGGTACAGTGGGCCTCACCCATGGTGCAGCAGATGCAAGTATCACCACGAGGGTGAATGCGCAAGCATCGTATGCGCCAAATGTAGCAGACCAGGGCACAAGGCGATAAACTGCCATAAGGAAGCTGGAGCAAACGACAACTGCTACGCATGCGGGAAGCCAGGACATTTCAGTCGGGATTGCCCGCAAAAGAGAAACCAAGCTCGCGGGAGAGCCTTTGTGATCGGCGCGGGCGAAGCAAAAGAAGAACCGAATGTGGTAACCGGTACGTTTCTACTTAACGACCATTTCGCATCTGTCTTATTTGATACTAGCGCTGACCTAAGTTTCATATCCACTGAGTTTAAAAACTCCCTAGGCCTAGCAACCAGTAGGCTAGATACGCCTTATACTATAGAACTAGCCAATGGTAGGCAGATACGCGCGAACGAGAAGACTGAGCAATGTGTATTGGTCATGGGAGGTCACGGATTCAATATTAACTTATTGCCAATAGACTTGGGAAGCTTTGACATTGTGGTAGGTATGGATTGGTTAGTCGAGAACCACGCGGAAGTTATTTGCCATGAGAAGCAGGTTCGGATCCCACTGTTGAGCGGGGAAACCTTAGTAATTCAAGGGGAAAGAAGTGGAGTTGCGACAAAACTCATTTCGTGTCTAAAGGCGCGCAAGTGCCTGAGGAAAGGATGCTACGCCTTCCTGGCGCACGTAGTAGAGAAGAAAGGAGATGAGCGAAAGATTGAAGACTTACCAGTGGTGCGCGAATTCCCGGAAGTTTTCCCTGAAGATCTGCCCGGATTACCGCCACCGCGACAAGTCGAGTTTCGAATCGACTTGGTTCCAGGAGCTGCACCAGTAGCTCGAGCACCCTATCGACTAGCTCCATCCGAGATGCAAGAGCTATCCAATTTGTTGCAGGAACTATTGGATAAGGGCTTCATACGCCCAAGCTTTTCACCCTGGGGAGCTCCAGTACTTTTTGTAAAGAAGAAAGATGGTTCATTTAGAATGTGTATTGACTACAGGGAACTGAACAAGCTGACAGTCAAGAATCGGTACCCTTTACCAAGGATTGACGACTTATTTGACCAGTTGCAGGGATCCAGTTATTACTCGAAGATAGATCTACGGTCAGGTTACCACCAACTTAGGGTCCATGAGGAAGACGTGCCGAAGACAGCCTTCCGAACTAGATACGGCCATTATGAATTCTTAGTGATGCCCTTCGGGCTAACTAATGCGCCGGCTGTATTCATGGATCTGATGAACCATGTGTGCAAGCCATACTTGGATAAGTTTGTGATTGTGTTTATAGATGATATTCTGGTTTACTCCCGAACCAGAGCTGAGCATGAACAACATCTGAGATTAATTTTGGTAATGCTGAAGAAAGAAAAGTTGTATGCAAAGTTTTCTAAATGTGAGTTTTGGCTTAGAGAGGTTCACTTTCTCGGTCACGTTGTAAACGAGAAAGGAATACACGTCGATCCTTCCAAGGTCAAAGCCATCGAGAATTGGGAAGCGCCAAAAACACCAACTGAGGTGAGGCAATTCCTAGGACTAGCTGGCTACTATCGACGTTTCATTGAGAACTTTTCCAAGATAGCTTTACCTCTGACTGCGCTAACTCAGAAAGATAAGAAGTTTGATTGGGGCGAAAACCAGGAAGCAGCGTTTCAAATGTTAAAGCAAAAGTTATGTAGTGCGCCAATTTTGTCGCTACCCGAGGGGACGGACGACATCGTCGTCTACTGCGACGCTTCACATCAAGGACTCGGATGTGTCCTTATGCAGAGAAACAAAGTCATAGCGTATGCCTCTCGTCAACTCAAGGTCAATGAAAGGAATTATACAACACATGATCTGGAACTTGGAGCAGTTGTTTTCGCGCTAAAAATTTGGCGCCATTATCTTTATGGTACAAAGTGTTTGATTTTTACGGATCACAAGAGCCTTCAACATATATTTGATAAAAAGGATTTAAACATGAGGCAACGAAGATGGGTTGAATTATTGAATGATTATGATTGTGAAATAAAGTATCATCCTGGGAAGGCAAATGTGGTAGCAGACGCTTTAAGTAGGAAAGAGCGAGCAAAGACGCTACGAGTTAAGGCTCTAAGATTGACCATTCGCGCAGACCTCACTACCCGCATCCGAGAAGCTCAACAAGAAGCCTTGAAATCAGAGTTTGTCAAGAACGAATCCCTTGGGGGTATGATTAAGAATTTGGAGCTCGAAGAGAACGACACTCGATATTTTGCTAACCGCATATGGGTCCCTCTCAAGGGAGGATTGCGCGAGCAAGTGTTAAACGAAGCTCACAAAACGCGGTATTCCGTACATCCTGGCGCAGACAAGATGTACCAAGATGTTAAAGCACTGTATTGGTGGCCCAATCTTAAGGGCGACATCGCGACGTATGTCAGTAAGTGCCTGACGTGTTCGAAGGTGAAGGCTGAATACCAGAAACCGTCGGGGTTGCTTCAACAGCCAGAAATTCCCATGTGGAAGTGGGAACAAATCTCCATGGACTTCATTACCAAACTGCCAAGGACACCTGGGGGTTACAACACGATTTGGGTTATTGTAGACCGGCTAACTAAGTCAGCACACTTCCTGCCGATCAAGGAAACCGATAAGATGGAAAAGTTAGCCCGATTGTATATTCGAGAAGTAGTTTCAAAACACGGAGTTCCGGTATCCATCATTTCTGATAGAGATAGTCGTTTCACCTCAAGATTTTGGAGATCGTTACAAGGGGCTTTAGGTACTCGTCTTGACATGAGTACGGCTTATCATCCCCAAACGGATGGACAAAGCGAGCGAACCATTCAAACATTAGAAGATATGTTGCGCGCGTGCGCAATCGATTTTGGGGGTAGCTGGGATACTCATCTCCCATTGGTTGAATTTTCATACAATAACAGTTATCACACAAGCCTCAAGGCTGCGCCATTTGAAGCCTTGTATGGGCGCAAGTGTAGGTCCCCACTGTGTTGGGCTGAAGTGGGTGACAAGCAAATGACTGGTCCAGAATTGATCCAAGAAACGACGGACAAAATTTTCCAGATACGGGATCGCCTTAAGGCAGCGCGCGACAGACAGAAAAGCTATGCAGATGTGAGAAGAAAACCGTTGGAATTTCAAGTAGGGGATAGAGTACTTTTGAAAGTCTCTCCATGGAAGGGAGTCCCCCGTTTCGGCAAGCGAGGAAAGTTAAATCCGCGATACATCGGACCATTTGAGATCCTGGAAAGGATCGGTCCAGTTGCTTATAAACTCCATTTACCCGCCGAACTTAGTGGAGTTCATGACACGTTTCATGTATCCAACCTCAAGAAGTGCTTATCTGATGAAACGTAAATTTTACCATTGGACGAGGTTCATATCGACAAACAGCTACACTTCGTGGAAGCGCCTATAGCAGTAATCGATTAGAAAGTACAAAAGTTGCGAAGAAGCCAAATCAAGTTAGTAAAAGTTCAATGGAACTCAAAGCGTGGACCTGAATTCACTTGGGAAAGAGAAGACCAAATGCGCAAAAAGTACCCATACCTCTTCCAAAGAATAGCTGCTACCAGCGACACCTCCTAATTTCGGGACGAAATTCTCCTAACAGGGGGAGAATGTGACACCCGGTAATTTCCCAATCCCATAAACCAAGTAATCAACCTAATTATTAGGTGATTGTGAATATTATGCGCGCCATGTTATAATCAGCGCGGGGCATATGTTATATGCGCCATGCGCGGATGCGCGCCATGTTATAATCAGCGCGGGGCATATGTTATATGCGCCATGCGCGGATGCGCGCCATGTTATGATCAGCGCGGGGCATATGTTATATGCGCCATGCGCGGATGCGATGCATGTTAGGATCAGCGCGGGCATATGTTATATGCGCCAGCGCGGATGCGATGCGCGCCATGTAAGGATCAGCGCGGGCATATGTTATGTGCGCCACGCGCACAGGTTTTGTGTTTTCATAACTTAATTTTATGTCGTTTCTGTCTAATGGGTTGCATATCTCTTCAATGATCAATAAGTAAAACTATGTTCAAACAATATCCTAATTTCCTAATTAAGACCCTAATCATTTATGCGCGCGCGGGAAAAGGGAACTAACCTTCCCGCATAGCGGGAACATTGAGAGCTAGTTTGTTTGAAGCTCCAAGATGGGATTGACTTCAACATAACTGATCACTATGTTGAAATACCAAGACCTCATGGAGAATCTACAAATGAAACTCAACGTCCCTGACTACAAGAAGGTTACGCACCTACCCGCATCAAATAAAAAGGAGTTATGAGCGACACCTGCGGGAAGAATCCCCGCGGGACACCTTAAAACTAAACCCTTTACGCATGAACGTCTGCACAGAAACCAACCACCTTTTCGCTTAAATCCAAAAGTTCACCCTGTTAATAAACTCTTAGAACGCTGGTTCCAGCAGAGCCAGATGGACCCGCAGGATTCCTTATAAGGACGCCTGCGCAGTGATACGCGCAGGATTCGTTACAAGGACGCTTGCGCGAAGACCAACTGGAGCCGCCGGACCCACAACGTTCAAAGGAATGGTCTTCACGCAGAAGGCTATACGCGCAAGGCTACACGCATAAAAAACTTAGTCTATTCTTCAGATGAAAGGGGATTACCCCCGCCCAGAAAGAACCAGTTGCGTGTTTCAGAGATTTTTACCTTTTGACTGCACACTGACAACAGTACCAGGAAAAGTATACTGTAACACGAAATGTCAGCTGTCAGCCGCACCTACTCTCACCAACCACAGTCCTGCATGTACTGTCAAATCCATCAGAATCTTTATAACCACTCCCTAGGACCATCACCCCCATCCCTAAAATAAATAATAATAAACCCCATACCTTGTCATCTTTACACCCAATATAAATAAGATTTCAATCCCCTAAATCAAGGAATTGTGTTCCCTTGAATTTGCCTATAAATAAGTATCAATTCTTGAATAAAAATATCACACAAACACACTTCAAACTCCTCTCCTAAACCTGTAATTCTGCACTAACCATCTCCCAAGCATCCATCGCTAGGTAAGCCGAAACTTTAGTCTTGAGATTTACTTTTCTGACCAGCCCTTATATTCTTCGATTACTTGGTCTTAATACCCATATTTCTTGTTATTTAAACATATTCTAGACTTCCAATTTCGAGGCTAACATCAGGAAACCCGAATCTCGTTTAATCTCTCTAAACCATCACTTAACAAGAATCACAGGTGAGTCTCACAGCCCCTATTTTCACTGTTTTTAAACTGTTTTCGGGGCGAGGGACACGTGTTTAAATTATGTTTTATCATGGTATATTTACAAGCAATGCAAACGATTATCAGTTCATGGTGTTTATCTTGGTTTTCAATGTAAGTGCGCAAGATTTAGACAGTGATCACTTTGTCAGTGGAACTCTAAGGGTAGGGACTACTGTGTTTGATCAACCCACTCGTAGGGGTCGCACCTCTTTGCATAGACGAGTGCCTAGTATGGTCATGGGGTAGTACTACTGGTTGTAAAGCCCGCTCGTAGGGGTCGCACCTCTTTGCACGGACGAGCGCCTAGTTTTCCGAGCACAACGTCCGCGCGTAACCCGCGGGACGGTATTGTTTTAGCTCGTAGTGGCAGCGCCACTTTGCTTGGACGAGCCCGGTTTTTCAGAAATGTCCGCGCGTAACCCGCGGGACGGTTTTATCAAGCATATGCTTTAATGATGTTATCAGAAATATGTTTCAATATGGTTTTATCAAGGATATGAGGCAATACGATTTATCAAGTCACCAAAACTTGTGAACTCACTCAGTTTATACTGATTCAAATGTTTTTACGTGTCTTTCAGGTGATAATTAGTAGCGCAAGGAGTCACACATAGAGCACTTCACGCAGAACATCTATAAAAATGGTTTTTGGAAGATTTTAGTTCTATCCCTTCCACACGCGTGGTTGTTCCCGCCGTGTAAGGGGATATGGCGCGGAAATCTTCAACGTTTTTCATATGTGGATGTTTTTATATGTAATTCTAAACAATGTAATGTATTTTGTAATAGACATTTCATGCGCAATGGAAAATTTATTTGAATGTTTGCAATGACCCGTGCTTGATTATCAATTCCCACTCGCGCGCACCCGGCTGTTTCCGCCGTTTAGGGCCGGGTGTGACATTGCATAAGAACACAACCGAGGCCTTGGTTTTAAGCATCGCAATAGACAACAAAGTCCTCATTGCCCTTGGGGAGACCAAGGATCGGCGCATCGCAAAGCATATGCTTGAGTGTTTGGAATGCTTCATCTTGCTTTGGTCCCCACATGTAAGGTTTATCATTGAGAGTCAAGGCGGTTAGGGGCAAAGAAATCTTGGAAAAATTGAGGATGAAGCGACGATAATAACCCGCAAGACCAAGAAACGAACGAACTTCGGTAGGAGAGGTTGGAGTCTTCCAATTCTTGATGGCTTCGATTTTGGTTGGGTCAACGTGGATACCCTTTTCATTTAGTATGTGCCCCAAGAACGGAATTTCATTCAACCAGAATTCACACTTCGAGAATTTCGCGTAAAGTTGTTCCTTCCTCAAGAGATAAAGGATGGAATGAAGGTGCTTTGTATGCTCGGTTTTGGACTTAGAATATATAAGAATATCGTCAATAAAGACAATCAGGAATTTATCTAAGTATGGTTTGCACACGCGGTTCATGAGGTCCATGAATACCGCAGGTGCATTGGTTAACCCAAAGGGCATAACCCTAAACTCGTAATGTCCATATCGAGTCTGGAAAGCAGTCTTGGGTATATCATCTTCATGCACGCGTAGTTGATGATAACCCGAACGAAGATCAATCTTGGAGAAGCAAGAAGCTCCTTAAAATTGATTAAAGAGATCGTTGATGCAAGTTAAGGGGTAACGATTCTTGACCGTAAGCTTGTTGAGTTCTCGGTAGTCGATACATATACAAAAGGAACCGTCTTTCTTCTTAACAAACAAAACAGGTGCGCCTCATGGAGACGAACTAGGGCGGATGAACCCTTTGTTCGAATGTTCTTGGAGTTGGGTAGAAAATTTTTGCATCTTGGAGGGTGCAAGACGGTAATGAGCCTTCGCAATTGGAGTTGCACTAGGCACGAGATCAATGCGGAATTCAACTTCTCGAATGGGAGTGTTAGGGCTCGGATTTTTAGTGTCCTAGGCAAGAAATATGTTCGGGATAACTCCATGATATGGTATTCTCCAAGGTAATAGGTATCCTAAATATATTGTATAATTAACAAATTGTTCGCTGTTCTTCCTTGTTTACCAGCTCAAGGGACGTTACCACGATTTCCTAAAGACTCGGACTTGTAGCTGGGTTACTTCAAATAAAACATGTTCAAAAAGGAAATGTGGAAATCAAACGGCTAATTGGAAGGTGTCAATTATCTCCGGAAAAATAGGAATTATTGTTAGCTAATTATTTGTATAAATAGAGTTGTAACTTGGATCAAAACACACAACTTACACACATTATCACTCGAGACTTAGTAGCACTCGCACTTTGTAATCACGATCCAGTTTGAGCTCCACTACTTGTAATTGATTTTTGTTATTAATAAACTGGTTACGATAGTTTTCACCACCCGGGGTTTTTTTCTTGTTATCCTTAGGATAACGAGTTTTTTCCTCGCAACAAATCTCTGTGTTCTAGCATTTTTCCATTCATTTCAAGCAAGCACCAAGTCCTAGTTACTAATTTGGTTACGAAATCACCTTTGTTAATTTTTGACCAATACAATTTGGCGCCCACCGTGGGGCAATTGGTGATTCAATCCTTTAAAACCATTTACTTTGTTCTCAATCACTTTCATTCCCTTCATTATGGCCACACAACCAAAAACCAGTTATGTTTTTGCTCCGGTGGTCACCATTACTTCAAGTGCCAAACATGGACCTCCACCAGTTCCAAAAAAGAGCTCTCAGCCCCGAGGAGAACTTCCACCATGCGCGGGATCCTCTATACTGGTAGATCCGGTTATCTCTAACAGTGACATTTTTGCTTTGATGAAACATGTCAAAACTCACATGGAGCAACAAGAAAAGACCAACTCAAGGTTGTTTAAGGATATTGAAGAGATCAAGATGAAACCAGGGCAGGAGGCTACTCCAATCATGCCCAGGGCTTTTGATTTTGGTTCTCCAGGATCATCTATCCTTCAAAATCCCGGATCCTTGGGGACATTACCAACAAGGACTCCGTCTTAGCAGCAGTCAGGATACTGGGGGACATATCCTCCGGTATCCTCGGAGTTACCCAGACCAACGAGGCCAGATTCCATCAACATGCAGCCTCGTTCAACCATGCCAGCTGACATATTCTTGTCAGGATCTCAAGTGGTGTCCTCTGAAGTGCATGTTGGAGATGATATCCCTATACAGACGTCGCCTTATCCTGAGGATACCCTCAATGGAGGAACTAGTCGTCAAGGCTCAGGATACCCGAGGCCTAACCATGATCTCGGTAAAAGTTTACTTAATGCTAATTTATACACTAACCGTGGATCTATGCAGGATAAAGGGATATCCCCTGAGATAGCCAGGGAATTGCAGAAAATGAAGGATATGATTTCCAATATCCCCGGGATAATACGTCCCATAGCTGAAGTTCCCGCAGGCAGCCACATGTTATCCAGATTCACCTGGCCTATATGCGACATGGAGATCCCCAAAAAGTTCCAAACTCCCAGCATGAAGCTATATGATGGCACTATGGATCCTGAGGAACACGTAGCTCAGTATAGATAAAGGATGGAGATCAACCCTATCCCCATTGATATCAAAGAAGCTTGCCTATGCAAGGGATTCGGCTCAACATTGACGGGACCAACCCTCAAATGGTTATTGAGTATTACTTCCAACACAATTACTTCATTTGCTCATTTGATTAACTTATTCAATAATCAATTTTCTTGTAGTAGATCTTTTGAGAAAATGACAGGTGATTTATAAAGAATTGTTTAGTATAATAATGAATCCTTTAGGGATTACATAACCAGATTTAGCAGGGAAGCTTTGGAAATCCCCAACCTTGACATGGCAGCTGCTGTTGAAGCTTTCAAGATGGGATTAAAGAAGGATTCTCCTTTCTATGAAGACCTTGTCATGACTCCTTGCAGAAATCTTGATAAAGTCAGAAACGGGCATTAAGATACATTCTACTAGAGGATGACAAGAAGGCTCATGGAAACCTGGTTATCCCGAAGTATGAGTCTACCAATAGGAAGTCGGACTCTCCACAAAAGTTCTCTAGGCCAAAGCCTTATTCCAAACAAGATAATTCCAAAGAATACCTGAAGGAACTATTTGGAAGAAACAAGAAAAAGAGTCAGGATCCTGTCAAGATACCTGAAAGGGCACATTTTCCACCACCGTGGAAGAAGACGAAGATGATGAGGAGTATCCTAAAATCTCTGATTATTGTTTTAATATTGATACTGGTGGTGTGATATGTACCATGCAGGATTTAGGTGACAAGGCTAGATGGCCCAAGAAAAATGAAAAGTTCGGATCCGAAAAAGATAAGTCCAAATGGTGTGCATTCCATGAAGACTTTGGCCATCGCACTGACGACTGTATAGCACTTCGGAAGGAAATAGGATACATTCTCAGCAAAGAATACCTGAAGGAACTATTTGGAAGAAACAAGAACAAGAGTCAGGATCCTGTCAAGATACCTGAAAGGGCACCTTTTCCACCACCCGGAGCTAAGGTTGTATCCTTTATCTCAGGAGGATCTGACATTTGTGGAACCTCGTATTTAGCAGCTAAGAAGCGTTCCAAAGAAATGAAGTTGGACAACAAAGAACGACCTCTCCGTACTTCCACGTTAACAACTCAAAGAATCATATCCTTCGATGACGGGGATAGATGTGATCTTGTGGGTCCCAATCACGACTGTTTGGTAATTATTTTATGTATAGCAAACTGTTTTGTACGCAAGATACTCGTTGATGGAGGCAGCTCCCTGAACATCATCCAACTGGATGCCTTGAAGAAAATGGATATTCTTGATACTGAGATTATCCCGAGATCCTCAGTCCTCGTGGGATTCAGTGGGGAGACCAAGAATACCCTGGGAGATATCAAACTTCCAGTATACATAGAGGAAGTAAACTCTCTACAAAAATTTTGTGTTATTGACTCATTATCTTATTGTAATGTGATCTTAGGCAGGCCATGGATTCATGACATGAAGGCAGTACCCTCAACATACCATCAGTGTGTAAAACTTCCAAGTCCTTGGGGAGTTATCAAGATAGAAAGTGACCAACAAGACTCCAAAGATTGCTATGCATCGTCAATGAAGTCGGCTGCAAAGCCTACTCGAGCATTGTAATTACAGAAACAACTAGGGGAGGTCCTGCAAGCTAGAGAGCAGGATGTGAAGGAAGTATCTTTGGATCCTCAGGATACTGAGATCAAAGTATTGTTAGGATCAAGTATTCTTGAGGATATTGAGATGGAATTAATATCCTTCCTAAAGAAAAGAGCTTTTACCTTCGCCTGGAAACATGAGGATATGATAGGTATCTCTAAATCTATAATTACTCATAAACTTGGTATAGATAAATCTTTCAGGCCGATACATCAAAAGCGAAGGAAGTTTGCTCCTGAGAGAAACATTATCATACAAGAAGAAGTGCAGAAGCTACTCAAAACCAAGATGATAAGAGAGGTCCACTATGCTAGATGGTTGGCCAATCTAGTTGTAGTCCAGAAGAAGAATGGAAAGTGGAGAATATGTATGGACTTCACTGACCTGAATAAGGCCTGTCCAAAAGACCCATTTCAACTCCCACACATTGACTCAATGGTGGATGCAACTGCTGGCCATGACCTACTAACCTTCATGGATGCATCCTCAAGATTTCAACAAATTCAAATGGAGCCTTCAGATCAAGAAGACACAGCCTTCATGACTCCCACAGGTATATACTGTTATTGCAATGTCTTTTGGACTAAAGAATGCAGGTGCAACATACCAGAGGCTGGTCAACATGATGTTCAAAGACCAACTGGGGGAGATGATGGAAGTGTACATAGATGACATGGTGGTAAAGTCAAGGAGGGCTGAGGATCATCTCAAAGACTTGGCAACAGCATTTGACATCTTGGATGAGTACAACATGAAGTTAAATCCTACCAAGTGTCATTTTGGAGTCAAAGTAGGAAAGTTCCTTGGGTACATGGTCACCAAAAGAGGAATAGAAGCAAGCCCTGAGCAGATCAAGGCTATCCTAGATATCAAATCGCCAAGGAACGCCAAAGATGTCCAAAGATTAACCAGAAGAATTGCAGCTCTCAGTAGATTCATCTCAAGATCTTTAGAGAAGTGTAAAGACTTCTACGATATCCTTAGCAAGAATCAAAAGTTCGAATGGGGAGAGAAGCAAGAAAGGGCGTTGGTATCCCTGAAGGAATATTTATCCTCAGCACCACCCCTAATGAAGCCAGTTGATGGTGAATCATTATCCTTGTGCTTAGCCATTTCGGGGAGTGCAATAAGTGCCGTCTTAGTCAAAGATCATGAAGGTCAACAACATTCGATATATTATGTAAGTAAAAGTCTACTAGATGCTGAGTCCAGGTATTCTTATCTTGAAAAATTAATTTTAGCACTTATAATGGCTTCTACTAAATTAAGACATTACTTAGAAACTCATGCTATTCATGTAAAAACTAACTATCCTATTAAAGATGTTTTGAGAAAACCAGAAATGTCAGGTAGGATGGCAAATTGGGCTGTAAAACTTAGTGCATAGATATTGTGTATGAACCAAGGACAACCATCAAATCTCAGGCGCTTGCTGACTTTGTGGCTGATTTTAGCCAGGATGTACTTGTAGAAGTAGTAAAAGAAGTTCAGCAGCAGGTGGTCAAGGAGAGTTGGACCTTGCACACTGATGGTGCCTTCAACATAAGAGGAATGGATCTAGGTATCTTGCTAAAATCGTCACAAGGGGGCATTGTGAATTTCAGGCTACTAATAATGAGGCCGAATATGAGGCCCTAATAGCTGTTTTACAATTAGCTAAGGATATGAAGGTCAGGCATTAGCTAAGTTTATGTTGATTCATTATTATTAGCTAACCATTTTAATGGCTCTTATGCAGTAAATGCAGAAAAATATTTAGAAATAGTTAAGCAATTAGCTATGTGTTTCGAAACATTTGATATAGTACAGGTACAAAGAGAAGAGAACGCTGAAGCAAATGCCTTAGCAAACTTAGCATCGGCTCTCAAGATACCGAATGACATCAAGATACCCATCATGTATACCTTGACTCTAGCAACAAAGGAGAACCACGAAGTCATGGAGACTTCAAAACTTGAAGACGATCCAGTATCCTGGACCCGTCCCATAATACGGTATCTTCAAGATAACGAGATCCCAGAAGGAGAAAATCCCAGAGCCTTTCGAATGAAGGTAACCCAGTATATTATCCTAAATGATATTTTGTATAGAAAGTCACTTGCAGGTCCATACTTGAGGTGCTTGGAACACCATGAAGCACAAGAAGTTCTCAAAGACATACATGAAGGGGATTGCGGAAACCATACTGGGGGCAGAGCCTTGGTATCCAAGATACTGAGGACAAGTTACTTTTGGCCAACAATGATGAAGGATGTAATGAATTTCTCCAGGAAGTGTGATGCTTGTCAAAGACACAACAACATCTTGCATCAACCAACTGAACCACTACATCCTATTATATCCCCGTGGCCATTTATGAAATGGGAAATGGATATTGTGGGAAAGCTGCCCAAGGCTCCTGGTGGAAAAGTCTTTATGCTTGCCATGACAGATTACTTCTCCAAATGGATCGAAGCTGAGGCGTTTTTCCAAGTTAAAGAGAAGGATGTGATCTCATTTATCAAACGCAATATCTTGACAAGATTTGGTATCCCGGCAGAGATCATTTGTGATAATGGTTCGCAGTTCATTGGTAGCAAAATAACCAACTTTTTTGAAAGTTGGGGAATCAAGATGATAACTTTAACACTAGTACACCCTAATGGTCAAGCAGAATCAAGTAATAAGATCATCATTAACAATTTGAAGAAAAAGTTGGGGTCCAAGAAGGTAAAATGGGCTGAAGAACTGCCATTTGTACTTTGGGCTGATAGAACCACTTCAAAAAATGCAACGGGTCAAACACCTTTCTCTTTGGTGTTTGGGGCCGAAGCTGTTATCCCTATAGAAATGGTGGTCCCCACAGAAAGAACCAACATCCAAGATACCGAGTCCAACAACCAAAGCCTTATTGAAGACCTTGACACTATTGATGAACTCAGAGACCTTGCCAAAATTAGAATGGCAGCCTATCAACAAAGAATAGCCAAGTCCTACAACAAAAACATCCGAATTCGAAGATTTAAAGTAGGAGATATGGTGTTAAGAAAGGCATTCCAGAATACCACTAACCCAGCAAAAGGAAATCTAGCTCCAAAGTGGGAAGGTCCTTACTTGATCGATGCAGAAGCAGGTAAAGGGGACCTACAAGTTGATCACTATGGAAGGTGTTCCTTTATCGAGAGCTTGGAACGCTATCCATATTAACGCATATTTTTGTTAGTATCCTCAACCGGTATGCTCGTATCCTTAACATTTTTGGATAATGGTATGTTCCTTAACCTATCTTTAAATTCTTACATATTTGAACTTTATTATCTCTCTATCAAGTTTACTGAGTTAAGCATCGGAGGGGTACCCCTCATCAAGAATTCAGTGTTTTACCAGGTATCCTAAGGATACGTTATCTTGACAATAGTTAGAGGCTGATCACCTCCCACACGAATAAGATATCCTTGATATCTTCTAAGGTTTAAAGGTCTTCAACTTTCTAACAAATTGGGTAAAACCACGCCTGGAGCGCATGATGTTCGAATATAGTTCGAGGCAGGCGGACCAGACCAGCTGATAATCCGTTTTTGTTGGCTATATATCGGATCCTCAAGATAAGTGGCAGACGTGTCATAAATACGTACTAAGGTTTATAACATTTTCATGTCGCTCATGTTTGGGAATTTCCCTAGTTTTACCTAAGGTTTAGACATTTTCATGTTTCTCAAGTAAAGGTCTTGCAGCCAGTAAGAAGACTTTATCGCCAGTAAAAAGGCTTTATCGCCAGTAAATGGGCTTTATCGCCAGAATTATCTAACTTGTTTTAACAAATCGGAGATTGGTCAGGTCGTTAAGTGTAGAGATGTTACTAAGTGGTCTTTAACTTAGCAAATTCCAAAAGCATGATGCATGAAAAGATTAGCGATTGGGGACATCGTGTGTAAGTTTGTTAACTTAATATCATCTGCGAAGGTACACGTTTTTATACCTAACCTTTCCTTTGCATTTTATTTGAAATATGATCTTTCAGCTTAGTTGTGTCAAGTCTCACTTATAGAAGTATTAAACATATATTTTCTAGATATGTTATACTTAAGATATTTTTCTAAGTATATTAAGGACACGATATTGCACTTTTAAATTTGATAAGTTTGGGAGATATATTCCATAGATATATTATCCTTAACATATCTTACTTTAAGAATATAAGAGTTTAAGTCCTTTTTGGATGTGTTATGTTAAAAACATATCAAGTTGATTTCTTTTAAAAATATATGTCAACACTCTAGACTTTAGGATATATTAATCTTAAAATACTTTACCTCAATGCACACTAGGACTTAAAAACATATTGTCCAGGGTTATAATCCCTAAGATATTTTTTTCTAAACTATGAGGAGTCTGAGGAATATGTTCAGGATACATTATCCTCAAGATATCTTATTTCAAAAACTTAAGAATATTTCATAAACATATTTAAATCAAAACTATTCAGATAAGTTATCTAAAATGACATACATATAGAACACAATGCTAAAGCCAAAAGGTTGTGTCATTACTAATATTAAGTGCAGGAAATTAGAAAGGTAATACCTGGGCTTCGTTCTTAACAAACTGAAGACCCTTCTGCCTAGGCAATACCAGAGGTTCAAAACCCAGGATAACACGGGCTTCATCTTGAAAATCAAGATCCCTCCACCCGTGTATCCTATTATCCTAAGCATAAAATTGTTTTAAGACTGGAAATTAAAATTGTTCAGAAACCACAAACAAGCCAACACTAAATCATCACAAATACATAAACCTTAAAAAAAATTGGGCTCAAGCCTTTTCTTTATTGCCATCATCGCCCAATGGTTTGCCACCACCAGCTTCCTTCGCACCGTCACCAATCGCCACCGCACCAACAGCCACCTCCACAGCCTCGTCTGCTACCTTTTCCGCTTCACTCGGACCCGCTTCCTCCACATTTTCCCCACTCAACTCGGCCAGCACCTTTTTCCAAGAAGTTACGTCCCAAAAAGGAGTAACAAGACTAGCATCTTGGGCCTCCTGTGCCATGCGAAGACAGGATTGGAAAATGGAAATGGCAGCTGACCTCTTTGCCCCCACTGTAACCTCCTGGATCTTCATTAAACAATCCGCTTCTTGATGAATAAGCTCCTTTTTGGCCAACACAAGCTCTTGCTTTAGATCCTTATTCTCCTTGATCTTCTTGTCAAGAAGATTGGTCTTAGCAGTCCCAATCTTCAGCATTTCTGCAATACGAGTATTGGCATCAAAGAGTTCATGGTGAAGATCGTTGAACTTAGAACATAGCAACCCTAGTCCCTGTTCAAAATAAATTATCCTTAGCATACATTATCTTCGAATTATGAGGATATGACGAGAAGACGTACCTGATTGAATGCGAGGTCACATGTCGGAGAGGAGTCGGAGGTATCCTGGGTCTTTCTCTTTTTGGAACCCTTGGCTCGGCTGCTATCGGGCTTCGGCTGGGTGAGGAGAGTGGCTTCCTTCTTCTTGGTACTGCGTGTGGACACCATACTGTCAATGTCGTCTAGAACGAAAACTGGAGCAGATTTACCTGCAAAAATACAGGTTAGTATCTCTAATCCTTAGATTTTACAACTAATATATCGATATTTCTTACCAGACATAGCGGAGCCCGCTGGCGGCGATGGTTCTTGGAGGCTTGACTGGAAGTGAAAGGTTCTTTCCTCCTCGTCAATAAGATAGAATGAATTCAGTTTGCTCTCAGTCTCTCTGCTAGGGGGAGAGATTTCGAAGAACTTCAAAGCTGCAAAGAAAACAAAAGAAAGCATATCAGTTACATGCATATCAGCATACGACTTCAAGATAACGTATCCTACTTTTGGAAACCCATAGATACGGAAGAGTTTCAGAGTTAGGAAGGGAATTTCTCCTAACAAAAAAGAATTGTTTCTTCCATTGGTCGTTGTTTTGGGTGTTTCTCAGAACGAGTGGTGTTCGATCAGATTTGGTTTTGATAAGGTATCTTGAAGAACCATGACTACGGAGGTCGTAGACAAAGGAAAACTCAGAGAGAGTAAAGTCAAGGGCATGGTCAACGATCAACCTTTCTAACATGAATAGAGTTCTCCAAACCATGGGCATGGTTTGGATAAAACTCAATCCAGTTCTATTGAAAAACTTAGTGGTGAAACGAGGAAAAGGATAAGAAAAGCCGATTTTAAATGGCAAGTATGGAAAACAAATCCAGGTTTTGGAAACAGGATCGGATGAAACAGCAGGATCGAAGGGCCTAAAAACAGTTCCCAGAGGGAAACAGCCCCGAGACTGTAGATTCGTAATGTCAGTGTTGTTAAAGGTGCATATTTCACTCTCGGGGCTTGCGAGAAGATTTTGTGACACAAAATCCTCAATGCCGGAAGAGTGAAGCTTGGGGCTCATGACCGTAGAAGAGGAAGATTAGAGAAATCAAGAAAGTTACATGAGAAGATGACCGGATGATATATGAATTATTTATCCTGAATAAATATAGATATCCAAGGGTCTGATTTGGTCATGGATGATTGACACGTGCATCTAATCCGCCCAAGCGTCAAAATTCAAAATTCAAAATTCAAAAGTTAACAGCTGCATCCCACTTTAAAAGCCGTTAATTTTGGGGACAATTGTTAGGGCTCGTATTTTCAGTGTCCTAGGCAAGCAATATGTTCGGGATAACTCCATGATATGGTATTCTCCAAGGTAACAGGTATCCTAAATATATTGTATAATTAACAAATTGTTCGCTGTTCTTCCTTGTTTACCAGGTCAAGGGACGTTACCAAGATTTCCTAAAGACTCGGACTTGCAGCTGGGTTACTTCAAATAAAACGTGTTAAAAAAGGAAACGTGGAAATCAAACGGCTAATTGGAAGGAGTCAATTATCTCCAGAAAAATAGGAATTATTGTTAGCTAATTATTTGTATACATAGAGCTGTAACTTGGATCAAAACACACAACTTACACACATTATCACTCGAGACTTAGTATCACTCGCACTATGTAATCACGATCCAGTTTGAGCTCCACTACTTGTAACCGATTTTTGTTATTAATAAACTGGTGGTGATAGTTTTCACCTCCCGGGGTTTTTTTCTTGTTACACTCAGGATAACGGGTTTTTTCCTCGCAATTAATCTCTTTGTTCTAGCATTTTTCCATTCATTTCAAGCAAGCACCAAGTCCTAGTTACTAATTTGGTTACGAAATCACCTTTGTTAATTTTTGACCAAAACAGGAGGAAGACCAAAAACGTCATCAGGAAACACTTCGGGATACTCACGAACAACCGGGATGTCTTCGATCTTTTGCTCCTTCTTTTCAACAACGTGAGCCATGAATGCTACATACTTCTTGCGCAAGTGTGTTTAGGCTTGAAAACAAGTTATGAGGTTAAGGCTTGAAGGAGAAGGCTTTTCACCAATAACACAAAGGGTTTGACAATCGGAAATTGGAATACGAATGATCTTCTCAAAGCAAACGATTTCGGCACGGTGAGAGGACAACCAATCCATGCCTACTATGATGTCCAAAATTCCCAACTGCATCGGGATGAGATCTATTGAGAACATGTGGCCATTGAGATTCATCTTGAAACTTCGAATAACGGAATCGATCGTCACGGATTTACCATTCGCTACTTTAACAGTGTATGAGCTCTTAAGTTTAGACCTAGGTTTAGCAAGAAACAATTCAAATTCTAAGGATACAAAACTCATATCGGCACCCGTGTCAAATAATATAGATGCAAAGTGGTCATCTACAAGACACGTACCGTTCACTATATCGCCGTTTTGTTGAGCTTGGTGGGCATTCATCATGAAGGCACACCCACGATTATCTTGGGGAGCTTGAACGGCTTGAGCGGCTTGACCCTCTTGGGGTGTAGGTGCTTGTATCGGCTGGGCATGTGTAAGACCCCGAATCCCGGGAATCCTACAGTTGGTAATCATATCCAAAATTCATAAAAATTTAAAACCAAGAAAATTCGTTTTGTTTAAAACAAGTTCAGAGTAAATAACAGCGGAATAATAAGTATCAAGAATCTCAAAACTTAACAAAAGTTTAACTCAAAGCAATACATTTTATTTGAAAACCAGTTCAGAGTATAAATCAGCAGAAAAATCATAATTATTAAAACAAGTTCCCAAAACCCGGGAATTATGCCCAAAACCGAATTTCAATGTATTAAGTATTAATTGAAAAGGACAATGTTCATTAACAAAACTTTTCGACTAGATATGCCTTCAACCGTCCCAGTAGCTTCGAGCACGTCCAAGCGGTAAGCATCTTCCTCCTAACCTGAAACTCACACTAAGATACACACAAAGTCAGCTTGAGCTGAGTGAGTTCTGCTGGACTCGGTATGCCCAAGACACATATTATTGTTGATGTGGCTAGTTCGTCATGATCCAAGTCGGGTCATACCCAATAACAAGCTAGACAAACACCAATTATATTTGTTTATTTATGATGTGATCATGGTATTTAAATATTAACACTTAAGTTATTTAGAAAAGGGGTTTCTAAATACAATGTACTTGTGAAATGAATAAATCATATGGATGATTTATACTTGGAGAGAGAGAGCATTCCATAATGTTATTTAAGATGGTTAAGTAACAATATGTAAAACTTGTCACCTAGCATGTTACCTATAATATGTTATGTTTATAACACATAATATAAGTTATAAAACATAAGTATTTAAGGAAACTTTGATAAAAATAATAACAATAAGAACAAAGAAGGGGGCCACCCCCCCTCTCCTTGTCTTTGTATTATTTTATTATTGTTACAAGATAGTGGGTGCATGCATAGCCTTTGATTGGATAATTTTGGATGTGGCTTTTAAAAGACTACAACTCTCCTCTTTCTATTATTCTAACACAAGTCACAAAGGAAAAAAATCCTCTCAACTCTTTCTTTTCTTTTTTATTTCGGCCAAGCAAAGGGAAGACAAGGAGGTGATTTCAAGTGTTGAAAATCCTAGCTAGAGGTGTTTGTTTGAAAGCTTGGGTATGCAAGCTTGAAGAGCGTCTCCATTGAAGCTCTAGCCTTTCTTTCATCATCTCCTTCAACCGGTTTTGATTCTTCTTGAAAGGTATATTGACATGCATGAACTTATAGTGTCATGCATGTGTTTGATAGCATGTATTTCGTATTTGGATCTGGGCTTGGGTTTTGCATGTGCAAAATTGGTTTTATACATATCAAATTAACTAGATTTAAAACTAATTTCCACTGGGTTTTCATAAAAATTGGGATTTTATGACTTTGATAATCTTGTTAAAACCCAACATGTTCAAGTTTTAGTAATTAACATTTATATTAATCATTCCAAGAGTTTTAAAATAAAACGAGATACGAACAGTTAGGCCATCATCAACAATAAGTAGTCATACTTATATATATGTACATCTATATAATTATATCCCTATAAATATCATCCAAGTAATAACATCAGGGTCGAGCACACGTAACATCTCATCCAACGTATGCAAACACGAAGTAGGCATACGTAAACATCCTTAGTCGATAACGACTAATTAACCTCGCCAACTATTGGCCATACAATAATACATGTATAAACATACGTCCAAACATACAATAATATCATCCCAAGGCCTACTCTATACAAGTAAGCCCATGTAAAATAATTTAAACGCTTCATCAAGCAAAATCGCTTAAGTATGTATGCTAGCCCAAAACTTGAAAAGAGTAAAAAGAGGCATCATGAACTCACCTGACACAAGGCACGAATTCACCACGAACTAGAGAACCCCTAAGTATCCCCACAACTCAAACGCCTGTCGGTTTACATACAATCATTACTAATGACACCGAAAGGACTCGTTTATCCTCCTAGATGTTCTAACATGGTTCGAGTTACCTAAAGCCTCAACCTCATCAATCTCAATCATAACAACCCCCGGGGCCTTACATTTACCGACACGACCCATAGGTACTCCCAGAAATAAAGAATTCCCAAATTACCCCCGGAAGCACTATGTGAGACTAATATGCGCGGTTAAGAGTTGTTTAGCCACATAACATCCAAATCAGCCCCGTGTGGACCAAATTAGATAAATTAACAGCCAATAAGTCCACACGACAGTACACGAGTTGAATGGGTCGGTAACTCGCAAGCACAACGTACTAACTATTCAATAAACGCGAATACGCGTTGTACCGACCCATTTGAGTAACCGTCAACCAATTCAGCCCCAGTACTTATAAAAATAATTTTCCAACAGCCCGTAACCCGAACCGAAGTTACCCGAATTGAATTGGTCGTTAATTACTCCAATACTCGCGTTAAACGCAACATCTCGCTATTCTAGCCAACCGAATATCAACTTTCAATCTATAACTAGTTGACAAATCAAACAAACACCAATGAACACGATATTAAAGTATGTTACATTGGACATACCTAGGAAGATTATAGAGAAAAAAACTTAACCGAAACAACCCCGGAAATGCTTGAATGGACAGCCACTCGGTAAGGCTACAACACGCGATTTAACGATCAATAAGCGAGTTAATATGACCAATTAAGGTGTAAAAGACTTGGGGAAACATGGGACTAACCTTCAATTGAAGTTTTACACCCTAATCTTGGCTACACAAAAGAAAAACGAAGCTCCTATTGCTGTTGAGAGTTCCGATCGGCTGAAGGGCCGGGGGGGGGGGGGGGCTAGGGTTTAGTTTTATGATATAATATAACATGTTACACTCTAGCCCCTCCAATTTGAAGGATATAGCAACTTGAAAGAAAATTTTAATAACTTTAACATACCGGAATAACGAGAGGGTCTCCAAGAAAGGCTAGATAAATATCGAGGAATGTACATACTTAACAGGCTTCACTTCTTTTAACTGAAATTAACGGGTGTTAAAGCATGAGCTTGATTAGCCAATAATTGAGGAACTTGTGGCTGAATCGCTTGATAGACTTGATAAGCTTGGTGTTGAAATTGCGGGGCAGGAACCAGCTGAAGCGAGTTCACGTTTACATGTCGTGGACACGCGTTGCAGAAGTGGCCAGGATCACCACAATTATAGCAAGCTCGCATTTGGCTAAAGGGTTAGACATATGGCACGGGTTGGGGATTTAGTTGAGCAGCCCGCACGGGAGCCGCTATGGTGGTTTCTCGACAGGTGGTACAAAAATGCTTGAAGCGGTTACAACGGTTGCATTGACGGCAAGCGGTATTAGCCGAGTGGTGTTGATGGCAAGTGTTGCAAAAAGGATGAGGTCCATTATAGGGTTTCTTGGAAGGTGGTGCAGGGTTGGTTTGGGGTTGAGGTGCGGCTTGTTAAAGTTAGCGCGTAGTTCTTGCGCTTTCTTTCGCGGTGATGGGTGGAAGAGTAAGCAGGTTTGGATGATCCGGGCTTGGTTTCTTTTGGTTCGGCAGCGGGTTTATCGGTTGGTTTCTTGCATGATTTCAATGTCAAAGTCCCGGCTTTGACATGGTTGTCGGTTAATGTTGCGTCTAGATTAATTGTGTCACCAAATTCTTTAGGCGAACTACGGAAAACACTATATTGGATTTGCCTCGGTAGCCCCCTATTGTACTTCTCGATGGCGCGCGAATCGGGGTGGTTAGATGCGGCACTAACACGCTCAACTTGTTGAAATGAGAGGTGTAAATAGAGTGCTCACCACCCTCTTGCTTCAGGTTCCAAAACTCAGCCTCCAAATTCATAAACTCATTTGGAGGACAAAACTGTCGAGTCATGAGATCCTTCAATTCGTTCCATGGCAAAGCCATGGCAGCTTCAGCACCGTGGGTTGACTTTTCCTTAACCCACCATGTAAGAGCGCCTTTCTCGAAAATATCGGTAGCGAATCGGGTTCGCTTATCATCAGGACACTCAATTTAGAAAAACACGCTCTCCATCTTTTCGTACCACTGAAGTAGGACAGTGGCACCTTGAGTTCCGTCAAAAGTGGTAGGTTTGGCATTAGTAAAATAAGTGTTGTGAGGAACTTAGAGTTTTCATGAACCACCATGGACTCTTATGCTCCAAGAAAAAAATCAAAATTTTGAAAATAAATCAAACCAAAAGCTGGGTATTCGTGTATCACCACGATTTGACAGACTTTCGGTTAAAACACATTGTAAAACATTAAGGGTTGGAGTCACACGTTTCATGAACCACCATGACTTGTGTGACATCCAAAGGAGTGCAACCATATCCTTATCACAAAGAGGACATGATCACGGTTGAAAACATAAAGTGGTGATTCGTATGGCGTTTGGTGTGGTATGTTTTGGCCTAATAAGTTTCATGCCCTTCCCCAACTCTCCAGGTAAGCAACTGGGTCCGGCGTTTGATTGGATATATGCGCATTGCTTATCCTTAGGTTTCATGAACCTTGGTGTCAAGAGTTCAGAAATAAGCACGCCCCCCTTCTAGTTACTACATACCTGCCACGACGAATCATCTTTATGTAGAGGAATTATCGGAACACCACAGTAAAAAAATGATTTGAAAGTTTTGAAAATCTTTGCTTTTAGGCATAAGCCTTGGACTTGTGTGTGCTTTGCGTACATGAGGCGTAAATTAAATAAGTAGTAAAATAGTAATAAGTGCATTCGAACAATCAAGTAAAGGCCCACATAATTTTCTATCATGCAACCTAAACATTTAAATGTTAAGCTATAGCTATCTAGAAAACTACGTCTAATATTCTATTTATAGCCATGGCTTTGATACAATCTGTAACACCCCGGGTTAAGCGGAAACGCCTGAGTGTGACGTACAGATTGTTTAAACACACGTGGCACTATTTGGTGACCATAATAAAATTAATTCATTTAAAACATCATGTAACACAAGTTCCAAAGTAAAAAAGTATATCCAAATCAAAGATAAACAATAATAATCATCCGTTTATTTGAATACCCTAAATAAACTAAGCGTCTTCAAAACTTCAACCTCTAATCACGGTACCTGTAACATATGTATAAAATATAGTTAGCTATAAATATAGCTGGTGAGATTTTCACAGTTTGATATACTACGTAAAAACTATACAATTCCATGAACTCGTAAAATGCGCAAGAAACGGTTCTTTACACTCGATGCAATGGACCTAAGTGTAAAGAACAAACAAAGGTCCTTTCCAGTTGGGGCTACCAACGTACTCGAATATGAGGTCCCTTTTCCACTCGATACAAATGGACCTGAGTGCAAAGGGAGGCGTATGATCATACTTATTGAGGCAACCACTTGAAATCCATGTGTATAAAAAATAAGCAAGTAAGCATACAAGTCCACGATATGAATTATAGTTTGTAAGCAAAGTTGTAAATCTTGACATTTAATAATGCATACATATGCTACCCCAAAATATGAAAACATTTAAAAAGGGGTTGTGAAAACTCACCTTATGAATTGAAGAAAAAGGAAAACTCGAAAGCGCTGAAGATGGCAAAGAATCGAACACGTCATGAAAGCCGTAATGAGTGATCCGCACTAACTAAATTAGGTAAAAACGAGAGTTAATTAATAATCGCACGGGATTTGCTTTATTTTATAATTTGTAAGGATTTATTTTGTATTAATTTATATTTTTTATTATAATATTATTATTTATGTTTTAACGGAAAAATCGGTTATTAATACGATATAAGGGTTTTAACGGGAAGGATATGAAGTTTGCACGTTCGAAATACTTGAACTAGTGTTTATATGTCGAAAATATAATTATTGCTTTATCGAGATGGTTTTTACTAAATTAAAGTTTACGTTACGATTATTAAACTATTTTTAGCTACGGTTTATGAAAACGTAAATATTGGTTTTTAAGTGTGAAATGGTGAGATACATTTTATAATTAATTTGTAAGGTTCCGTCCCCGGTAACCCTACTTTGGTGTTAGATTTACTCATAAACACAGTTCTAAAATCAGAGTTAATTAAAAACTTTTCGCGGAATACTTAATATTAAACATTCTTACATAACATAAGTACTTGTCTTAACAAAATACATTGAGTCTTAAACAATAACATAAACGACACGTGAATCTTCCGTCTTCGATGCTAGTCTCCATCCATTTGCCACGTGTCCCACCTCAAGCAACAAGCCCCATCATACTCACCTGCGTGCATACTAAAGTCAGCTACGCTGAGTGAGTTCTAGTTAATTAATTAACATACATTACATTCATACCATACTCATACGTGTCCGGAGATACGTATTTATACCTTATTTACTATCACTTCTTTCGTACATATTTTACATATATTCATAAGTTCTTACATACTTTCTTTCATGAAACCCTATGGTATACCATAAGCTATTCTATCTTAAAAATCACAGATATTATAAGGGTCTGGTCCCTAACATCACAAATATTATAAGGGTCTGGTCCCTTCTGTCTCGAATAACCATACCTTTATCATGCGTGCATACTTTACATATCTTCTAGTTATAAATATATATACGTACTCGTTCATACAATCATTATGTAACAATACATTCAATACACAATTATACACGTATCATACACTTACCAATCAAGTAAGTGTATCATCTACTACATAGGAGTATGCACACAACCCCGGAAACATAACAGATATAGGGGCTAGAACTCACCTGGAGTCGGTTTCTCTCGCTGTTAATGGTAATGCCCTTCCTTAGTTGTGCACGGCTAACTGTACAACACATTACGCGTGTCAATTATCCATTACTACTACTTCCTACATCTAAGTTAGTGAAACCCTCAATTAACGGGGGTCCGGGGGCAGCGCCCCTGGTAGCGGGGTCTAGGGGCGGCAGCCCCCTAGTAGGGTCCAAGGGGTAGAGCCCCTGGCTGGGGTCGAAAATGCATCAGAAAATGAATTTCATGAAATTTCGCATGGAAGAATTTTGCTTCGCATAGAATTTCGCTTCGCATGACTTTTTCGCTTCGCATGGAATTTCGCTTCGCATGACTTTTTCGCTTCGCATGACTGTGCGATGTGAAAATATTGATTTCGCTTCGCATGGCTGTGCGATGCGAAATTATTGATTTCGCTTCGCATGGCTGTGCGATGCGAAATTATTGATTTCGCTTCGCATGGCTGTGCGATGTGAAATTCCTGCCTTTCGTCGATTTTATCATTTTAAAGCCATTTTTCTCCTTGTTTCCTTCTTAGGACCCGATTCTACTCTTTTTATGGGTTTTGGGTTGTGCCAACTTTGTATACCCGTGTTTCTCGTAGTCCAGATGTCACCTTTTTTTTGTTCTATAATATACCTGTGAGGCTAAAACTCACCAAGTTCATGTTTTTCTTACATTTCACAACCCGATCTATCATTACATCGGTTTGCATGTCGATTCTAACCATAAAACTTAACCCTTTGGCCGAAGCTTACCTTTTTGCTCCGGGTTCGGTTCAGATCTGGACAACCCCGAAGATCTGGACGTTTTCTTGATGTTTGAGATACTCGAACACCAAGATCTTCCTTGCTTTAGCCCGGATTCGGATTCGGATTCGGGTCTTGAGAGAAAATGTGTGTGTTCTTGAGTGTGTGTGTGTGGTGGAAGGGAAGAAAGTGGTGAAAGGAAGGAGGGGTTGGGTTTATATAGGGGACTATGGTCCCACAACCCACTCACACTTCTAATTCCATTTATTATCCAAATATTAACACACCCAATTAAGTTAACGACACATAATTAATTATAGAACTTTCTGTTATTTATAATTCTCAGAAAAGCGGATGTTACATAATTTACATAATTTTTATTTAATTTATAATGGTTTTTATAAATTTATTTTGATTTTTAATTTATTAAAAATGATAAATTAATTATTAATAACTAAAAAAATTAAATTAAAAAAAGAATGTGACTGACCCGGGTTTGGAACCCGGGTCTTGAGGTTTACGAGTTTAGTGTGTAACCAGTTGAGCTAGATGGAACATTCGTTTAGGTTTGTTCTTAATATTTAAATATACTATTAAATTTAAACTGATTTTAATAATAATAATAATAATAATAATAATAGTAATAATAGTAATAATAACTTGATCAAAAGCAAAGGAAAAGGCGCATGACCCGGGTTTCAAAGCCGGGTCTATGGTTTAGGATGTTACGAGTTTAACCAGTTGGACCAGAAGAAGAATTTAGTTTGGATATAAGAAAAATATTTATAAAAACTGGTTAAGTTCATCTTCTTCATCTCAAGAACCCTAGAATTTAAATCTCTGGTTATGCTCAATGTTTGTTAAAATTACTTTAGGGGTTTTGTTAATTGTGTGAAAACCGGTATTACCCATATATTAATTACCTGTTTTTATTACGAATTTCCCGAGATTGAGGACGTCGGAAAACTAAGAAGAAGAGCTCCCAATTACAGAAAAATCAGTGTATTAGAGGGGAAGTAAGAGGAATGAGCGGGTTAAGTTGAAGACGGAGGGTCCTATTTATACTACCTAGGGGAGCGTCTACGCATTAATAACATTGATTTGATTTTCCGGAATTTCCAGCGAGTATCAAGGGTGTAATCGCGGCTACAGGTAGTTATATCGCAATCATATAGTTAACATATAATATCGACGTCTTAATGATTTAATATTATTTAATTTGATTAAATACACGTTTAAGGGGGGTGGCGGCCACCTCCGGCGCCGGATTTCGGCTGCCGGAGGCCCGCCGGAAAAACGAGAGAGGTGGGACAGGGGGTAGGGTTATATTTAATATAATATTATAAGTTAAATTCCTATTTACACTTTAAACCCTAAAGTTTCATAATCTTTTAAGTTGAAAATTAATATTTAAATTTTCATTCTTAACCTTGGACTTTATAATTTAAGTTAAATACTTTCGATTTCAGAATATTTACGTGTTTAACTAGAGTATCGATTAGACTCGGGATTCATAAGCAATGGTATAATAAACTCCACGACGAATATTGAACATTAAATGCCGGGAACACTTTATTAATGATAAATAATACATCGAAATGACCCAATGGGTCGGGTTTACAAATACAAATACGAATCGAAAATTGACGAATGTGACAACGTGCTGTAAGTGTCCTATGTTGTTCATCATAGCCTCACTATATAGTAAATGATTATCTTGACAATAAATGCTATTATCTAAGCCTTTGAAAGAGCTGTTGGACTTGGTTTGCTTTGTTTCCACGCTCTTGTTGTCCAAGAAATAAACTACTAGCCGTTGGGAATTATTAACATGTTGTTTCAGCTAAGATATGCTTCACAACCGTAACCGTCAGCGAGGATCATGACCATTTAATGTGCCATGAATGCAATCATCACTCTTGCCAGTTACAAGACTTGTTCTAGATGTTTGACCAAGCATTTAATGGGCTTTTAATGACAATTAAGTCACCAATGTTTACCTGCAAAATATAGCCGTTAGTGAACAAAATAATAAGTTGAGGATATCGAACCTGCTTGGGATCCCTGCTGGCAAGATTCTGAGACTCAGGATCCTTAAGTGAGATTTTGACCCACAACAATCGAACACAACTATACACACTCTCTTGTAACAATAGTCATGATAAAAAAACCTCCAAACTTGTATCTTGTTAGATCCTGGATGAATCGAATATCGAGACTTGTGAGCCTCGTCTAGGATTCGACTTATGAGATTCCCATGGCGCGGAATCCACATTAGATCGAATCTGGTCTTCACATCCTGTGTATTGTCAATCAACTCAGTCTGTTGCCCATAAATCCTTTCCTTCTTCATTAATCCTTCATCGGCAAGTACTTCTGTCTAAACCTTGCTGATTTCTGCAAAGAGATCGGAGTTGATAATCAGCTTGTAAGACTTCACCGTCGCTAAAACTTCCTCATTCTTCCTGCTTAGAGCATCGGCAACTACGTTGGCCTTTCCCGGGTGATACCTAATTTCACAGTTGTAATCTTTAATCAACTCTAGCCACCTTCTTTGCCTCATATTCAACTCTTTCTGCTCGAAGAAGTACTTCAAACTCTTGTGATCCGTATAGATAGTACACTTAGTACCATACAAGTAATGTCTCCAGATCTTAAGAGCATGCACTACAGTTGCTAACTCCAGGTCATGCATTGGGTATGTACATTCGTGAACTTTCAATTGTCTAGACGCATATGCTATGACCTTTCCCCGTTGCATTAACTTGTAAGACCCCGAATCCCAGGAATCCTACAGTTGGTAATCATATCCAAAAATTCTCAAAAATTTAAAGTCAAACAATTTCATCTTATTAAAAATCGTTTTAGTAATACGCAGCGGAAAATCACAAGTACTAAAACCAAGTTCCCAAAACCATAATTTAAATGTTTAAAGTAATAAATGAAAAGAAAACAGTTTGCGTATTAATCTCCGACTAGTTATGCCTTCAACCGTCCAAGTAGTCTCGAGCACGTCCAAGCGGTAAGTATCCTCTTCCTAACCTGAAACTCACACTAACATGCACACAAAGTCAGCTTGAGCTGAGTGAGTTCAAGTTTTAAGTAAATAATATCAGTAGTAATAATTATGATAGTCATACCAAAAGTTTAAAAATAAAAGAGTGCATCCATTAAATCATCATTATCGAAAACTAAACATTCTCATACATACATATACAAAATGTATATATAAACATCCTTTCAATTACATCCCTATATATATATATATAACATCCACGTATAACATCAGGGTTGAGCAAACGTATAACCCAAACACATAACATCAGCGCATGCAAACACAAAGTAGGCATACGCAACATCAGTAGTCGAAACGACTGCAACATCGCCAAATATAGGCCAAGCAATAATGTGTGTATATATATATATATATATATATATATATAACATCCCAAGGCCTACCTGTAAGGCCCCGAACCCCGGGAACCCCACAGTTGGTAATCATTCAAAACACTCGTAAAATTAAATAAACTCAAAAACCGTTTCTTCCATTAAAACAAACATTTCAGAGTATCAATTTTACGGAAAACATGAAAAATGAAATAAGTTCCCGAAACCCGGGAATTTTGCCCAAAATCCAAAGTAAGTATAACTTTTATAAGTTTCCTTGAAATAAAACATTCATAACAATTCTTCCTTCCAGTATGCCCTTCACCAACCAAGTAGCTCCGTGCACGTCCAAGAGATAAGACATCCTCTTCCGAATCCTGAAACTTACACTAACATGCACACAAAGTCAGCTTGAGCTGAGTGAGTTCAAGTTTTAAGTAAAAGATATCAGTAGTAAAATCATGATAGTCATACCAAAGGTTTTCTAAAAGTAAAAGGGTACATCCATCTAATCATCATTACCGAACTTAAACATCCTCATACATACGTATACAAAATGTATATGTAAACATCCATTCAATAACATCTCTATATACATAACAGTATATATATATATCATCTACGTATAACATCAGGGTCGAGCAAACGTACAACCCAAACACATAACATCAGTTCGTGCAAACACAAAGTAGGCATACACAACATCAGTAGTCGAAACGACTACAACATCGCCAAATAGAGGCCAAGAAATAATGTATATACACACATATATATTTAACATCCCAAGGCTTACCATATACTAGCAAGCCTATATAAAATCATTTTAAAAACATTTCATCAAGTAAGAAAACATTTAGGTGCGCATGCTAGCCTAAAAGTAAAATGAGTAAAAAGGGCATCATGAACTCACCTGAGATCGATCGAATACTTGCAACGAGCTAGGAAGTTCCTAAGGGCAAAATCACAAGCAAGGGCCTGTAAATTATACATAACGCGTTACTAAACTAGACTGTAGGAACACTCTAGCCTAATGGGCCGTACAAGCCCAACACTTTGGCCCAAGGCCCAACAACTTGGCCCAAGGCCCAAAACTTGGCCCAAGGCCCAACAACTTGGCCCAAGGCCCAATACTTGGCCTAAGGCCCAACAACTTGGCCCAAGGCCCAACACGTGGACCAAGGCCCAACACCTGGCCCAAGGCCCAACAACGTGGCCCAAGGCCCAACAACTTGGCCCAAGGCCCAAAGATAGTCAAATCGGGTCGAATACGCGTGAAATAATCCTTAAAACCATTTGTTAACCGAATCAGCCCCGAATGGACCAAATTCCGTCTTAAACCTTTTCATTCATCATAATTATGTCACCCGAGTTGATAGGATTGACGGTTCCTTTTTACAACACTTACTTTAACATTTAAACGAAAATTCGCGCACCGCCGACTCGATTGACGAAGCAGTAACCCCGACAGCCCCGAGCACCAAAAAAATAATTTTTCCACAGCCCTTAAACCCCCCTAGGGCTGCACGAACAGAATCGGTCGGTCACCCGATCAACTAACGCATCAAACTCAACAATTTGCAATTCTACACCCGATAAACCCTAGTTTTCGAACTAAAATCGATTGACCGACCTAAACACCTCCAATGACCACGAAATTTTAATATGATGTAAATGCCATACCTGGGATCTTTCTACACCGGAAACTCAAATTTTTATCCACGGGAAGTGGGTCAATTGCACTCTAGCCGAAATCTACCCAACGAAAAGTGTCGGCAAAATTGAGCATCAAAACGATTAGGGGTGAGCAAAAAGAGTGTAGGGGATTGTAGTACATACCTTGAACTACCTCTAGGAACTTGGAATCGATAAAAAAGTCGAAGCAATGAAGGGGGGGGGGCTGGAAGTGGCCGATCGGACTTGCTGCCAAGGGTTAGGGTTTTATTTTTTTTGTTTAATGTTATAATATAAAACATTTTCATTCTAGCCCCCGGAATTTAATAATAATGCAACTTGGAAGAAAAGTTAAGCGATTAGGCGTACTGGGATGACGTAAAGGCCTCCGAGAAACGTCAGATAAATCCGGAGAGTTGTACACACTCAACAATCTTTAGTTCTTCAAACCGGAGTTAAAGGGTGTTACACTGCCATATACTAGCAAGCCTATATAAAATCGATTAAAACATTTCATCAAGTAAGAAAACACTTAGGTGTGCATGCTAGCCCAAAATTTAAAAAGAGTTAAACGGGGCATCAAGAACTCACCTGAAATCAATCGAACACCTGCAACGAGTTAGGAAATCCCTAAGTGCACAATCACAAGCAAGGGCCTATAAATTATACACAACGCGTTACTAAACTAGACAGTAAGAACACTCTTGCCTAATGGGCCGTTCAAGCCCAACACTTTGGCCCAAGGCCCAACAACTTGGCCCAAGGCCCAATTACTTTACCAGCCCCTAAAACCTTTCAACTAACCAAATCCACCGGTTAAGCCTAAAACGAACTTATCGATTAATAACGAGTAAAATGTTTAGATTTTAGCATGCGAAGATGCATTTAATTACATAGGATAACCTTTAAAATAAATTATTAAATTTTTACCAAACTTTAATAAATGTCTTAGGTTCATAAAAATGTTTTTATTATATTTTTCTATTAGACAAAAAAGTTATAAAAATTCCTTCAACACAGCAAGGTACGTGCAGCTATTTTAGTGCGCAACAAAATGGTTTTATTTTTGTAAAATTCGTTATCGAACCAAATTAAACGATTCCAATTGGGTTTGGTTCCTAACTCAAAATACTAACTTCCAGAAGTGGAACCAACCAATTTGGACCTGTCGAAAAAAGGTTATGACATCATGAAGACAGACCAGAATCCGTCATCCCGCATCAGCTTTAACACTCGATTTTATAAATTCATAAAAACCATTCAAATCTCGTTCAAAAATTACGTATTATACCTTTCTGGAAACTAGATTCAAAGTAGAACATCATGGAATCAAGAATCAATCAAAAACAATGGACTATAATTGCGTTACAGACCCTACAATAAACGTATACGAATCTGTCATCAAACTGTTATCATCAAAAGTTAACCTTAACGACCAATAAGCGCGTTAATATAATCAATTAAGGTGTAAAAGACGTCGGGAATCATAAAACCCGACCTTGAATTGAAGTTTTCACGGCTGAAACTTGGCTGGGCGGAAGAAAAACGAGCAGGGGGGGCTATTCTTCGGCCTATCGCAGCTGGTAGGAGTTAGGTTAGGGTTTGTTTTGTTTTATGATATAAAAACAAAAGTTACATCCAAGTCCCTCCAAATTGAAGTATAAGGCATTATGGAAGAAAAGTTACATGGTTTAACGTACCGAGATGACGTCGGATAAATCCCGAGAATTATACATACTTTACAAGCCTTAATCTCTTGAACCGAAATTAACGGGCATTACATAACTCGCAACCTAACCCTTGATGTGAAGCGTCAGCATAAACCACTAAATCCTTGTTACCCTCGGGTAAAACAAGAATCGGAGCTTGCGTGAGCCTATTCTTTAATTCTTCAAACGCCTCTTGCTGGAACTTACCCCAATTGAATACCACATTCTTTCGGGCCATACTGGTCAACGGTGCAGCTATCTTGGGGAACCTTGAATGAATCTCCGATAATAGCCGGCCAACCCTAAGAAACTGCATATCTCAGTCGGGTTTTGCGACGTCTTCCAATTCTTTATTGCCTCAATCTTCGCTGGGTCCACAGTAATCCTCTCGGGATTGATTATGTGACCTAGAAACTGCACTTCACGCAACCAGAACGCGCATTTCGAGAATTTGGCATACAGTTTCTCTTCTTTCAAGACTTCCAATACTTCTCTCAGATGCTTAGCATGATCAGACTCGCTTTTCGAATAAATCAGTATATCGTCGATGAAAACAATAACTGACTTATCTAACATTGGACAACATACCCTATTCAACATGTCCATGAATGCCGCGGGAGCATTCATTAGACTGTACGACATCACGAGGAACTTGTAGTGTCCATACTGCGTCCGAAACGCTGTTTTAGGAATGTCTGCCTCTTTCACTATCAACTGATGATAGCCCGATCGAAGGTCTATCCGCGAGAACCAGCTAGCACCTTGTAATTGATAAAACAAGTCGTCAATCCGTGGCAACGGATATATGTTCTTCATTGTAAGCTTATTCAGCTCACTATAATCGATAAACATTCTCATGCTCCCGTCTTTCTTCTTCACGAATAATACCGGCGCCCCCCACGGGGTAACACTCGGTCGTATGAAACCTTTGTCGAGGAGTTCTTGCAATTGGGACATCAATTCTTTCATCTCGGACGACGCCAGTCGGTAAGGTGCTTTCGTGTCACACCCCGACCAAAGGCGACGGAACATGCCGAGGTGTAACGATTGTCCATAAGCACATGACACTAATTAAAGTGACAGTATTTAATAAACTCATTTCATTTCACAACATCGAAAATGTCACATAACAATTATCCATAAAATAACCATAAACAAGATATCACAAAATATGGCAAATTTGATATTGTTCATTTTTACTAATATCCTAAGGTCTTTGATGTCGTTTTCTTCACAATCATAAATCAACCAAGATGCAAACCTGCAACATTTCATAAAATAAAGTTTGTCAACACAAAGGTCGGTGAGCAATTCATAAGTTTAATCATATTAGTATATAATAAAGATAGCCACAAAACTTGCATACGAAACGATAAATAAAAGTAGTAATTTGGATAAATAGATATCGCTAAACACATTAGCGACACCTAGCTATAAGGGGATGCCAAATAGTCTAGGATTTTATAGTTATCGTTAATTGCATTACGTTAACGACACCTTGCTATAAGGGGATGCCAAATAGTCTAGGATTTTATAGTTCCACCAACCAAAAGCGATAAACACATAGGCATATAAGCATAGAACACCAAATCGAGCAATTATTTAGGTAAAGTATACAACTACGTTTGTGGTTTAAGATTCAAATATAAAGCATTTTGTTGAATAAGTATGAAATGTCACCCCCAAAATAAAAGATGGAAAATGGGGTATGAGGTACTCACCTTCAAGTAGTAAACTTGAAAGATGATAATTTGGAGATTTGTCGGAACGACGAGTTTAACGCACAATGCCTAAAAAGGAAAGAAGACTTGAATTTAGAAAGGTTGTCTTGAATGTCTTTAAACAAAATAAATGTTGAGAAATGTAAATAATTAAAGTTCAAGGTTTAAGGTAACTATTTAAGAATTTATAATAATAACCCTTTAAAATATAAGTTTGCTCGAAACCGGGTTAAAGTATCTAACCTTAATATTTACTCAACCTATGTTAAGTAATAATGTGGGTAAAATGCAAGAATGCAAATCCCTTTGGAATAAAGATACTAAAACGGTTTTTTTTATCGAGTGTTCGGGTTGTCGGTTCGGGTCTTGATAATTGGTCAAACCTAAAGTCAACTTTCCAAAATATTGAATGTTATGAGATAACTCAATAAAATTTAATAAGACTTAACCAAGTATGAGTTCCATTGTTTTAGAACTAACAACGCACGTTAAGCGAGTGTTCGGTTTTGTCGGTCCAAACTTTGTTATGAGATCAAGTTGGATCCAACATTTCCAAGTACTTAAAAAAATATTTAAAAATCAATTTGTAACTATTTTTAAAGAAATATACAAGTCTTGATGGCTAAAAAAAACACACTTGTGTGTCTTAAGCGAGCAAGAATCGGTTTGGTTCGGTTTCCATCTCACAACAAGTTCATAGATGGTTTCCACATGTCTAAACACTAAAAAACTTGTATAATAATGTACAAATAAAAAATACCAAAAGTTAACAATAAAGTCTTTAAACAAAAGTTCGGTTTTCGGTTCGGATCGTGTTTCGGGTTAAGACCGAGGTAAGATTCTACAAACCCATAACCATAGAATTTGTAAAAATGATTTTAGAAACTTAGATCTAACACTAAGTATGTTTAAACAAACAAAACTAGTAACAAAGTTCGGTTTACGGTTTAGAGCTATTTACGGTTAAACCGAAGCATAGACTCTTAAAAACCCATAACCATGGAACTTGTAAACATGACCAACAAACTAAAATAAGCAAGAGTAATATGTATGAACAAGTTATATAGATGTATATATATCAAGGACACAAAGTCCTCCATGAAGCCTTGTCTTATGGGGTCCGAAACCTCACCGACCGGAATCGGAGAAGTAACTACCAAAGGTAAACAAGGGGTGTATATTATATATATGTTGCACAACCATAAACAAGTATTAATAAGGCTACATAAACTAATTAAGATGAAAGACCAAAAACCTTCAAGAACACTTAAGAAGATAACCTTGAATCTTTGATGTTTGAGAGAGTTTTTTTTTTTTGGAGTTGTAGCAAGGGAAAATGAAAAGGAAAGGTGGTGTATATATAGGGTAATGTTGGTGGTCAAATATGAGTGTGAGACACAAGAGTTTTCATGCAAAATGGATCATGACAAAAAAAAAATAAATAAATAAATAAAAATAAAAATAAAAATAGGATGTTTTCAAGACCCAACAAGTGTGAAACAATATTGTAACATAAATCCATCATTTTGATTATAACATAAGCTTCGGTTTACAAATCTGGTCGGTTTACATAATAAACAAATACAAACAAGACCCGAAATTGACGAATGTCACATTTCACGATGGGCTGGGCTCCTTGTACGAACTCTGTCTGAAATTCTACCTCTCGTTCTGGTGGCAATCCCGGAAGGTCCTCAGGGAACACTTCGGGATAGTCGCACACTGTAGGAACATCTTTCACTTCCTTTGCCTCCGCCGAAGCATTGACAACATACGCTAGGTAGGCACCGCACCCTCTCCTTAACATCTTATCGGCTTTAACTTTGAAATGACGTTAAGCCCCTTACTTTCCTTATCACCATAAACCGTCATTGTAGCACCATCCAAGGACTGTAACCTTATTAACTTACTCCTACACACTATCTGAGCCTCAAACTCAGACAACCAGTCCATTCCCAAAACCACATCGACCTCCTAAGGACATTACATAAAAAGTAACAAGGGACTCTCATCCCTCTAATTCTATCTTACCGTCCTTAAACATTATCATTATCCTAACAGAGGTATCACTAGCCATTCCTACCATAAACGTTTCAGGCACACGACTACATGCCATTTTAGCTAACTTACAGAATGTTACATCTACGAAACTTCTATTAGCACCTGAGTCGAACAAAACAGAAGCGAAAATACCATTTACGAGAAATGTACCTTTCACAACATCGGGAACCTGTTTAGCTTGCTCCTGTGTCATCATGTAAGCCCTTGTCTTCGGCCTGTTCTTCTCAACCTCTCTCTTCCCACTACCTCTAGCTTCACCCTAAGTGCATTCTCGAGCCATATGACCTATCTTCCCACATTTGTAGCAGGTGGGTTTTGCGTCACATTCATGAGCATAATGTCCCACCTTCACGCACTTAAAACAGACATTTGACCCAAGTCTACACTCTCCTCCATGAGGCTTCTCACATTTATGACACACATCAGTACCAACACTCCACTTACATTCACCACCAAGAATTTTCCCATAAGTCTTGTACTGTCTTCTTTCCCACACCTTCTGTTTCTTATCCTTGGGATTCCACATCTGAGTACCGTGCCTCTTTCCATGATTATCCCACTTCTTATCCTTCTTCACTTCCACCACAACTTCGTCCACCGCCAAGTCATCATAAACCATTTCCGCCAGTTCAACCGCTGAATCAAAAGTAGTAGGTCTATTTGCCTTGACCAGTGTGCGAACGTTCTGTGGAAGGCCTCTGATATAACACTTGATTCTCTTAGCTTCAGTGTTCACCATCTCGGGCACAAGTCTCGACACACGGTTAAACTCAGTAGTATACTCGCGGTGTGTCATCTTCCCCGCTTTCAAGTTCAGAAACTTCATATCTGCTTTCTCGACCTCAGTATCAGCACAGAACTTCCTCATCACCATCTCTCTCAGATCATCCCACCTCATAGCCTTAATTTCAGCAGCAGTCTTTCTCTGTTCAACTGTTTCCCACCAAAACATAGCTTCATCAGCAAATGATTGGGTAACGAAGCCAACAACTTGGTTGGGACGGCGCTCGCTAATGTGGATAACCTTATCCATTGCGGTTATCCACTGAAGAGTAGAGATTGCGTCACCAGTACCAGTTAGCTTAGGTGGGTCATAACCTTTGAAGGTTCTGTAGTTGCAACCCCCTCGGCCTCACTTACCACCATTAACCTGCACGGAAGGAGCTTCACTTGATGCCTCATCCTCAGTTTTGGCATCCTTCTTCCTACTCTCCCCAGTCTTCTCAACAATCTCAACACGGCTTCCAGTAGACTTGTCTGATTGGAGGTTCTTCACTGCAGCTATAACAGCTTGAGTAATCGCGGGTTGAATATTAGGATCTAGCTGATACTCTTCTTCTCTCACAGTTATGCTTCTTTCTACACAAGGCTTAGTAGTCGGTTCCTCATAAGGTACACGATAAACACGTGGCCTACCACGGCGTCCCTTGCGTCCTTCTTGTCTAGTAGTCTTAGTACCAGCCATTTGAATTCTAAAGGAAAAACACAAACATCGTCATGTGAGGAAATATTTAGTGCAAGGATAGTAAGGCTGCAGGAAATAACAGTGGCCAGCTGGGATTAGCTGCTCACGTTACTCTCCGTGTCCTATACACTTCCTTTCGTGAGTCTACTTGTGCTCGGTTCTACTTAAGGAAATTAGAACATCAAACATTTCAATTACAAGCAAGCAATTCTATTGCTAACAATTCATATAACTTTCCATACTTATCCCTACGTTATGCGTAAGGAAATTTACATATTAAGCTTGCTTTAGTGACACATGGCATTCTCTGACTGGCATCTTCTTTCTTTTCTTCTTTACGTCCCATTCTCTGTTCGAGTCTAAGCATGTAGGATGCTTATTCTCTTGAACTTATGCTCTAATACCAACCTGTAAGGCCCCCCGACCTGTGTGCCCTACTTTCTCGCTGGTTGGATTTACTCGTTCACATTATTCGTAAAATCAGAGTTAATTAAAACATTTTGTGGAAATAGAAGTCATTCATTCATACATAACATAAACATCTTATCTTAAAATAACATAACATAAAACATAAATAACACGAGAATCCTCTTCATAGCGATGCCAGTCTTCCTCTTATTGCCACTTGTCCACATCAAGCAACTTGTCTCATTCTAGTTGCCTGCGTGCATACTAAAAGTCAGCTACCCTGAGTGAGTTCTAGTGAATCAACATACATTGCATTCACTTACTTACTAACACGCGTCCGAAGATACGTATTAATACTTATCTGTACCTCTATTAATCAAACATACATTCATACATTTTTACTTCTTGCTAACTGCATACCTCGAATACTATAAAGATCCGGTCCTCACATACCTTGGATATTATAAGGGCCCAGACCCTACATACCTCGGAATTGATAAGGATCCGGGGTCCTACATACCTTGGATATCTTCATAGTCCAGTCCCTACTTACCTTGGATATTATAAGGGTCCAGTACCCTAGATACCTCGTTTATTATTAGGGCCCGGTACCCTCTAACATACCATGCCATTTTACCTTCGTTACATTTTCTTTCTACTTCCTTCGATCATAACTAATATAAAAACTACGTGCATACTAGTTAAAAAATCCATATCATTCATATTCATACGCAAACATATATCTAATATACACTTACCATTTAAGTTAAGTGTATAAATCTAAACACATCGTAGTATGCACACAGCCCCGAAAACATAACACATAAAAGGGGATAGAACTCACCTGGATCCTGTTACGTTCACCGTTAATAGTAATTCCCTTCCTGAATTATGCGCGGCTAATTGTTTAACATATATATTCATTAATTAACCATGTACTAACATAATTAATCAAATTTGTATTTATCAATCTAGCATACTTGATAAGCTAGGCTCGTTTGTTTGGGCTAACAAATCTAACGAAATCACTTTATTTAACGACGATATTTATTTTGCGTTCATATTCTCCAATTATTATATATATATATATATATATATACATATTTCTCCCCTTTATTAATAATATGTTCCTTTCCTTTAACACACACACACACACACACACACACACACATATATATATATATATATATTTCTTGTCTTTAATGGATTATTTATCTTAAAAATATAATAGGTTATACGGAGATGACGAGGTTGGTTGGTTTATTTTGTTAGTTCATCTTGGATTAGCTAGAGAATATACCTATTTAGCTCTTGGGCTTGGCTAGATTAGGCCCAACATAATTATATTAGTATCTGGGCCAATTCCATTCGCATGGGCCCATTTCGCATCGCATGAACCAGTTCGCATCGCATGGCCTAAGTTCGCATCGCATGGCATTTTAAAAATTAATCTGCTGTGGGTGGGATTCGAACCTGCAACCTCTCACACCCACATTAATGCCTTAACCACTCTACCAACTATGACTGGATATTTAAACATCCTTCCATATTAATTATATGCTCATTAAATCTGTTTCATTTCCTTTTCCCTCTTCTTTCCTTTTTCTTTCTCATAAGAGCTGTTGTTATTATTATTATTATTATTATTATTATTATTATTATTATTATTATTATTATTATTATTATTATTATTATACTCAATAAAGTTTGAACCTTTATCGATTCTTAAGATCCATTTTCGCTAGATCTTGAAATATAAACGACCCCTAAAGTTCATATTTTAACGTTAAGTTTATATTTTTATTAACCTTTAGGCCCTGATCTAAGGTTCTAGCAATTTTCATGGAGAACCAACATCAAATGAACCACCTTTACACTACAAACGTTCCTCTAGCGAAATTCGTTTTAGAGCTTAATCTAGACACAAGCTAGATCTTGATTCTTCTTGTTGTTTGGATGCGAGAATCACTAAAACAACTTGGATCTCGTTCTTGGGTTTCCAAGTAAGGAGAGTGTATGTTGGTAAAAATGGAAAGGTATGGAATATGAGATCTAGGGTTTTAGGAAAGGTTTAAGGGGTACTTATACCCTTAGCTCATGGACCTTAGGCCCATTAATTCACTAAGTCCATGTTTTATTTTTAAGTCCATATCCATTTAAGCCTACCATCTCTCATTTAATTTATTGCTTATTCTACGAAAGTTTAAATAACAAAGTTTATTTAAATATTACTTTATTTATTATTTCTAAAAGTCGGACGTTACATAGATTTTCTACCTTTTCCCTTCCTATAATTTTCAATCACTTGGTGGGTGTAAATGTTAATGAGTTCTTCATGATAGTAACAGGAAAAATGAATAATATAAACATGTGATTATATGCGTACCTATTACAGCAGAGAGAGTATCAACAATAGAGGAGTATGATCCAGAATTTAATTGTCAGCTTCGTTGAGTTCCCTTTAGGATGTTTAGTTAAAGATGAGGATTAGGGTTCTAGAGAGGAACCTGATTTCTGGGAGAGAGGAGACATATGAATTTCTTATGTGTGTATGATTAGGTTATGGTGTTAATTTATTCTCTTCCTTATATACACCCAAGGGGAAACCCTTTATTAGCTAGTAAGGGTAATTCGGTCCATCAACAATTACTAAACTAATATATAATAAGGAATAACTTAATTATTTTGATCTAATATTATGTAAATAATAATGATGGCCAAGATAAATTAATGTATATTATAATATTTGTTCTTACATTCTCCTACTTGGTCGAGCAATATTTTATTATGAGCATTAGAAAAGTCTGATAAGGAGTTAACACTTATTTTAGTTTTAAATTACTCAAACTGGAGAACACAAATACCGTTATCGAATTGAACGTCAGTTCAAGACCCCATTAGTCATACTGTATTTAAAATCTAAGTAGTTATGATCAAAATTTTCAAGTAAGCCATTCTAACGTTTGATTTGTATAATAATTTGTCTATATGTCATTATGCATGCAGAACATATTAAGAGATATAAAAATCAAAACTAAGAAAAAATAATTAGTCATTCATAGTATGATACAAAATTATATTTGGTCATTAGTAATCCCATCTTTATTATTAGTTCTTTCATAATACTTACGGGTAACAAATCATTGGTTATTGGATTCTTAAGCATATCATGAATACTTTCGATACAAAAAATTAGATTCCTCAATTTGTTTATAACAAATAATTAATTTCATATCGAAATTTAATGCAACACCTCTCGAATTGTTACTGTTTGAGAAAACATCGTAACTGACTTTCACAATCGTAATTCTTCAATATATAATTTATCTGCAGTTAATAAACTTATGAGTTAACTGATAAATTTTCAACAACATTTATCGACAATTGCGTTGTGATTAATCGTCATATTATGCCATTATAACGTAGGTTGTTGCTATCAGTTTATTATGACTTCTCAATGAGATAGATTTATCTGTTGACATAAGAATATATCTCGAAAATTGCATTTGTTATCTTTGAATATGAAAAAGTTTAGAGTAATCAACCTGTTTGAATTCTCACTTCTTCGTTTATATTATAGTCTCTCGTTTCCTTTAAAGATATATTAATACTCTTTTAGATACTTCACATTAATTGCAATTTGAGTATTATTTGAATGAGTATAGACTTACATAAGGCTTCTACTTAATGAAGCATAAGGAAATAATTCAGTGATCCTAATATCCCTTAAAGGAGAGAAATATTGTTTGTTACATGTGTTGTAACATCTCGGATTCTTCGTATTTGAATTCGTATTTGTTCACCCGACTCGGGAATGTAATTCGAATATTTCGTATTTATAAAATCTAAAATTTATTAGCATTTAGCTTGGTTAAACATAATTTATATTCTTTTAACTTTCGAACTTGTCAAACAACTCTTAAAAACTCTTAAAATAGCTTAAAACGACTAAAAATCGAACTTTAAAAGTACATGGACTAATTTTGCCATGAAAATCAAAGTTAGGAAACTCCTTCACCATGCCAGGCCACGCATAGAGAGAGCCTCGTGTAGGTCACGTGACATGGGTACCATCTGTATCAGTTTGTGTTGTTGTTTGGCTCTCTTATTCGTTTTTAATGCTAAATCGAGCCTATTTTGAGATAATTAACGAAACGTAAGTCCCAAGATAAGTCCTATAATCTTATAACAGGTCCAAACTTGTTTTATTATCGTTAAAATCGAAATACCTAGGTTATTATACCCGATTTTGTCTTTAATTGATTATTCGGTTTTCTTAATCGAGCGAATACCTAATAAACGATTTTAGAATGTTATACTTAATAAAAAATCATTCCAAAACCCTAATTCCCCTTGGAGACTCAGCCCCCATCTCATATAAAATCGTGCAGAACGTTTTCATAGTGTTTTCTTCAAGAGTTTTCATCTTCCGGTTTGATTTTCAAGCTTCAAAACCCTTTGACCTCATTTATATCTTTGTTCCATTCATCATTAGGGTAAGTTGTCTACTGATAAAATGCGTATTTTCATCTAACTAACAAAAGCCCTTAATTAATTTCACTGATTGAGGGATTCGTTGTGGTCAATTAGATCCCGACCTGTTTTAGGGCATAATAGTAAAAATATTTGACTACCCCATTTCTCTAGCTTCTGGTCAAAACTAGATTTCAGACATAAGGCTTTTATGTTTTTTTGAAATTTTGAGTGTACTGGTCAGAACCTGACTCCTGACTCGAAGTTCGAATTCTGAACAGTACCAGCTCGTTTAAATCTTTAAAATCTCATTGCTTGAGTTCTAGATATCCATTTAATCTGATTACAATTGCATATTCTTGGTTTTAATTCCAGTGTAATGTCTCAAAGTTCCAGATCTGTTCGTGTTGAATCAGTCAGCGCGTAAGGGCTCAGAACTCGTTTATCAGTCATATTTTTTTGTTTAACTCATCAATCATTAAGGTGAGTAATCACCCCCTATTTACCGTTTTCTAAACCATTTTGGGGACTTTATGTGTATCATATTATATTAAGCCTATTATTATCTCAATTCAATTATTTCTCTTAAACTAGCAAATCATGACTTGTTGTGTTGAACGATTAAAAGCTACTTGCTTATTTGCTTACTTGTTTATTTTATCGCATTTGGAGAGGTCCATCACGGGTTATCTCATTAAGTATGATCATACGTCGTCTTAGTAGCCAAATCCCGATTCACAAGGCAATGGTCAACCGACACCATTATTTGTATTTCTTTCGTCTTAGTAGCCAGAGCCCAATTCGTAACGCAAAGGTCAAACGAAACCAATTATTTGCTAATTATTTATTTATTGATACTCATAATATTCATTTTGCAGTTTTTATTATATGTTATAGTTAGTGTCAAAACTGGTAATTACTTACTCAACCTCGTGTTGACAAACATATCTATTTTGTATGCATATTGCAGGTTATCTTATGGTGTGCAGTGAAGGTTGAAGATCATATATGGGCTCGGGGATATTTAATAAAACAAAGACAAGATGTTTTTGTGTTATTTGTTTGCTTTTAATTGTAATTGTTTGAGATGATGTGTACTTGTTTAAATTCAATAAAGTAATTAGATATTGCCACTAATATTGTTGTGTTAGTGCCTTGTGAGTTGTGAACCAACAGTTCGCGCCCCGTCATGTTCCGCCGTAGGTTGGGGTGTGACAGATTGGTATCAGAGCCAAAGACTATAAGATAGGGCATTAGAAATTACCTAGTAGCATGCTTAGGACCCTATACGTGCTTATGTGTGGCCTTATATGTTTATTTAAAAGGTTTACAACTTATTTAATATTTATTTATTTTATTATTTAATCATGTACAAGCACACAAAAACTCCAAGGCTACGCCTCACTCTCAAAATATTTTCTCTCTTAAATTTTTATAAAACCTTAAATAGTTATTATTCTTTCTTTTATGGGAAATTGCTTAAGAATTCCCTTATTTTGTTTTTACTTCTTCACCGTAAAGCAAGGGAGTATGACAAGTTCTCGTAGTAACTAGAAAGGGAGAGAACTATCAGTCGGGCCTTGGCAAAATGATTCCGAGAATCAAAGGAAAGATGATATTCCTTTCTCGGACGATAACCCGACCACAGTACTCGATCTTATAGGCGAAAACGGAACAAGTGTCATACGACCGGAACTTTAAGTAGTCAACGTAACCAATGTAATGGTCACCTTCTTTAAATTATTCATGGTGATTTCGTGGATAAATTCAGAAATTCCAAATTATTTAATTAGTATTATTTTTAAATGTTTAGTTGGGAATCCATGGATACTCCAACTATTCATTTTCTCAACCCGTTTTGATTATATTCTTTTGTTGGGGCGTTACCATACATGGTGATTTATGAGATGCTCCAACTGTCCATATTTGATTTGGTTAATTAGTTATTTATTTGGATTAGTTAAAATGTCATGGAGAGCTCATGGGCCGTCCAACTCAACTGTTTTGATAATTTGTTAATTTGTTGGACCATTTAAAATGCCATGGAACGCTCGTGGGAGGCCCAACTCACAAATTGGTGTTATGTTATTTTACTTTAGCCATTTAAAATGCCATGGAATGCACATGGGAGGCCAATTCGTAAACTATATGTCACATTATTTAGTAGGGACAATAAAAAACCATGGAAGGCTCATGGAAAGCACAACTCATCGAAAAAAAGTTGTTCACTCATTCATTTACTTGACTTTATTTAATCAAAATTTCAGGATTTGATTTATTTACTTTACTTCAATCAAAGTATTTTAATTCCCATGATCTGACACAATCATTCAGTTATAAAGACACAGTTTCCACAAGTTTTAAACAATTATCATTTTTTTATGGTTTTCTCTCATTCATTTTATTTCATTTTCAAACTCTGAAACACGTTTCAATTTTTAGGGCATAATAGTCAAAATGTTTGAATATCTGATTTCTCTATCGTCTGTTTAAAACTAGATTTCGGGACTTAAGGCTTTTATGTTTTTTTTGAAATTTGAGTGTACTGGTCAGAACCCAACTCCCGACTCGAAGTTCGGATTTTGAACAGTACCAGCTCGCTTAAATCTTTAAAATCTCATAGCTTGTTTTCTGGATATCCGTTTAATCTGATTCCAATTGCGTTATTTTTGGTTTTAATTCCACTTTACTGTCTCAAAGTTCCAGATTTGTTCATGTCGAATCAGTCAGCACGTTAAAGGCTCAGAACTCGTTTATTAGTCATTTTTTGTTGTTTAACTCATAAATCATTAAGGTTTATAATTCGTTAAACCCGTTAATATTAGTTTATATTTCCGTTTCGTTAACTTTAATTCGTTAGATTTATAATTCGTTAACATAATTATTTTTTTCAAGATAAAATCACCATTTAAAATTAGTGCCTTGTAAATACCATAATTCTCATATTAGCGTATGTTATAATATTAAAATAATAGATTATTGAAATTTCCGTAAGACTTAAAATAATATTAAAATAATGAAATGTCATAAAATAGTAAAAGATATAATAAAATAATCCATATTCCCAAAAATGTAACACCCCAGCTAAAGCGGAATACGCCCGGGTGTGACGTACAGATCACTCATAAGCTCGTAACGCTATTAAAGTGACAATAAATATATTTAATTCATTTCAATACATCACAAATACACAATCAAATATTAATACAATAAACTTTGAATTTTCATCTCTTGTAACCTAATGTTCTAACTATTCTATTCTTCGATCCTTAAACTTCAACCTGCAGCACGTTGAAAATAATATATTTTGTCAACAATAATGTTGGTGAGAATTCATATAGTTTTTGCATATATATAATACGAAAAGTGTAAAATTCACAAGTCAAGATGTATTGCCAAATTCATAAAGCAAATAAAAGTAAATACGTGATATTCCCATTCGCTTGACAAAAGTCAAATCCACTAAGGAACCCCCGTTCGTCGCGCTACTTGGACTATAAAATAATGATACCGCCATTTAAAAATGGAAGGCGTAGGTACGTCCCGTCGGACCCTCCCACTATGAGCATGTGTATGATACCGCCACTAACAAATGGACGGCGCAGGTACGTCCTGTCGGACCCTCCCACTATAAGTATGTGTATCCACCAACAAAAACAGTAAACAACTAGCACATAATCACACAGTTTACAAGCAATATAATATAAATCAAATACATATAAGACATGGGAATTTTAGTTTGACACAAGAAAACCAAGTTTGGACGTGCTACGCCCCAAAACGTGTAAAAGTAAAAAGGGGTTATGAAAACTCACCTTTGAAATCGAAGCGGAAATAAAGATAAAAACCGAAATGCGTTAAAGGAACCGAAACGATCAGACTTCTTAAACTATAATTAAAAGAAAAGCAAAGTCTAACTATCGGGATTGAAAAAGTTATAAATATTTCTAATTTCATTGAGAATATATATATTATTTTATTTAACTCTCATTATTCAAGGCATGGATTAATTTAATACCATTTTTAAGCTTAACGTAAATTTTAACGGTTTATATTATAACTTTATGCTAATATGAAAGTTACGATAGTACAATGTATGGATTTTTATTGGTAACTTTTATCTCGAAAGTAATTACGTTAACGAAATTATAGTTAACGATTTATAAAGCTAACGGGTTAAAGTCAACGAAATAAAAGCAAACGAATTGAAGTTAACGGATTAAAAAACTAACAAAACTAACATTCAAGTTAACGAACTATATTATTTAACTATTATTTTAACTAATAAATTATTAATATAAGGATTTAATTATTCACGACTCACGGATTTTACCTTGAAACGATTAAGTTAGCTAACTATGAATATTAGCGAAAAAGGAATTTTAAAGTTAACGGAAAAGTAATATCACCGGGTTTAACGAAGTAAGTAAATTAACAAAAGTTTACTAACGGATTAAAATTAGTGGGTTAATGAATTTGGAAGTTGATTTTTATATAGGAAATGGAGAAATATAATTTATGTTTAATTTATAAAACTTTATTTGGTTTAAAAAAAGATTTTTATTGATTTATTATGATTTTTAGATAATTAATTTGATTTTAATATAATAAATAATGGGTGAAAAAATATTCAAAAAGAAACTGGTTTGACCCGGGTTCGAACCTGGGTCTATGGTTTACCAGGTAATATGTCTGACCACTAGACCAGAATGTGAATTTGAATATATGTCATAAACAAAAATATAAATATTGTATTAGCATATTTATCATCTTCCCCATAAACCCTAGATTTCAATTCCACAAATTGGTTCCATGTTTGATCAATTAACGTTAGGGCTTTCGTTTATCAGTTGAAAAATAATCAAATGAATATAACAATTACCTCTAAATGTTTCGGAATGACGGAGAACAAGAGTTGGCCGGAGACGGACTAAAACGAATCAATTGAAGATTATAGAGAGTGCTTTATGTTATTTTGATGTTTGGTACGAGTTAAGATTGTTGCTATTAAAACGTATAATCGTTATTTGGTGTTAAATGATTTTGGCCGATAATCCGGCGAACTCACGGGATCAAAAGATGGATTAACGGACGTTATAGTATAATTAGGTCGTTGATTAATGTTTTTTGTTGATGTATAATTTCATTACATCCAATTAACGGGTCAGAAGGCGAAGATTTAGGGGTGTGTTGACTTTGTCGGCGCCGGAATTCCGGTCGCCGGTTTTCTCGTCGGAAATATGGGGTAGGGTGGGGGGTTGGGTTAAGTTATTATAAAATAATATAATTTAAAACAAATTTACACATTAGGCCCTTGATCTTTATAGTTTCCTTTAAATCCAAATTAAATTATAAATTATAACTTGGATCTTAAACTTTGAAATATGATTAAAATGAAAACGAAATAATAATACTTGGATAATTTAGATTTATACCTGAATGGTTTGCAACACGTTTAACTCTAGTAGAAAAAACTTTAAATCTCCAAATCTCGTTATTGAATAAAATGATTAGAAAATGAACGAAATATAAACGTAAATCATCAGAAATATTATTTTAAGGATTACCAATGTACAAGAGCACATTAAAACGAAAAAACGGCAAAATCGAAAGTTTGAAATGGGTCGGGTTTTCGATCTTGAAAAGTAACGAATGTTACAAAAAATAATTGAATAATTTAAACTTTAATAATCCCGTTAGTTAGTTTTTAAATTTTATATTTTTATTTATACTTCGTGAGGTTCAACTGTTCCGATTTATTTGATGAGCTTTCGGCTTTATTTCTATTTCTGCATCAATCTCAAAGGCGTGTTTCTCACACCCTCTTTTTAAACGATTTTACATTTTGGGGGTAATACGTATATCCTATTCAAAGAATTTACTTAGTTATACATTTTCAAACTAAAATTCGTATCATGGACTTGTGTGTTTACTTGACTACTTAATTTAATTTCGAGTGATAAGTATGATCATGCGCCCCCCTTTTCACTCAGGACCGTCGTGTTATGAGTGGAAAAGGGATCCCCGATCTAAGTACGTTGGTTGTTACCGACTGGAAAGGACCTTGCATGGGATTATCTAAGTACGTTGGTTGTTACCAATTGGAAATGACCTCACTTGCGATTTACACTTGTTCAAGGATTTGTATGATTTTCTTTTACGTATATATCAAACTTGTGCGATTCTCACCAACTACTTGTTAGTTGACTTTATTTTATATATATGCTACAGGTACGATTATTAGAGGTTGAAACTTGATGAATACACTAGACTTAGGCTATCAAAATAATTAGACAAGTTGTTGAATTTTTCTTTTATTAAATGTTATTTCCTTGTTTTGAACTTGTGTACCTGAAGTTTGAATAAATTAATGATAATAGTGTCACATAATAGTGTCACATGTGCTTTGAACAATCTATATGATATACTCGGACGTTTCCGCTTAAGCCAGGGTATTACAACCAACAAAAACATTTCATTAATAAATATACCCCAAGCCAGAAAGAAACTACACTAGAAAGTCAGCGATACACCCAAACAAAATACCAGCTACTGACTAAAGAATTCACCACATTTAAGTTACATGGATAGCTCATTACAAAATAATACTAAAATCCCATCACACCTCCCATGTTAAACCCAAGTTATTGCCTCTATTAAGGCAAAAACGACAAGGCTTTAATCTCTTCCGCCACCTTTGTTTTGACGACCTGATATTCTTTCAAAAACTAATGAGTTCCTTTCTATCTACATGCACCAAAATGCAGTAAGGCAAATCGCATGAAAAGCTTTTTGCCTTTTCTACCAAACGAACCAAACTTATATAGTTCTAACATATCCCAAAGTGAGAAAACAAAAATATCTGTAATCTTGCACCACTTTGAGATCTCTTCCCACACTAATTGCGCGATGAACCGATGGCACCTGTAAATGTCGCCTCGCCAAAGATAATAATGACGGTATTCTTTCCATCTCGGGCCGCCACGCGAGAATACAAACTTTTTTAGGAACACGTCTATTCCAATCAAACATATAAACCCCCTCAATATTTTCTCCCTAACTCTAGACATTGTTTAAAGCTTTTAACAGAAAAGTCCTTATTCTCATCCTTACTCCATATAATCCAGTCAACCCCTGTTACCAATATAACCGGTTGGTGTAACGCCCGTTAATTCCGGTTCCAAGAGTTAAAGCTTGTAAAGTATGTATTATTCTCGGGATTTAACCGACGTTTATAGGGAGCCTTTACGTCATCCCGGTACGTTAAAATTATGTAACTTTTCATCCAAGATGCCTTACACTTTATACTTGAGGGGCTAGAATGAAACTTCTTATTTTATATCAAAAAAAAAAATAATATACCCTAACCCTAAACCCACCAGCGCCGATCGGAACTCAAGACCCCCCCTGGCGATTTTCTTCTGTGCAGCTGTGTTTCAACCGTAAAAACTTCAATTCAAGGTCGGTTTTATGATTCCCCATGTCTTTTACACCTTAATTGACCTTTACATTGCGCGTATTGATCGTTAAACGACTTGTTTTAGGTTAACCGGGTGGCTGTCCAATTGAGCGTTTCCGGGGCTGTTTTGAGCTAGGTTTTCGCACCAAAATCCTCCTAGGTATGTGTGGTACATCATACTTAAAAACCATATTCATTGAAGGTGTTTAGGTCGGTCAATCGATTTTAGTTCGAAAACTAGGGTTTATCGGGTGTAGAATCGTCAATTGTTGAGTTTGATGCGTTAATCGATTGAATGACTAACCGAATCAGTTTGTACAGCCCTAGGGGGGTTTAAGGGCTGTGGGAAAATTATTTTTTTGGTACTCGGGGCTGATTAGGTTGGTGATTAGTTAATCGAGTCGGTTGTGCGCAAATTGTCGTTTAAACATTAAAGTGAGTGTTGTAAAAAGGAACCGTCGACCCTATCAACTCGGGGGACATAATTATGATGTATGAAAAGGTTAAGATGGGAATTTGGTCCATTTGGGGCTGATTTGTTTGACAATTGGTTTTTAAGATTTAGTACGCGCGTATTCGACTCGATTTGCATATCGACAGGTGAGTTGTGCATCATGGTTAGCCCCGACCATGATCGTAGGGTGGATTTGGTTAATTGAAAGGTTTTAGGGGCTGAGGTAAAGTAAAAGAGTTTGGGCTGGGCCTCGGGCCAAGTTGTTGGGCCTGAGCGGCCCGTTAGGCAAGTGTGTTCTTACGGTCTAGTTTAGTAACGTGTTGTGCACAATTTACAGGCCCTTACTTGTGAGTGTGCACTTAGAGATTTCCTAGCTCGTTACTGGTGTTTGGTTGATCTCAGGTAAGTTCATGATGCCCCTTTTGACTCTTTTCAAGTTTTGGGCTAGCATGCACAACTAAGTGTTTTTCTTACTTGATGAAATGTTTTAAACGATTTTATATAGGCTTGCTAGTATATGGTAGGCCTTGGGATGTTAAAAATATATATACATATATATACATATATACATTATTTTTTGGCCTCTATTTGGCGAAGTTGTAGTCGTTTCGACTACGGATGTTGCGTATGTCTACTTTGTGTTTGCATGCGTTGATGTTACGTGTTTGGGTTGTACGTTTGCTCGACCCTGATGTTATACGTGGATGTTATATATATATATTGTTATATATAGGGATGTACTTGAAAGGATGTTGATATATATATCTTTTGTATATGTATGTATGAGAATGTTTAGTCTTTGGTAACGATGACTTAATGGATGCACTCTTTTTACTTTAAAAACTTTTAGTATGTCTACCATATTTGTTATTACTGATATTATTTACTTAAAACTTGAACTCACTCAGCTCAAGCTGACTTTGTGTGCATGTTAGTGTGAGTTTCAGGTTAGGAAGAGGATGCCTTATCGCTTGGACGCGCATGAAGCTACTTGGACGGTGAAGGGCATACGTGGATGGAAGAATGTGCTTTGAACAATTTGATTTTAAATAGTTTCATGAATTATGTTTTAAAGTTGGTTTTGGGCAAAATTCCTGGGTTTTAGGGAACTTACTTCACTATTTATGTTTTCCGCTGAATTTATACTCTGAGATGTTTGTTTTAATGGAAGAAACCATTTTCAAGTTTAATTACTTTAATCTATATTTTGTATGAATACCAACTGTGGGGCTCCCGGGGTTCGGGGCCTTACAGTTGGCAAGCTAGTAGCAGCTCTTGCAGCTCATTCAACTCAGATTGATAATAAGGAGAGCCTTAGTACAACCCCGTTGTCCACAAATTCACCTGAGTACATCACGAGACGGTCTGAACCTTTGCAACCCTTGTTACTCATAAGAGCAAAAACGAACCTGGAATGATCTATCATTAATTTTCAACCTAAAAAAATGTTTCAGAACCATCCTTCACCTCCCTTCTTATCTCCTTTCTAATTCGATCCCGAGCTCTAGAACTTCCTGGTCTATTTATACAATACCTTTCCATGGGCCTGCCATTCTGAATTTGAAATTTAGCGAGTCATAAGCTTTTTCTTTGAACATAAGTTTAAGGAACCGGTCATCCAGAGACTGGCTTTACATTGCTACAATATTGGGCGACTTAGTGATAGGGCCGGCCCAATGGTTTTAATGGGCCAAGCTAGGGCTTGAGGCCTCTAAACAACAAAGGCCCCCATTTTATTAAAATTGTTTTGAAAATAAGTAAATATTATGGCTATTTTTAATCTATGAGATGGAAGTTTTAACAAGCCTAACGCCCAGAGAAGTCATAAATGGAAATTGCAATTAATCATCCTTCAAATTAATTTTATTGTGTGTCAAACTTCCATTTGCCAATTACCAAGGGTTTACAACCCTTAAATTGATTGTGCCAAACTTTCAAGGTTAGTGTATCTAAATCTAATTATCTATTTAATTATGTGAATTGCCTGTTATTTGTTACTTAGTGATAGGACAATGTTAACATGCTCTTTGCTTTTAGTTGAACACTTAAACATTACAGATTAAAACTTTGTTGGATAGTTAATATTATTACTATTCTATTGTTAGTATCAAACTCAAGGAACAAAGGAGGGTTTATATCAAAAAGATTTTGAGAAAAGGCCTCAACCTTTTAGTCCGATTGAGGCCTCCGAAAACTTTGGGCCACCACTGCTTAGTGACGATTAATGGAAATAAAAAATGCAGTGTGGAATTGCGAGGGGGATAGGTCACTCAGACTGGATGGTTGCAGTTTCAAGTTCCTAAAAAGATGCTGGAGGTGTTTTCAAGCTGACTCTGTGAAGATTTTTGATGAGTTCTTTTCATCTGGAAGGGTAGTAGTTAGTAAAGGGGTAATTTCATCTTTTATTTCTTTATAATACCCAAGGTAAAGGTTCCAGTACGTTGGGTGATTACAGACCTATAAGTTTAATTGGTTGCGTACGTAATGGACGCAACATTTGCATCACAGGTTCAGTGTTTCTAATATGGGAATCAACATAATTTAACCCATCAACTAGATTTTAAGGTGGTGGCAAAAAACGTTCATACACATGACATTTTTTTTACTGTTGCAATTGTAACAATCTAGACATCTTGTGGTTGAGTACAAAGTGGCTAAAATTATCTCAAAGTGTTTAGGTGCTCTTATCAATTGTTATGATTTGTAACAGATTGGGATCATAGGTGTTTTAAAATCAACTTTTAGTTTTGATATCCGTCAAATATCAATCTTCATCATTTGTAACTGTTGGGAAAAAGACCACCTAGCCACGAACGGTATACAAAAATGCGGAATTAATATTCGTTTGGCTAAACTTTTTCCCGACCCAAATGAACCAATGAGGATACAAACAAATAGGGTATAATTTAAATGCTCAAAGGGACACAAAATTTTAGCGTGGAAAACCTCTCAATGCGAGAGTAAAAACCACAGGACTACTAGAGCCGCTTCAACTCCACTATCACCAATAAAGGCAACACAAAGTCTTCTCTAGATAAACTAGAGGCATACACAAATCATCATATAATTGGCACAAACTAACATCAAGTATATGGATAAAATACAAAAGAGTAAACGAGTAAGAGATACCACCAACGAGAGAATATATCGATCTCTGGAACGTCTCTTATCTTCACCAAAACACCAAAGAAAACTTGGAGCACCAAAACTTCTCTTCGTTTCTCTCTCTAATTATCGGCCAAAGAGGAATAAAAAATCCAAAAGTTTTTCACACCTTTTCTTTGATGCGTACACCGGATCAAATCAAGAAAGAAAATAATGTTCTCTCTATTATTGTCACACCCCGAATAACACAATGCGGAAGCGTAAAACGGGAATGTAACAGACACCTCTAGTATCAACACATTGTTTATAAGGAAACATTATAAACTAATTTACAATATATTACATTTCTTTGTTCTATCATTGTTTTACCGTCTAGGTTATACAAACAAAACTAGTTTGTTAACTATACATTCTTACTACTATCGCCCTTGCTTCTATTCACATAGCATCAACCACACACCTCAGGCAAGTAACAGATCACCAAATCATTCCGATTTAGGTACACCTGAAAAGCAGTTTAAAACGGGTCAACTACTAGAGTTTGTGAGTTCACGAGTTTCAAGAAATCAGTAATGAGTATTCACAAGTCAACACTTGTAATCATGATATAAATATGTATGTATGTAAATGATATATGTGATGTAATTGATGTATGTGATGTAATTATGCTAAGCTACAGTGAAGCCTGGACTGTTCGTGCTGCGTGCCTCCATTTCCCACGCTCAATCAACCACTGTGGCCCATTTCCGCCCACAACATGCCCCGGTAGCTATGTCTAACACTACATAGCTGGTTCGTAAAAATTATGGTCATGTGCAAATGGTTTTGGTGTCTCGGCAAACCGTGTCGGCTCCGTTTGGGTTTGTCAAACCAATAATACTATTCATAAGCCACCGGCTAGAAGTTAATCACTGTGATCGTGGGGACTTTCGTGTGTTAGCACTTAGATAATTCACATCAGTACATGTTTCAGGTATGTATATGTAATCAAACATGCTTTCACCCCAAAAGTTCGTAAAACAGTTTAAAAGTGGGGTCATGAAACTCACGGTTTAGTAGATATTCGGTACTGTATCAGCTCGTGGTTTGTTCGGTCCGCTATCAGTAGTTCCTACAATCAATATTATAATAATATTAATATTGTAATATTATTATAATCTCAATACTAATCTGGGCTGTATAACTAATCTGGGTGTAGTTGGAACGCCCAGAAAGTGGCAATAGGCTTAGGTTGTGCTGTTGTTCAATGTCTAATACTTAAAACTGAACTTGGCTCAGATTCCTGTTTTCCCAGCTGGGCCAAGTTGTTCGTTTACGCGTTCAGAAAGCAGTTATGGGAAAATAAGCTTGGGTAAATGTATTGGTTAATAACATGATTAAGTTATAAAGAATGAACACATACTGGGGTCCCGGATTAGCCACGGGGCCCGTTTCCGTTTATACAGTTTGATTTGAGAAGAAACGCGCACAATCCACCCGGATTGTCTAGGTTTCTCATAGAAAAGTTCATTTTTACTTAATTAGTCCAAAAATATGATTTTTGATCACTCTTGGTGTTTTAATATTCCCGCAGATTCATTAGTCGCGAACTTGCCGGTTTTTATAAAAACTGAATTTGTTTAATATTCAGATTAGCATAATTAATTAACCGTTAATCACTAAATTATGAAAATTTAACCACTTGTCAATTAAAATATGTAGATTTTTATAAAAATATTTCTGGAATTTATATACTGATTTATTAATTTATAAAAATTCATTTTATCAGCTATATTTTGCTTGAAAATCGTCCGTTTACCCCAAACAATTTCAAAAAATTCCACAAAAATTCCTGAATACTCAAATCATGTCCCAAAATAACCTGTATCAATCCCAGAAGGTAAAAATCTCATGCAATATTCTTTTGGGCCCAATTTCGGCTGTAAAAATTCACACGAACGTAAATAAACAAAACACCTTTAAACTTCTCCAAATGATCCCAAAATTCTTATGTGATCAAAATACATCAAATCTGAGTTTCCAAAAAAATTTCATAATTTCTGAAGTATTTTAGCTATTTTTCCAAAATAAACGTCCCAACTCGGTAATAAATTCGCCAAATATTCTCGGATGGTCAAAAAATTACCAAATTTAAACAAGGATTCATTGACATGGTCCCTGATGTCCCTGAAAAATTTCAAGTCCTAAAAATATGCACATCACAACCTTAACCTAAATAGCCCGTAAGCGAGTGTTTCGGCATTACCTTAGCGGGTTTCTTGAGTTTTTGGCTGGAGAAGGAGCTTATGTCCAGAATTTTCAAAAAATAATGTTGAAAATATCTTGTATCTAGTTTAAATGTGAAAGAATAAAAGGGGGGGGGGGCTGCTGCTGCGATCGGACCATCATGGGCCCACTTAGGGCCCATTTTGGCCCAAGTTTCTAATTTCTCAAGCCCAAACATGAAAAGCCCGGTCCAAATTTAGTTTGGGTTCGGTTTTTGACGCGAAAAACTTATCGGGTGCGTTAAACAGCGCGAAAACGAGTGTTTTTCGTCTAGTTTTGCGTAAAATTATAAAAACATACTATACGTTTGTAAAAATCAAAAATATTTTCACGGATCGCTTAAAACATTTCAAATAAGTGTTTGGTAAGTCGTTTTCGGCTTAACGGATGATACAATACTTGGTTTGTAACTATCTTTTGCGTTTAAATCTATAGTAGGTAGTTAAACGAGCATGTTTTCGTTTAACTTGTTTGCTATCAAACTAAGATCATATTTCTAATATTTTAGCTTGTATAGATCGTATATCACTTATAGATGGCCCCCCGAGATATCTGGGTCATAACCCGACCCGTTCGGTTAATCGTTCGTTTGTTACGCAAAACGCGTTTATCTGCTTAATCGGTAAATACGTACTGAGGTGTACCTTGTTTTGGCTCAAATGTCACAATTATAATATTACCACTAAAATTATAACAACAATTATTAATGTATTCTTTAAACAATTTGAAGATGACAAAAAACAAGAAAATAGGAGAGAGATATATATTCAATAACTTTCAATTGTGCGTATTTTCCTTTGTTACATAAGGTACATATATATACAACTATTATTACTATTTAGGGGACATACACAATAAATTTATGTTGAAAATGTTCATCCATTCACATGGATGTTTCTTTGCTTACACGTTTATAACACTCCCCCTTGAATGAAACATTTTCAAACTTCAGGATCTTGAATTGCTGTCTCATTAAAAACCTTACAAAAGAAAACCCAGTGGGAAAAAACTTTAGCTAAGGGAAAAAGCGTGCAGTATATAGCTCCCCCTCAATTTGTAGGTTGTTACATTGTTCATACATGTCGCATGCCAATATCATGAACCTGTTTCCTGAAAGTCGCTGTAGGGAGTGCCTTTGTGAAAAGATCAGCTGAATTGTTGCTAGATTGGAGATATCTTATTTCAACTTGTTTATCTTTGATAAGGTCTTGAGTATATGAGAACAATCTTGGAGGTATATGTTTTGTTCTGTCAGTTTTGATATACCCTTCCTTAATTTGTGAGGCGTAGCCTAATGTCTTCGTAGATTGGTGTTGGACTTGCTTCTCTCTCTAGTCCACAAGAGGTTACTATGAGCCGTGTCATAGATCTTAATGAAACACATTCTTTAGAGGCTTCATGTAGTGCAATGACTTTAGCATGATTTGAGAACGTTGCAACAAGTATTTGTTTCTGAGAGTGCCATGAAATTGCAGTACCTCCATTCTTAAACACGTATCCAGTTTGAGATTTTGCCTTATGGGGATCTGATAAATAACATGCATCTGCATAACCAACTAACCCTTCTTTTGAGTCATTAGAATAAAATAAACCTAAATCGATAGTTCCTTTTAGATACCGAAAAATATGTTTAATGCCATTCCAATGTCTTTTAGTAAGGGATGAACTGAATCTCGCCAACAAATTAACTGGAAAAGAAATGTCAGGTCTCATACAGTTAGTAAGATACATAAGCGCTCCAATTGCACTGAGGTATGGTACTTCTGGACCAAGAACCTCCTCATATTCTTCACAAGGACGGAATGGATCATTATTGACATCGAGTGATCTAACAACCATTGGGGTACTTAAAAGGATTTGCCTTATCCATATTGAAACGTTTTAAGAGCTTTTCAGTATAATTCGACCGGTGGACAAGTATTCCATTATTCATATGCTCAATCTGCAAAACAAGACAATATTTGATTTTTCCAAGGTTTTTCATTACAAATTCTTTCTTTAAATGAATGATCGTTTCATGGATTTCATTATGTGTCCCAATTATATTTAGATCATCAACATATACGGCTATGATCACAAATCCTGATGTTGTCTTCTTAATAAAAACACATGGATAAATAAGACTATTTGTATAGCCTTTGCTTATAAGTAATCACTTAGACGATATTACCACATTCTTCCAGATTGTTTCAACCCATATAAAGATCTTTGCAATTTGATTGAATACATTTCTTTGGGCTTTGAGCTTAATGCTTGAGGCATTTCAAATCCTTCTCGAATTTTCATATAGATGTCACTATCAAGTGATCCATATAAGTAAGCTGTAACAACATCCATAAGATGCATTTCTAATTTTTTAGAAATTGCCAAGCTGATTAAATATCTAAACGTAATAGCATCCATAAAAAGGGGAATACGTTTCTTCATAGTCAATTCCTGGCATTTGAGAAAAACCTTGAGCTACAAGTCTAGCTTTATATCTTTTAACTTCATTTTTCTCATTACGTTTTCTCACAAAAACCCATTTATATCCTACAGGCTTTATTGAATTTGGTGTTATGACAATAGGTCCAAAAATCTTTCAATTTTTTAGTGAATTTAATTCAGCTTACATGGCATCTTTCCATTTGTTCCAATCTTTTCGACTTTGACAATCATCTACAGATTTTGGTTCAGGATCATCATTTTCTTCCATGATATCACTTGCCACGGAATAAGAAAATATATCATCAATATTTTCCATTTCATCTCGATCCCACATTACATGTGTTTGACCATAGTTGATTGACAACTCTTTGTTGGAATCATTTATTTCTTCCTGAAGGAAGGTTATATCATTTACCTCTTCCTAAGACAAGGTTTTTGCCATTTTCTCTTTCTTTATGGTCAGTATCCTTATCCTTTCAAGAATATTTTCTTTTTCGAGGATTTTTATCCTTTGAACCGATTGGCCTCCCTTGTTTTAAACGTTTTTAAGATTTATGAGGTGCATTATCATGGTTTTGCTTACTTGGAATCTCAACTCGAGCTGGAGCATTAGCAGCTGGTGTATGAGATTTAATGACCCTGTTCGTATCAGTAAATGCATCAGGTAACTGATTTGCAATTTGTTGTAGATGCATTATCTTTCGAACCTCTGTCTCACTTTGTTTTGACCTTGGGTCTAGGTGCAACAATGATGGCACACACCATGATATATCACTTTCTTGCCTTTTCATTTCTCCCCCTAATGCCGGGAATATTGCCTCGTTAAAATGGTAATTAGCAAAACAAGCTGTAAAAACATCACCTGTTAAAGGTTCGAGATATCTTATGATGGAAGATGTTTCATATCCAACATATATTCCCAACCTTCTTTGAGGACCCATTTTTGTGCGTTGTGGTGGTGCAATAGGAACATACACAGCACACCAAAAAATTCTAAGGTGGGAAATGTTTGGCTCATTGCCAGAAACAAGTTGTATGGGAGAGTATTTATGATTTGCACTTGGTCTCACACAAATTAATGATCCAGCATGCAGCATTGCGTGACCTCAAATAGAAAAAGGGAGTTTTTCCCTCATTATTAATGGTCTAGCTATCAGTTGTAGGCGTTTGATCAACGACTCAGCTAAAGCATTTTGCGTGTGCACGTGAGCAACGGGGTGTTCAACAACAATCCCCACAGACATGCAATAATCATCAAAAGCATGCGATGTAAATTCTTCCGCATTATCAAGTCTTACTCTTTTATTGGTATAATCGGGAAAATGTGCACGTAATTTGATAATTTGAGCAAGAAATTTTGCAAAAGCGACATTATGAGTCGATAATAAAGTGACATAAGACCATCTGCTAGATGCGTCTATTAAGACCATGAAGTATCTAAATGGTCCACATGGTGGATGAATTGGACCACATATGTCACCTTGAATTCTTTCAAGTAACATTGGTGACTCTTTATCAACTTTTAATAGCGAAGGCCTTGTAATTAATTTCACAAGAGAACAAGATGTACATTGAGGCATTTTATCTATTTTGTGGATCTTTTGATCTTTTAATGGATGCCCATGTGTATTTTCAATGATCCTTTTCATCATTGTGGATCCTGGATTGTAAGGCCCACGAGCCCGAGTGCCCTACTTTCTCACTGGTTGGATTTACTCATTCACATAATTCAGAAAATCAGAGTTAATTAAAACATTTCGCGAAAATAAAAGTCAACCATTCAAACACAACGTAAATACTTTGTCTTAATAGAAATAACATAAGTCTTAATAATAAAACATAAATGACATTAAAGTCTTCTTGATAATAATGCCAGTCTTCCTCTTATTGCCACACGTCCTCATCAAGCAACTTACCTCATTTTAATTGCCTGCGTGCATACTAAAAGTCAACTAAATTGAGTTGGTTCTAGACAATCAATTAACATAAATACATTCATAATCATACTTATACGTATCCAAAGATACGTATTCCATACATTACTTACTATTACTCATTCATACATACATTACGTACATGCATACGTACTTACATACTTCCTTTCATACTCTTCCTATGGTATACCATAAAATATCCTGCTTTTTCTATCTCATATATTCTTCGGGTCTGGTCTCTCTATCTCAGATATTATCAGGGTCTGGTCCCTACTATTTTAGATATTATTAAGGTCTGGTCCCTCCTGTCTCAATCTCAGATATTATTAGGGTCTGGTCCCTCCTATCTCAATCTCAGATATTCTTAGGGTCTGGCCCTTTTCATCTTAGATATTATTAGGGTTTTATCCCTTTGTCTCACATAACCATACATCCATACATGTCCCGTCAACTATCCATACATTCATTTCATGCTTTCCATATCATACGTGCATAGTCTACCTGTCTTATATAGTATATATATACATATATATATACATACATATATACATATTCATTCATATAATCATCATTGGTGTGCTAAAAGTAGTCTTAATAATTATTAACTAAAATTACGCTAATCTAGACACTAAGTAATAAATTCTAGACTCTTAAACTTAACTAAACTACTAACCGGCAAGTGAACCGATCGACTCTAGTACAGCTAAGTAAGTCCAGATATCAAACCCACGAGACTCTTTTAATTACGTATACTAGCTAAATTAGACTCAACTACAGACACGACTATTTATTTATTATTTGTGTAAGGGGGGTTTTACTAATAAAGTAATTTTAAACTAATTAAGAAAACTAAAGACGACAAAACTTAGAACTTGGACTTAATTCAGATGATGATAAGATAACTACCTAGGCTACAATCTCCTAAATTTCGGTTGTTAATTAATCGAGAAAATATTTAGTTATGGGATCATATAATAGACACCTAAGAGAAAACCCGAACAGGACCCCTGACCCTTCTCAAGAGACACCTATAGGTTTCTAATAAGTTTTAACGCACACCAATATCAAAAATCAAGTTTCCTTATGGTCACCTAATTATTTATGACTAGTTCCTTTATACGAAATCCTACCTTACAGCACGGAAATCAAAGGCAGTTTAAAATATTTAATTGATTCAATAGACAACAATAAAGATCTATCAAACCTAGACGGACTCCTTACGAAGAACTAAATCTAGCAAGATCAAATAATAAAGATCTATCAATAACCTAGAACTTTACAGATTTAGGTCAGCAGTACACTTAGGTTTAATTAATTAATAATTATTATTCCTATGATCTTATCGCGAAATCAATCATAAAATAATAAAAAAACACAAAGTAATTGACCTAATAGCAACCTATCATAATGACAAACAATAATCAAGGTAACTATGGAATAATAACAATCAATCAAACAATCCTAAGCATCCATATGCATAAATTTAACATGATTAAACCTTTTACTAAATCATAAAAATTATAACGATAAATAGATCCCAAATCAAATCACAACGTCAAAATAGGTTCATCATAAGCCTAGGCAGTTTATAATGTTTAGCCTAGCATAATAAAATCCAACAAAACAATAATAAAGGAAATCATGGCGAAAATAAATAAGAACGGAAGATTAAATGTGATAAAACCCGTGGTCTTCGTCCTTGAATAATAAGCACGTCACCGGCTGATTCCTTGCCTTCAAACCCTCCAAAAGATCTCCTCTAGAGCTCCAAATTTTGTCTATGGCTTTCAAGTTATGATTAGGGTTAAGTTTATGGGTGTTTATATAGACTTTCAAGGCCAATAAACTTAAAATTAGTAGAAGATTCTGGAAATCTAAGCCCATAGACTTAATATTTGTAGAAGATTCCAGAAAATTGAGTCCATAGACTTAACATTTGTAGAAGATTCTAGAAAACTGAGCCAAAAGTGCCGCGCGACGAACCTTCTCCCATTTTGCTTGTTTACGCTTGTTTTTCGCCCTCTTTTCGACATAATTGAAACCCGGAACCTAAAATATACAAATACGTTAGTAATATACAAATCTTACATAAAACCGAATAAAACTAATAAAATATTATATGAAATAAACAAGGGATTTATACCACGGCTACCCCACCACCGCCACTTCTTCTTCTTCCCTTTTCTTTCTCTCCGGCCACCCACATCAACCACACCGTCACCGCTTCTCTAGCAAATGCGGTGACCGTCACAGGAAGGGCTCACATAAAAGAATTCGCACTCAGCAATTCGCATGGATGTGCATAAAATCCGGGCAAAGAATTCACACGGGAAAGAATTCGCATGGATGCGAATCGGATTTTGAAAATTGTCACACCCCGATTAGCAAAACGCGGAAGCGTAAAACGGGAATGTACAAACACTCTGGTATCAATAGCTATTTCTAACACTACATAGCCTGTTTGTATAAGTATGGTCATGTGCAAACGACGCTATTTGACACGGCAACCAGGCCGATTCCGTTTAGGTTTGTCAAACCAATAGTATATTCACAAGCCACCAGCTCGAACTTAATCACTGTGTTAGTGGGGACTTTCGTGTGTTAGCACTTAGATAATTCACATCATTACACATTTCAGATATGTATACAAAATCAAACATGCTTTTAACCCCAAAAGTTCGTAAAACTGTTTAAAGAGAGAGGTCATGAAACTCACTGTTTAATAGAGGTCTGGTATAGTGTCAGTTCGTAGCGGGTTCAACTTGCTATCACGAGTCCCTATAATCATTATTATAATAATATTAATATTTTAATATTATTATAATCTCAAAACTAAACTGGACTGTATATCTAATCTGGGTATAGTTGGTACGCCCAGAAAGTGTCAATAGGCTTAGATTGTGATGTTGTTCAATGTCTAATACTTAAAACAGAACTTGGCTCAGTTTCCTCGTTTTCCCAGCTGGGACAAGTTGTTCGTTTACGCGTTCAGAAATCAGTTATGGGGATGTAAGGCTGGGTGAATGTGTTGGTCGACAAAATGATTAAGTTATAAAGAAAGATCACATATTAGGGTTCTGGATTTGCCACGGGGCTCGTTTCCGTTTATGTAGTTTGATTTGAAGAAAAATGCGCACAATTTATCCAAATTGTCCAGGTTTCTCATAAAAAGTTCGCTTTTACTTAATTAATCCAAAAATATGATTTTTGATCACTCTTGGTATTTTGATATTCCAACAGGTTCGTTAATCACGAACTCGTCGGTTTATACCAGAATTGAATTTGTTTAATCTTTAAATTAGCACAATTAATTATCCGTTAATGCTTAAGTTATGAAAATTTAGCCACTAATAAGTTAAAATATGTAAATTTTTATAAAAATATTTCTGGATTTATTTACTTTTTTTATTAATTTATAAAAATTCATTTTTTCTGCTATATTTAGCACGAAAATCGTCCGTTTATAACAAACGATCTCCAAAAATTCCAACTAAATTTCCGAGTTATCAGAATATGTTCCAAAACAACCTGGAAAAATACCAAACTCTTAACAATCTTGCCAAATATCATTTCCGAGCCAAAAACGACTATGAAAATTCAGTTAAACGCGAATAGACAAAAGCTACTTAAAATTTTCCAAATGCCCCCAAATTTCATATGTGATCAAAATATACCAAATTTGAGTTCCCCAAAAATGTTCATATTTTTTCAAGCATTTTAACTATTTTTCCCAAATAAATGCCCCAATTCAGTAATAAGTTCGCCAAATATTCTCGGATGGTCGAAAATTTACCAAAGTTGAACAGGGACTCAATAATATGGTCCCTGATGTTCCTGAAAAATTTGACAAGCTAACAATATGTACATCATAACCTAAGCCTAAACAGCTCGTAATCGAGTGATTAGGTATTACCTTAGCGGTTTTGGTTCGTTTTCGCCCTTCTAATCAAGTTTTCGGGGTCATATGCTTTTATGCAAGCTAGATACATGTCCTATATCACAAAACTAGCATGTTTCATCAACATAACATCCCATTAACTTAGGGTTTCGGCTAGGGTATTAAACTGAACTTTTGAACCGTAAAAACGCCATTTAAACCCTATAATCCTTGTTTATGGCCAAAAAAACTATCAAGCCAGGTTCCTAACCATGTGTATGATCAAAACATGTTTTTGGACCATTTTTAGGATTTTTACATGGTTAGGAATGATTTTTTGACTACTAAATCATGTTTATATAGTATAACACCTAATTAAAACATGTTAAAAATGGTTAAATTAAGCAAAATACCTAGGGTTATTGAAGGAAACTAGTAGAAACACTTTGCAGCTACTTTGGACTTGTAATTTTGTGAAAATGATGTTTAAAGATAGCTTATTCATGAAGTTATACAAAAAATGGGGGTGGGCTCCCCCTTTGCGACCGAAGTATACTTGGGGACATTTTGGCCCAATATTCTGGATCTACAAGCCCAAACGCGAAAAACCAAGTCCAAATTTATTTTGGATTCGGTTTTTTTCACGAAAAATATACCAGGTGCGTCAACCAGTGCGAAAACGAGTGTTTTTCGGCTATTTTTGTGTAAATTTATAAAAACATATTATACATTTGTAAAATTTGAAAATATTTTCATGGATCGCTTAAAACATTTCAAAGAAGTGTTTGGTAAATCTTTTTCGGCTTAACGGATTATACAATGCTTGGTTTGTAACTGTCTTTCGCATTTAAATCTATAGTGGGTCGTTAAACGAGCATGTTTTCGTTTAACTTGTTTGCTATCGAACTAAGGCCATAAAACTAATATATTAGCTTATATTAAATGTATATCACTTATATATAGCCCCCCGGGGTATCTGGGTCATAACCAAACCCGTTCGGTTAATCGTTCGATCGTTACGTAATAAGCGTTTATTTGCTTAATCGGTAAATACGTGCTGAGGTGTATCTGGTTTTGGCTTAAAATTCACAAAAACGATTCGCATGAGGAACAGGTCGCGCGAATGGCTATATCGATTTACACATCATTCCATTCACTTAAAAGAATTCGCACAAATCCATTCACGCGAATGAGTTGTTCAAGTCGCATCAGGTTCCGTTCTCGCTTTCTGACTGCTAGTAACCGGGATTCTCGCCGGAACTCAGATCCAGTCAATAACTTAGCCGTTTGTGACTATTGTGAAGAACAAGACACTTTGGATCCCGTGGTTCGAGTTTCAACGTTGCAAATCTGGCTCGGGTTCTAGCTTCGGCCAACTTTTGGGATCCGGGTATCACCGAACCCGTTTACACCTAATTATTTTTATTTGTATCTTTCAATTTCTCATGTTATTGTTATTGTTATTATTAGATTTGTCTGAAGCTTGTTTACCTCGGTTCGTTTTATATCGGTTTAGCTTGGTTGTAAACTTTTAGATTTCGTTTATTCATTTGTTATTAATCTTAAAAAGAAATTAAAATAGACATAATATTTACCTTATAGATTTGATTAGATCTTGAATATATGGAAAGGTGGATTGTGGAATGTTTGGTGTAAAGGAGGTTTTTGTGTGTATGGATATTTGTGACAATGATTGGGTGGATGATGATGATATGATGAAGATAAGGATTAAATTAGGATTTAGGGGTTTAAATAGGTAAAGCCCAAAGGCTTTTAGGCCCATAATTACCCATAAGTCCAATAACCTCTCTTAATCCTACCCGTACTCTACATATTATTTGATTAACTTAAATAACGTAACACGACACAATGACTAAATTAATCCCATAATACTTTATTTATTTATTATCGAGACAAGGACGTTACAAGTTTTTCCCTCTTAAAAAGGTTTCGGGGACTATTACATAAACAACTAAGGATAGAACCTACGCATTTCTTCCTCCGTTTCCCATGTTGCATTAGATCCTTTGTGATGTTTCCAAATCACCTTAACTAATGGAATGACTTTTTGACGAAGTTGCTTATCCTTTCGATCAACGATCTCAACTAGCTGCTCGATGTAATTCAGTCGCTCATCTACCTCTCTATCCATTAACGGCACATGAGACGTGTCGTCTGTGAGACTTTTCCTTAAGTGAGAAACGTGAAAGGTAGAGTGAATCCCTTCCAGTTTTGCAGGTAGATCGAGCTTATACGCCATCTCTCCTACATGAGCTACGATCTTAAACGGACCAATATACTTTGGACTCAATTTTCCCCTCTTCCTAAAACGAATGATACATTTCCACGGCGAGACCTTAAGCATCACGTTGTCGCCAACGTTAAACTCGATCGGTCGTCGTCGCTTATCGGTGTAACACTTCTGTTGGTCATGAGCAGCTTTCATTCTTGCTTTGATTTGATCAAACCTCAAGGAGGTTTCTTGCGCAACTTCCAAACTACCAATCCTTTTCTGACCAATCTCTCCCAGCATACGGGAGTTCTACAACGTCTACCATACAACATGTCACACCCCGACTAGCACAATGCGGAAGCGTAAAACGAGAATGTAACAGACACCTCTGGTATCAACACATTGTTTATAAAGAAACATTACAAACTAATTTACAGTATATTACATTTCTTTGTTCTATCATTGTTTTACAGTCTAGGTGGTACAAACAAAACTAATTCGTTAACTAAACGTTCTTACTACTAACACCCTTGCTTATATTCACATAGCATCAACCAAACACTTCAGGCAAGTAACAGATCACCAAATTACTCCGATTTAGGTACACCTGAAAAGCAGTTTAAAACGGGTCAACTACTAGAGTTGGTGAGTTTCACGAGTTTCAAGAAAACAGTAATGAGTATTCACAAGTTAACAATTGTAATCATGAAATAAGTATGTATGTATGTAAATGATGTAATTATGCTAAGCTACAGTGAAGCCTTGACTGTATGTGCTGCGTGCATCCATTTCCCACGCTCAATCAACCAATGTGGCTCCCCTTCCGCCCACAACATGCCCCGCTAGCTATGTCTAACACTACATAGCCTGTTTGTATAAATATGGTCATGTGCAAACGGCGCTATGTGACATGGCAACTAGGCCGATTCCGTTTGGGTTTGTCAAACCAATATTACTATTCACAAGCCACCGACTCGAAGTTAATCACTGTGATCGTAGGGACTTTCGTGTGTTAGCACTTAGATAATTCACATCAGTACATGTTTCAGGTATGTATATGTAATCAAACATGCTTTTCACCCCAAAAGTTCGTAAAACAGTTTAAAAGTGGGGGGTCATGAGACTCACGGTTTAGTAGATAATCAGTACTGTATCAGCTCGTGGTTTGTTCGGTCCGCTATCAGTAGTTCCTATAATCAATATTATAATAATATTAATATTTTAATATTATTATAATCTCAATACTAATCTGGGCTGTATAACTAATCTGGGTGTAGCTGGAACGCCCAGAAAGTGACAATAGGCATAGGTTGTGATGTTGTTCAATGTCTAATACTTAGAACTGAACTTGGCTCAGATTCCTGTTTTCCCAGCTGGGCCAAGTTGTTCGTTTAGGCGTTCAGAAAACAGTTATGGGAAAATAAGCCTGGGTAAATGTATTGGTTAATAAATTGATTAAGTTATAAAGAAGGATCACATACTGGGGTCCCGGATTAGCCACGGGGCCCGTTTCCGTTTATTCAGTTTGTTTTAAGAAGAAACGCGCACAATCCACCCGGATTGTCCAGGTTTCACATAGAAAAGTTCGTTTTCACTTAATTAGTCCAAAAATATGATTTTTGATCACTCTTGGTGTTTTGATATTCCCGCAGATTCGCTAGTCGCAAACTTGCCGGTTTTTATAAAAACTGAATTTGTTTAATATTTAAATTAGCATAATAAATTAACCGTTAATCATTAAATTATAAAAATTTAACCACTTATCAATTAAAATATTTATATTTTAATAAAAATATTACTGGAATTTATTTACTGATTTATTAATTTATAAAAATTCATTTTATTAGCTATATTTCGCCTGAAAATCGTCCGTTTACCCCAAACAATTTCCAAAAATTCCACAAAAATTCCTGAATGCTCAATTCATGTCCCAAATCAACCTGTATCAATTCCAGAATGTAAAAAGCTCGTGTGATATTCTTTTCGGCCCGAATTCGGCTATAAAAATTCACACGAATGCATATAAGCAAAACACCTTTAATCTCTCCAAATGAACCCAAAATTCATATGTGATAAAAATACATCAAATATGAGTTCCCAAAAAAATTTCATAATTTTTGAAGTAGTTTAGCTATTTTTCCCAAATAAACGTCCCAATTCGGTAATAAATTTGCCAAATATTCTCGGAAGGTCAAAAAATTACCAAATTTGAACAGGGGCTCATTGACATGTTCCCTGATGTTTCAGAAAAATTTAAAGTTCTAACAATATGCACATAATAACCTTAACCTAAACAGCCCGTAAACGAGTGTTTCGGCATTACCTTAGCGGGTTTGGCTCGTTTCCGACTTTCTAATCAAGTTTTCAGGTTCTTGTGCTTCTATGCAAGCTAGATAAAAGTCCTATATCACAAAACAAGCAATTTTTAATCAACATAACAGCCCTTAACATAGGGTTTCGGCTAGTGCACAAAAACGAACTTTTGAACCGTAAAAAACGTCGTTTCATTCCTTTAATCCGTGTTTATTGCCAAAAAAAAACTATCAAAACAGGTTCCTTACTGTTTTTATGATCAAAAAATGTTTATGGACTATTTTTAGGATTTTTACACGGTTATGAATTATTTTTAGTAACCAAGACATGCTTTTATGGTATTAAACAAGTTTAAACAAGTACAAAAGCTACTTATTTAAGCCCCTTACCTTAGGGTTTGAAGGTTATCTGGTTGGAACGGAGCTTATGTCCAGAGTTTTCAAGAAATAATGTTGAAAATATCTTGGATCTAGTTTAAATGTGAAAGAAGAAAAAGGGAGGGTGGCTGCTGGCCGATCGGAACTCCATGGGCCCATTTTGGCCCAAGTTTCTGATTTCTCAAGCCCAAATACGACAAGCCCGGTCCAAATTTAGTTTGGGTTCGGTTTTTTGCACGAAAAGCTTATCGGGTGCATTAAATAGCGCGAAAACGAGTGTTTTTCGGCTAGTTTTGTGTAAAATTATAAAAGCATACTATATGTTTGTAAAAATCAAAAAATACTTTTACGGATCGCTTAAAACATTTCAAATAAGTGTTTGGTATGTCTTTTTCGGCTTAACGGATGATACAATGCTTGGTTTGTAACTATCTTTTGCGTTTAAATCTATAGCGGGTAGTTAAACGAGCATATTTTCGTTTAACTTGTTTGCTATTAAACTAAGGCCATATTTCTAATGTCTTAGCTTGTATTAAACGTATATCACTCATAGATGGCCCCCCGAGATATCTGGGTCATAACCCGACCCGTTCGGTTAATCGTTCGTTTGTTACGCAAAAGGCGTTTATTTGCTTAATCGGTAAATACGTACTGAGGTGTACCTTGTTTTGGCTCAAATGTCACATTCTTCCCCCGTTAGAAAATTTCGTCCCCGAAATTTGATTATTCAACTTTGTCTTTGTTTGGAAACAGGTGCGGGTATTTCTTTTTGAATTCGGATTTCCGCCCCCACGTGAATTCGGGTCTCCTTTGTGAATTCCACCGAACTTTTACTAGAGAGATCTTGTTGTGTGTTAACTGTTTTATTTTTCCCTCTACTATTTCCACCGGTTCTTCAACAAAATTTAGTTTTTCGTTTATGTTTAAGTCTTTTAATAGCACGATTTCGGTTTCTTTAGTAAGACACTTTTTCAAGTTCGAAACGTGAAAGACATTGTGAATAGAGCTCAACTCCACAGGAAGTTTCAGTCGGTAAGCTACCGGACCTATCTTGGAAATGACTTCATATGGCCCAATGTATTGCTGAGCTAGTTTACCGGTTTTTCTGAATCGAATGACACCTTTCCACGGGGATACTTTCAGAAAAACTTTGTCGCCTATTTCAAAGGATAACGGCTTTCTACGAACATCAGCGTAGCTTTTCTGTCGATCTCGGGCGATTTTCAATTTGCTTATGATTTTACGGATTTTGTCGTTGGTTTCTTGAATCAAGTCAGATCGTGTAATTTGGGTATCTCCAACCTCAGTCCAACACAAGAGTGATTTACATTTCCGTCCGTATAGCGCTTCATACGGTGCCGCTTGAACGCTACTGTGATAGCTATTGTTGTACGAAACTTCGACCAGTAGAAAATGTTGATCCCAGTTTCCACCGAAGTCTAGTACATAAGCGCGAAGCAAATCTTCTAAGGTTTGAATGGTTCGCTCAGATTAACCGTCGGTTTGGGGATGGTAGGAGGTACTTAGGTCAATTCGGGTTCCCAAAGCTTCTTTTACGGCTTGCCAGAAACGAGAGGTGAAATGGCTATCGCGATCAGAAATAATTGAAACGGGTACGCCGTGTCGGGATACGATTTCATTGATGTAGATGTGAGCAAGTTTTTTGGTTGTGAACGTGGTTCGGATTGGAAGGAAGTGTGCGGACTTGGTTAATCGGTCAACTATCACCTATATTGCATCGTTTCCTCGGGAGGTTTTTGGGAGATGTGTTACAAAATCCATGGTAATTTGTTCCCATTTCTATTGTGGTATTTCCGGTTGGTGCAACATTCCCGAAGGTTTTTGATATTCAGCCTTAACTCTCGCACACGTTAAACATTTACTGACGTACGTGGCTATATCCTTCTTCATACCGGGCCACCAATAATACTTCTTCAAATCCTTGTACATCTTATCCGTTCCAGGATGAATGGAATATTTGGACTTATGGGCTTCGTCCATGATCAAGTCACGCAGATTGCTAAAAGTGGGAATCCAAACTCGATTTTTGTAGTATAGAATTTCGTCAGTTCTTTCTTCAAAGTTTTGTTCGGTTCCATGCATGTTTTCATTTTCCAAGTGATCTCCTTTCAGAGCTTCGTTTTGAGCAATACGAATTTGCTTGGTGAGGCTGGTTTGGACGATCATTCCAAGTGCTCGGACCCGTAGTGGTTTGATCCTGTCTTTTCTACTCAACGCATCTGCCACTATATTAGCCTTGCCCGGGTGATATCGAATCTCACAGTCGTAATCATTCAACAATTCTACCCATCTCATTTGCCTCATATTTAGTTCTTTCTGGTCGAAAATATGCTGTAGGCTTTTGTGGTCGGTATATACTGTACACTTGGTGCCATACAAATAGTGCCTCCAGATCTTGAGTGCCAAAATAACCGCGCCTAGTTCCAAATCATGGGTGGTATAATTCTTCTCGTGCACCTTTAATTATCGAGAAGCGTATGCTATGACTTTGTTTCATTGCGTAAGTACGCACCCTAAACCTTTCCGGGACGCATCACAATAAACTACCAGATCATCAGTTCCCTCTGGAAGACTCAGTATCGGGGCTTGGCATAGTTTCTGTTTCAGCAATTGAAAAGCCGCTTCTTGATCTTCTCCCCAAACATAAGCACGATCTTTTTGAGTCAAAAGAGTTAAAGGTTGGGCGATGCTGGAAAAATTAGCAATAAAACGCCGATAATACCCAGCTAAACCCAAAAATTGGCGAATTTCTTTAGGTGACTTTGGGGCTTTCCAATTTTTGATGGCTTCAATCTTACTCGGGTCTACATGGATACCCTGTCGGTTAATAACGTGTCCTAGAAATTGTACTTCTTGTAGCCAAAATTCACATTTTGACAGCTTGGCATACAACCTTTCCTGCTTCAACAGCTCCAAAATAGTTCGTAAATGCTGCTCGTGTTCCTCCTTGGTTTTCGAATACATCAAAATGTCATCAGACGATAGGCTAACCACAAAAAACAGTGGTGGTAACCACAAACAGACGATAGGCTAACCACAAACATACAGACGATAGGCTAACCACAAACATAAAAATAACAGCACCGTAATCACCCAGTAACAGTTCCACAGCCGAATTGTCACCCTATCCAAACAACAGTGGTGGTAGGCATCTGACTGCTGCAAGTTCAGTACTATCTGATGTAACGTCGATAAGTACTGGGTCATGTCCCTCCTCTCCTGGTTAATGTTAGCTATGGCTATCGAGTGGTCTATCACACGGTCAGTCAGGACAGCCATCCAAGAGTTGTTTCCTGCGTTTGGGAGGTCAGGGCGAGGGGTAGGTATACTCAATGAACGGGAAGATGAAGTATCTGTCCTAGGGCGTGAAGGTCCTCCCCGGTCATGGGTAGATCTGAATGGAATCGAGGTAGGGTCAATCGGGGTTACCCGAATACGAGCAGTCTGCCGGACTTGCGCAGTAGCTGAAGTCGTCGGCGACAGGTGTATAGGTGGAGTGGGTAATCTGGCTCCTCTAGCAGGTGAACGATACTGACTTTTAACTTCGTCTTAATCCCTGCGTGGTGACCTGGGTGGATAACTATCGCATCTGTAACCAGATAGATCAGGCACATTCCTGGGTAGCTCTCTACAGATAACTTCTTCTTCCACCTCTTCCTCTTCTTCCTCTGGTTCCTCATCTGGGTCCTCCTCTTCTGGATCCTCCTCTGATTCTTCCTCGGGATCCTCCTCTACAGATATTACCGGTTCTTCTTCCGGTACGTAGTCGTTATTCCTTGACATGACTTTGCACAAAGGTTAGTTATAAGAATAATATCTATTGCTATTGCTAACTATTGTCGAGGAGATTAATTAATTAAACCAATTTTAATATTAATTATATCAGAATACAATATTAGTTTTATTAAAATTTTTATTTATTATTATTATTTAAATCAATATTGATTATAAATGAATATAATATTCATTGTAAAATTTACCGTCATCAACAGTATCATACGTACACGTATTCATATACTTTTTTCCACATAAGCACGTATGAGCGTTACATATATATATACTTACACATTACCTTTTATACACATATGTTGCCATTTTTACCTAACAACACATTCCGCGACTTCTCCCAGAATTCCCTCGTACAAGCAAGTCTGTTATTATGTTCCGGATCATAATAACTCACTTGCCCTACAAGTTCATCCCGACATCCATCAGTATATTATATTAATTTATTATTTAAATATATCCCAGAGTTAATCGAGCATACGGTTATATTTTAGGTATCCTAAGGGATATCCTAATCCTTTATAACCAATGGCTCTGATACCAACTTCTGTCACACCCCGACTAGCACAATGCGGAAGCGTAAAACGGGAATGTAACAGACACCTCTGGTATCAACACATTGTTTATAAAGAAACATTACAAACTAATTTACAATATATTACATTTCTTTGTTCTATCATTGTTTTACAGTCTAGGTGGTACAAACAAAACTAATTCGTTAACTAAACGTTCTTACTACTAACACCCTTGCTTCTATTCACATAGCATCAACCACACACTTCAGGCAAGTAACAGATCACCAAATTACTCCGATTTAGGTACACATGAAAAGCAGTTTTAAACGGGTCAACTACTAGAGCTGGTGAGTTTCATGAGTTTCAAGAAAACAGTAATGAGTATTCACAAGTTAACACTTGTAATCATGAAATAAATATGTATGTATATAAATGATGTAATTATGGTAAGCAACAATGAAGCCTTGACTGTATGTGCTGCGTGCATCCATTTCCCATGCTCAATCAACCACTGTGACTCCCCTTCCGCCCACAACATGCCCCGGTAGCTATGTCTAACACTACATAGCCTGTTTGTATAAATATGGTCATGTGCAAACAGCGCTATGTGACACGGCAACCAGGCCGATTCCGTTTGGGTTTGTCAAACCAATAGTACTATTCACAAGCCACCAGCTCGAAGTTAATTACTGTGATCGTGGGGACTTTCGTGTGTTAGCACTTAGATAATTCACATCAGTACATGTTTCAGGTATGTATAAGTAATCAAACTTGCTTTTCACCCCAAAAGTTCGTAAAACAGTTTAAAAGTGGGATCATGAGACTCACGGTTTAGTAGATAATCAGTACTGTATCAGCTCGTGGTTTGTTCGGTCCGCTATCAGTAGTTCCTATAATCAATATTATAATAATAATATTTTAATATTATTATAATCTCAATACTAATCTGGGCTGTATAACTAATCTGGGTGTAGCTGGAACGCCCAGAAAGTGGCAATAGGCTTAGGTTGTGATGTTGTTCAATGTCTAATACTTAGAACTGAACTTGGCTCAGATTCCCGTTTTCCTAGCTGGGCCAAGTTGTTCGTTTAGGCGTTCAGAAAACATTTATAAGAAAATAAGCTTGGTTAAATGTATTGGTTAATAAAATGATTAAGTTATAAAGAAGGATCAGATACTGGGGTCCAAGATTAGCCACGGGGCCCGTTTCCGTTTATTCAGTTTGTTTTAAGAAGAAACGCGCACAATACACCCGGATTGTTCAGGTTTCTCATAGAAAAGGTTGTTTTCACTTAATTAGTCCAAAAATATGATTTTTGATCACTCTTGGTGTTTTGATATTCCCGCAGATTCGCTAGTCGCAAACTTGCCAGTTTTTATAAAAACTGAATTTGTTTAATATTCAAATTAGCATAATTAATTAATCGTTAATCATTAAATTATGAAAGTTTAACCACTTATCAATTAAAATATGCATATTTTTATAAAAATATTTCTGGAATTTATTTACTGATTTATTAAATTATAAAAATTCATTTTATCAGCTATATTTCGCCTGAAAATCGTCCGTTTACCCCAAACAATTTCCAAAAATTCCACAAAAATTCTTGAATGCTCAATTCATGTCCCAAATCAACCTGTATCAATTCCAGAATGTAAAAAGTTCGTGCGATATTATTTTCGGCCCAAATTCGGCTATAAAAATTCACACGAACGCATATAAGAAAAACACCTTTAAACTCTCCAAATGATCCGAAAATTCATATGTGATCAAAATACATCAAATCTGAGTTCCCAGAAAAATTTCATAATTTTTGAAGTATTTTAGCTATTTTTCCCAAATAAACGTCCCAATTCGGTAATAAATTTGCCAAATATTCTCGGATGGTCGAAAAATTACCAAATTTGAAAAGGGGCTCATTGACATGGTCGCTGATGTTCCTGCAAAATTTCAATGTCTAAAAATATACACATCACAACCTTAACCTAAACAGCCCGTAAGCGAGTGTTTCGGCATTACCTTAGAGGGTTTGGCTCGTTTCCGACTTTCTAATCAAGTTTTCAGGTTCTTGTGCTTCTATGCAAGCTAGATAAAAGTCCTATATCACAAACTAAGAAATTTTTCATGAACATAACAGCCCTTAACTTAGGGTTTCGGCTAGTGCACAAAAACGAACTTTTGAACCGTAAAAACGTCGTTTCAACCCTTTAATCCGTGTTTATGGCCAAAAAAACTACCAAAACAGGTTCCTTACCATGTGTATGATCAAAAAATGTTTATGGACTATTTTTAGGATTTTTACACGGTTAGGAATTATTTTTAGTAACTAAGACTTGTTTTTATGGTATTAAACAAGTTTAAACAAGTGAAAAGTAGCTTATTTAAGTTGTTTACCTTAGGGTTTCTTGAGTTTTTGGCTGGAGAAGAAGTTTATGTCCAGAATTTTCAAGAAATAATGTTGAAAATATCTTGTATCTAGTTTAAATGTGAAAGAATAAAAAGGGGGGGGGGGCTGCTGCTGCGATCGGACCATCATGGGCCCATTTTGGCCCAAGTTTCTGATTTCTCAAGCCCAAACACGAAAATCCCGGTCCAAATTTAGTTCGGGTTCGGTTTTTGGCGCGAAAAACTTATCGGGTGCGTTAAACAGTGTGAAAACAAGTGTTTTTCGGCTAGTTTTGTGTAAAATTATAAAAACATACTATACATTTGTAAAAATCAAAAATATTTTCACGGATCGCTTAAAACATTTCAAATAAGTGTTTGGTAAGTCTTTTTTGGCTTAACGGATGATATAATGCTTGGTTTGTAACTATCTTTTGCGTTTAAATCTATAGCGGGTAGTTAAACGAGCATGTTTTCGTTTAACTTGATTGCTATCAAACTAAGACCATATTTCTAATATTTTAGCTTGCAAAGATTGTATATCACTTATAGATGCCCCCCCGAGATATCTGGGTCATAACCCGACCCGTTCGGTTAATCGTTCGTTTGTTACGCAAAATGCGTTTATTTGCTTAAACGGTAATACGTACTGAGGTGTACCTTGTTTTGGCTCAAATGTCACATTCTCCCCCCGTTAGAAAATTTTGTCCCTGAAATTCGATTATTCAACTTTGTCTTTGTTTGGAAACAGGTGCGGGTATTTCTTTTTGAATTCAGATTTCCGCTCCCACGTGAATTCTGGTTCCCTTTGTGAATTCCATCGAACTTTTACTAGAGAGATTTTGTTGTGTCTTAATTGTTTTATTTTTCCCTCTAATATTTCCACCGGTTCTTCAACAAGATTCAGTTTTTCGTTTATGTTTAAGTCTTTTAATGGCGCGATTTCGGTTTCGTTAGTAAGACACTTTTTCAGGTTCGAAACATGAAAGACATCGTGAATAGAACTCAACTCCACAGGATGTTTCAATCGGTAAGCTACCGGACCTATCTTAGAAATGACTTCATATGCCCCAATGTATTGCGGGGCTAGTTTACCGGTTTTTCCGAATCGAATGACGCCTTTCCACGGGGATACTTTCAGAAAAACTCTGTCGCCTATTTCAAAGGATAACGGCTTTCTAAAAACATCAGCATAGCTTTTCTTTCGATCTCGGGCGATTTTCAATTTGCTTGTGATTGTACGGATTTTGTTAGTGGTTTCTTGAATCAAGTCAGATCGTGTAATTTGAGTATCTCCAACCTCAGTCCAACACAAGGGTGATCTACATTTCCGTCCGTATAGCGCTTCATACGGTGCCACTTGAATGCTACTGTGATAGCTATTGTTGTACGAAAATTCGACTAGTGGAAGATGTTGATCCCAGTTTCCACCGAAGTCTAGTACACAAGCGCGAAGCAAATCTTCTAAGGTTTGAATGGTTCGTTCAGATTGACCGTCAGTTTGGGGATGGTAGGCGGGTACTTAGGTCAATTCGGGTTCCCAAAGCTTCTTGTACTGCTTGCCAGAAATGAGAGGTGAAATGGCTATCGCGATCAGAAATAATTGAAACGGGTACGCCGTGTCGGGATACGATTTCATTGATGTAGATGTGAGCAAGTTTTTCGGTTGTGTAAGTGGTTCGGATTGGAAGGAAGTGTGCGGATTTGGTTAGTCGGTCAACTATCACCCATATTGCATCGTTTCCTCGGGAAGTTTTTGGGAGATGTGTTACAAAATCCTTGGTAATTTGTTCCCATTTCCATCGTGGTATTTCCGGTTGGTGTAACATTCCCGAAGGTTTTGGATATTCAGCCTTAACCCTCGCACAAGTTAAACATTTACTGACATACGTGGCTATATCCTTCTTCATACCGGGCCACCAATAGTACTCTTTCAAGTCCTTGTACATCTTATCTGTTCCAGGGTGAATGGAGTATTTGGACTTATGGGCTTCGTCCATGATCAAGTCACGCAGATTGCTGAAAGTGGGAATCCAAACTCGGTTTTTGTAGTATAGAATTTCATCAGTTCTTTCTTCAAAGTTTTGTTCGGTTCCATGCAAGTTTTCATTTTCCAAGTGATCTCCTTTCAGAGCTTCGTTTTGAGCAATAAGAATTTTCTTGGTGAGGCTGGTTTGGACGATCATTCCAAGTGCTCGAACCCGTAGTGGTTTGATCCTGTCTTTTCTACTCAAAGCATCTGCCACTAATTAGCCTTGCCCGGGTGGTATCGAATCTCACAGTCATAATCATTCAACAATTCTACCCATCTTCTTTGTCTCATGTTTAGTTCTTTCTGATCGAAAATATGCTGTAGGCTTTTGTGGTCGGTATATACTGTACACTTGGTGCCATACAAATAGTGCCTCCAGATCTTGAGTGCGAAAATAACCGCGCCTAGTTCCAAATCATGGGTGGTATAATTCTTCTCGTGCACCTTTAATTGTCGAGAAGCGTATGCTATGACTTTGTTTCTTTGCATAAGTACGCACCCTAAACCTTTCTGGGACGCATCACAATAAACTACCAGATCATCAGTTCCCTCTGGAAGACTCAGTATCGGGGCTTGGCATAGTTTCTGTTTCAGCAATTGAAAATCCGCTTCTTGTTCTTCTCCCCAAACGTAAGCACGATCTTTTTGAGTCAAAAGAGTTAAAGGTTGGGCTATGCTGGAAAAATTAGAAATAAAGCGTCGGTAATACCCAGCTAGACCCAAAAATTGGCGGATCTCTTTCGGTAACTTTGGGGCTTGCCAGTTTTTGATGGCTTCAATGTTGCTCGGGTCTACATGGATACCATGTCGGTTAACAACATGCCCTAGAAATTGTACTTCTTGTAGCCAAAATTCACACTTTGACAGCTTGGCATACAACTTTTCCTGCCTCAACAGCTCCAAAATAGTTTGTAAATGCTTCTCGTGTTCCTCCTTGGTTTTCGAATATATCAAAATGTCATCAATAAACACGATAACGAATTTGTCGAGGTACGGTTTACAAACTCGATTCATAAGGTCCATGAAAACTGCGGGTGCATTAGTCAGTCCGAACGTCATAACTAAGAATTCGTAGTGGCCATAGCGAGTTCGGAATAACTAAGATGGTAACCGGATCGAAGGTCAATTTTCGAGAAGTAGTTTGCCCCTTGGAGTTGGTCAAACAAATCATCTATTCATGGAAGAGGGTATCGGTTCTTGATGGTAACTTTGTTTAATTCCCGGTAGTCAAAGCGCATTCTAAAACTTCCATCCTTCTTTTTCACAAACAATATCGGTGCTCCCCAAGGGGAATAACTGGGACGAATGAAACCCTTATCTAACAACTCCTGCAACTGGTTGGATAGTTCTTGCATTTCAGAAGGTGCCAGTCGATAAGGTGCCTTAGCAATGGGGGCTAATCCTAGGATTAAGTCAATACGGAATTCAACCTGTCGGTTCGGTGGTAATCCGGGTAAATCGTCAGGAAAGACATCGGGGTATTCACGTACAACGGGAATTTCTTCTATGCGTTTCTCATCAGGGTTCTTTATAGTCACATTTTCCAGGAAAGCTATACAACCTTGGCGTAAACATTTCAACACCTTGAGATGAGACACGAGAGGTAAAATCGAACCAGACTTCTCTCCCTGTACCATAATCACCTCATCATTCGAAAAGGGAATTTTAACTGTCTTGTCGTTACACACAATCTCCGCCTTATACTTGGTTAACCAGTCCATGCCAACGATTACATCAAAACTTCCTAACTCTACCGGGAGTAGGTCAATAAGGAATGGGTAGTTATTAAGAATAATGGAACAGTTTTGGACTATTTGGCTGACAGTTATAGAGTTACCGTTAGCGAGTTCTATAGTATAGGGATTTGTTAGTTCACTAACTGGCATGTTACCCAGGGACACAAAACTAGAGTAGACAAAGCTTCTATCGGCACCAGTATCAAATAATACAGAAGCATATTGATCAGAAACAGCAAATGTACCTGTTACTACGTTCGGGTCTTGTCGTGCTTCTCCTGACCCAATAACAAACGCGCGTCCCCGAGACTCACTTGAAGTCGATGCTTGGTTTCGACCGGTGACTGCTCCTCGATTCAGTTTGGGGCAGTCCCTTCTAAGTGCTCCGTGCTCCCACATTCAAAAAAAGCACCGCGATTCACTACAGTTGAGTTTTGCTGAGCTGGTTGCTGACGAATTGGTTGTGGTCTCGGTAGTTGGGGACGACGGGGTTGGGTTGTCTGGGCTGGTTGGTTTACAATCTCCATACCGATTCGGCAATTGGGACTACCATTGTGTCCAGTCCTTCCACATCTTTGACATATTATCGGTCTACACTCGCCCACATGATGAAAATTACATTTATCACATTTTGGCCATGGTCCCTTGTACCTATCTCGTTTCACTTCAGAACTGCTCAAGACATAATTTTGTATTGTTGGGCGTGTACGTTTGTTTGCTGGCCTTCCTTGTGATCCTGATCCATAATTGGTTCGCTTCATGCCTGATGATTCCCCGGCCATTCTCAACACTACGCTTCTTACCAAGTCAAAAGTCACAATGACGGCTTGAGTCACGGCATTCTCGAACGAAGTGTGACCCACAGAGTTCACCAAACTCCTCACTTCCGGGGCTAAACCCCAAATATAACGTTCAACTCGTTTATTTTCAGGAGTTACTAACCATGGTACTAAGCGGGCCAATTCATTGAAGCGGTTCGTGTATCCCAAATGATCCGCTCCTTTCATCTCCAAACTCCAGAGTTCGTGTTCTAATCTTTGAATTTCGTTCCTTGGGCAGAAATGTTCCAACATCAGTGTTTTGAGTTCAGCCCATGTCATGTGATTCACCGTATCTTGACCTTTTATCTGCACCGTAGTGTTCCACCACATCAAAGCATGATCCGTAAAAGTAGAAGCAACATACTTGACTATGTTTTCGGGTGGACAATTGCTGATATTAAGGATAGATTCAGTCTTTTCGATCCATTTAATCAGCCCGTTTGGCCCTTCAGTGCCCTTGAAATCAATCGGTTTACATGCCATAAAGTTTTTGATCGAATATTCCCTTCGAGGGGGATTAGGGTTGTTATTGTCATTGCTTGGGTTCGGCTTGGGTTCGGTGGGGAATTATTTGCATTGGTAGGGGTATTTGTATTAGGTGGGGGATTATTTGCATTGGTAGGGGAATTTGTATTAGGTGGGGGAGCATTATTGTTTTGTTGTTGGTTTGTTTGCATATTTGCGTTTACACCGGCAGTTACTTGTGTTACAATAAGCGGAATTACTGCCTACATTTGCCGAGCAATCATCTCGGCTATTTCTGCCTCAGTCATAGGGTTTGTTTTCTTTGGGGCCATTCTATAATGATAAACAAATATAAGCCAATTAGTACTAATTCCAGTCTACGGCACTGTGTAATAATAATCACAATAAATGTTGTACAGGTAAACCAGATAACATATTGACATTTCACAAATTGTTCTGTACATTAATATCAAAAGTACATAGACTTAGCCCGATAAAGGCCAGTGCTTGCATGTATATATATCAAAATCTGTCACTAAGTGACTGTTAGACTTAACCCTATAAGGGTCAGTGCTTGTAATAATGTACAAAGTTGTGCCCCATGTTAACATAACATACTACTATATACATACATGGAGTATCAAAAGATCATGTACACATAATTGTAATATTCCGCATCTATCCATACAGACGATAGGCTAACCACAAACATAAAAATAACAGCACCGTAATCACCCAGTAACAGTTCCACAGCCGAATTGTCACCCTATCCAAACAACAGTGGTGGTAGGCATCTGACTGCTGCAAGTTCAGTACTATCTGATGTAACGTCGATAAGTACTGGGTCATATCCCTCCTCTCCTGGTTAATGTTAGCTATGGCTATCGAGTGGTCTATCACACGGTCAGTCAGGACAGCCATCCAAGAGTTTTTTCCTGCGTTTGGGAGGTCAGGGCGAGGGGTAGGTATACTCAATGAACGGGAAGATGAAGTATCTACCCTAGGGCGTGAAGGTCCTCCCCGGTCATGGGTAGATCTGAATGGAATCGAGGTAGGATCAATCGGGGTTACCCGAATACGAGCAGTCTGCCGGACTCGCTCAGTAGTTGAATTCGTCGGCGACAGGTGTATAGGTGGAGTGGGTAATCTGGCTACTCTAGCAGGTGAACGATACTGACTGTTAACTTCATCTTGATCCCTGCGTGGTGACCTGGGTGGATAACTATCGCATCTGTAACCAGATAGATCAGGCACATTCCTGGGTAGCTCTCTACAGATAACTTCTTCTTCCACCTCTTCCTCTTCTTCCTCTGGTTCCTCATCTGGGTCCTCCTCTTCTGGATCCTCCTCTGATTCTTCCTCGGGATCCTCCTCTACAGATATTACCGATTCTTCTTCCGGTACGTAGTCGTTATTCCTTGACATGACTTTGCACAAAGGTTAGTTATAAGAATAATATCTATTGCTATTGCTAACTATTGTCGAGGAGATTAATTAATTAAACCAATTTTAATATTAATTATATCAGAATACAATATTAGTTTTATTAAAATTTTTATTTATTATTATTATTTAAATCAATATTGATTATAAATGAATATAATATTCATTGTAAAATTTACCGTCATCAACAGTATCATACGTACACGTATTCATATACTTTGTTCCACATAAGCACGTATGAGCGTTACATATATATACACTTACACATTACCTTTTATACACATATGTTGCCACTTTTACCTAACCACACGTTCCACGACTTCTCCCCGAATTCCCTCGTACAAGCAAGTCTGTTATTATGTTCCGGACCACAATAACTCACTTGCCCTACAAGTTCATCCCGATATCCATCAGTATATTATATTAATTTATTATTTAATTATTTTCCCAGAGTTAATCGAGCCTACAGTTATATTTTAGGTACCTAAGGGATAACCTAATCCTTTATAACCAATGGCTCTGATACCAACTTTTGTCACACCCCGACTAGCACAATGCGGAAGCGTAAAACGGGAATGTAACAGACACCTCTGATATCAACACATTGTTTATAAAGAAACATTACAAACTAATTTACAATATATTACATTTCTTTGTTCTATCGTTGTTTTCCAGTCTAGGTGATATAAATAAAACTAGTTCATTAACTATACATTCTTACTAATAACATCCTTGCCTCTATTCACATAGCATCAACCACACACTTCAGGTAAGTAACAGATCATCAAATTACTCCGATTTATGTACACTTGAAAAGCAGTTTAAAACGGGTCAACTACTAGAGTTGGTGAGTTTCACGAGTTTCAAGAAATCAGTAATGAGTATTCACAAGTCAACACTTGTAATCATGAAATAAGTATGTATGTATGTAAATGATGTATGTGATGTAATTATGCTAAGCTACAGTGAAGCTTCGTGCTGCGTGCCTCCATTTCCCACGCTCAATCAACCACTGTGGCCCCTTTCCGCCCACAACATGCCCCGGTAGCTATGTCTAACACTACATATGGTCATGTGCAAACGGTTTTGGTGTCTCGGCAAACCGTGCCGGCTTCGTTTGGGTTTGTCAAACCAATAGTACTATTCACAAGCCACCGGCTCGAAGTTAATCACTGTGATCGTGGGGAATTTCGTGTGTTAGCTTAGATAATTCACATCATCACATGTTTCAGATAAGTACATAGATATAAGTAAATATGCTTTTCACCCCAAAAGTTCGTAAAACAGTTTAAAAGTGGGGTCATGAAACTCACGGTTTAGTAGATATTCGGTACTGTATCAGCCCGTGGTTTGTTCTGTCCGCTATCAGTAGTTCCTATAATCAATATTATAATAATATTAATATTTTAATATGGTTATAATCTCAATACTAATCTGGGCTGTATAACTAATCTGGGTGTAGTTGGAACGCCCAGAAAGTGGCAATAGGCTTAGGTTGTGATGTTGTTCAATGTCTAATACTTAAAACTGAACTTGGCTGTAACATCCTAAAATTTATAATGTTAAATAAAGAAAGTTACGTTTAGTGATTTAGCGTTAATAATTAATTAATATCGAGTAAAGAACGGATCATGGACATAGATTAATTGAGATGGGTTAAATGAGAATGGGCCTTCGGTCCATGGGCTTTAAGGGATATAAATATCCCCTAAACCCTAAACCATCATTCATTTCCATCTTATTCTCTAACACACTCCAAAACACACACACACCACACACCGCCATATACGGCCGGCGGCCGAGGGAGAGAAACGAGCAAGATCCGAGAGAGAGTAAACGATTATTTGTGATTAAACAAGTTAAACGAGATCCAAACGAGCACAAAAGGTATGTTCTTGACCTTTAAAGTTTAAAGATCCAAGCTTTATAGTATATACGGGGTATATATATACGACCGAAATGGTTAGGGAACGTTAGTGGGTGATGTCGAACCATAACAAGGGTATTAAAATCGCCAAAATGCGTGATAAAAACCAAACCCGTAGCGAACTGGGCAACTTCGCCTGCGAACTGGGCAACTTCGCCTTCAAAACGATAACTTCGCCTTCAAAACGATAACTTCGCCTTCAAAGCTTAACTTCGCCTACGGCCAAGTTCGCCTAATTGATAACTTCGCCTAAGGCCAAGTTCGCCTAATTGATAACTTCGCCTAAGGCCAAGTTCGCCTAATTAATAACTTCGCCTAAGGCCAAGTTCGCCTAATTGATAACTTCGCCTAAGGCCAAGTTCGCCTAATTGATAACTTCGCCAACGGCCAAGTTCGCCTAACTGATAACTTCGCCTAAAGCTAAGTTCGCCTAAGGATTAACTTCGCCTAAAGCTAAGTTAGCCTAAGGATTAACTTCGCCTAAAGCTAAGTTCGCCTAAGGTTTAACTTCGACCCCAGCCAAGGGCTCTGCCCCTTGGACCCTGCTAGGGGCTGCCGTCCCTAGACCCGGCTGCCAGGGGCGCTGCCCCCGGACCCCCGTTCGTTGTGGGTAGTAATTAAGATTAGAAAGATGATATAAGTAGTGATAGTTAATTGATATGTATACTTGTTATACAGTCAGCCGTGCACAACTGAGGAAAGGGATTACGATTAACGGTGAACGTAACCGTGTTCAGGTGAGTTTCTAGCCCCACTTCTGTGTTATGTTTTCGGGGCTGTGTGCATACTCGATATGTTTGTTTATACACTTATCCTAAGTGATAAGTGTATGCCTTATATGAATGATGTGAAATGTATGAATGATTGCTTGTCAGTACGTGAACGATCTTCGGATATAGCACATACTGTCAGGTTGTAGTGTTACGTATAAGGTGAGTATAATGTATTTGCTCATATGTATGAATGCGATAAAGTTAATAAACAAAGGAAAGGCACGGTTGTATGGTAACGTATGCCTTATATGAATGATGTGAAATGTATGAATGATTGCTTGTCAGTACGTGAACGATCTTCGGATATAGCACGTACTGTCAGGTTGTAGTGTTACGTATAAGGTGAGTATAATGTATTTGCTCATATGTATGAATGCGATAAAGTTAATAAACAAAGGAAAGGCACGGTTGTATGGTAACGAAGAGGGACCAGACCTTTATAATATATGTGATGTTAGGGACCAGACCCTTATAATATCTGTGATGTTAGGGACCAGACCCTTATAATATCTGTGAGGTTATAGGGCGAAAGTCTCTTTAAAACGTATGATTATGTATTTAAAGAAAGTATGAAGGTAAGAATGAAAGTATATGCAATTATGTGTGTATGAAAGAAAGTTAAGAGGTTAAGTATGAAATGTAAGAAGGTATTGTATGATTATGTGATTAACTAGAACTCACTCAGCGTAGCTGACTTTTAGTATGCACGCAGGTGAGTAGGATGAGGCAGCTCGCTTGAGGAGACACGTGGCACCGAATAAGAGGCTGGCATCGGAAGACTCAAGACGTTTAAGTTTAATGTTTCGTTAATTTTGAAAGACAAAATGATGTTTTAAGACAAGACGTGTTTTGTTATGAAATGTTTTATGAAAGCTTTTATATTCCGCGAATGTTTTAATTAACTCTGATATTTAGAACTGTGTTTATGAGTAAATCCAACACGAAAGTAGGGCTACCGGTAACGGGGCCTTACATTGGCTCAGGTTCCCGTTTTCCCAGCTGGGCCAAGTTGTTCGTTTACACGCTCAGAAAAAAGTTATGGGAAAATAAGCTTGGGTAAAGTATTGGTTACTAAAATGATTAAGTTATAAGGAAGGATCACCTATTAGGGTCCTGGATTAGCCACGGGGCCCGTTTCCGTTTATTCAGTTTGATTTGAGAAGAAACACGCACAATCCACCCGGATTGTCCAGGTTTCTCATAGAAAAGTTCATTTTTACATAATTAGTCCAAAAATATGATTTTTGATCACTCTTGGTGTTTTGATATTCCCGCAGATTCACTAGTCGCGAACTTGCCGTTTTTATAAAAACTTAATTTGTTTAATATTCAAATTAGTATAATTAATTAACCGTTAATCATTAAATTATGAAAATTTAACCACTTATCAATTAAAATGTGTAGATTTTTATAAAAATATTTCTGGGATTATACTGATTTATTAATTTATAAAAATTCATTTTATCAGCTATATTTCGCCTGAAAATCGTCCGTTTACCCCAAACAATTTCCAAAAATTCCACAAAAATTCCTGAATACTCAAATCATGTCCCAAAATAACCTGTATCAATTCCAGAATGTAAAAAGCTCGTGCAATATTCTTTTCGGCCCAAATTCGGGTGTAAAAATTCACACGAACGCAAATAAACAAAACACCTTTAAACTTCTCCAAAAGATCCCAAAATTCATATGTGATCAAAATAAATCAAATCTGAGTTCGCAGAAAGATTTCATAATTTTTGAAGTATTTTAGCTATTTTTCCCAAATAAACGTCCCAATTCGGTAATAAATTTGCCAAATATTCTCGGATGGTCGAAAAATTACCAAATTTGAACAGGGACTTATTGACATGGTCCCTGATGTCCTTCCAAAATTTCAAGTGCTAACAATATGCACATCACAACCTTAACCTAAATAGCCCGTAAGCGAGTGTTTCGGCATTACCTTAGCGGGTTTGGCTCGTTTCCGACCTTTTAATCAAGTTTTCAGGTTCTTGTACTTCTAAGCAAGCTAGGTACAAGTCCTATATCATAAACCAAGCAATATTTCATCAACATAACAGCCCTTAAGTTAGGGTTTCGGCTAGTGTACAAAAACGAAGTTTTGAACCGTAAAAACGTCGTTTCAACCATTTAATCCGTGTTTATGGCCAAAAAAACTATCAAAACAGGTTCCTTACCATGTGTATGATCAAAAAATGTTTATGGACCATTTTTAGGATTTTTACAAAGTTAGGAATGATTTTTAGTAACCAAGACATGTTTTTATGGTATTAAACAAGTTTAAACATGTGTAAAAGTAGCTTATTTAAGTTGTTTACCTTAGGGTTTCTTGAGTTTTTGGCTGGAGAAGAAGTTTATGTCCAGAATTTTCAAGAAATAATATTGAAAATATCTTGTATCTTGTTTAAATGTGAAAGAATAAAAAGGGGGAGGGGGCTGCTGCTGCGATCGGACCATCATGGGCCCTCTTTGGGCCCATTTTGGCCCAAGTTTCTGATTTCTCAAGCCCAAACACGAAAAGCCCGGTCCAAATTTAGTTCGGGTTCGGTTTTTGGCGCGAAAAACTTATCGGGTGCGTTAAACAGCGCGAAAACGAGTGTTTTTCGGCTAGTTTTGTGTAAAATTATAAAAACATACTATACGTTTGTAAAAATCAAAAATATTTTCACGGATCGCTTAAAACATTTCAAATAAGTGTTTGGTAAGTCTTTTTTGGCTTAACGGATGATACAATGCTTGGTTTGTAACTATCTTTTGCGTTTAAATCTATAGCGGGTAGTTAAACGAGCATGTTTTCGTTTAACTTGATTGCTATCAAACTAAGACCATATTTCTAATATTTTAGCTTGCATAGATCGTATATCACTTATAGATGGCCCCCCAAGATATCTGGGTCATAACCCGACCCGTTCGGTTAATCGTTCGTTTGTTACGCAAAACGCGTTTGTTTGCTTAATCGGTAAATACGTACTGAGGTGTACCTTGTTTTGGCTCAAATGTCACAGCGACGGCTTGAGTAATCGCAGCTTGAATAGTAGGATCGAGCTGATACTCTTCTTCACGTACAGTCAAGCTTCTATCTTTACTAGGCTCAGTAATCGGTTCCTCATAGGGTACTCGGTTAAGATGTGGCCTACCACGGCGTTCCTTGCATCCTCCTTGTCCAGTAGTCTTAGTACCAGCCATCTGATTTCTAAAGGAAAAACACAAACATCATCATGTGAGGAACTATTTAGTATAAGGATAGTAAGGCAGCAGGAAATAACAATGGCTAGCTGGGATTAGCTGCTCACGTTACTCTCCGCGTCCTATACACTTCCTTTTGTGAGTCTACTTGTGCTCGGTTCTACTTAAGGTTGTTAAACAGTCAAACATTTCAAACATAAGCAAGCAATTCTATCTCTAACAATTCATATAAACCTATTACTTATCCCTACATTATACGTGAGGAATTTCACGTATTAAGCTTGCTTGAGTGACACATGGCATTCTCGGACTGACATCTTCCTTCTTTTCTTCCTTTAAGTCCCATTCTCTGTTCAAGTCTAAGCATGTAGGATGCTCATTCTCTCGAACTTATGCTCTGATACCAACCTATAAGGCCCTTGAGCCCAGGTGCAATACTTTCTCGCTGGTTGGATTTACTCATTCATATAATTCGGAAAATCAGGGTTAATTAAAACATTTCACGGAAATAAAAGTCAGCCATTCATACATAACGTAAATACTTTGTCTTAAACAGAAATAACATAAGTCTTAATCATAAAACATAAATGACATGAAAGTCTTCTTGATAATGATGCCAGTCTTCCTCTTATTGCCATGTGTCCCCATCAAGCAACTTGCCTCATTCTAATTGCCCGCGTGCATACTAAAAGTCAGCTACGCTGAGTTGGTTCTAGATAATCAAGTTTGTTCTAGATAATCAATTAACATACATACATTCATAATCATACTTATACGTATCCGAAGATACGTATTCCATACGTTACTTACTATTACTCATTCATACATACATTACGTACATGCATACTTCCTTTCATACTCTTCTTATGGTATACCGTAAACTATCCTGCTTCTTCTATCTCAGATATTCTTAGGGTCTGGTCCCTCTATCTCATATATTATCAAGGTCTGGTCCCTACTATCTCAGATATTATTAGGGTCTGGTCCCTCCTGTCTCGATCTCAGATATTATTAGGGTCTGGTCCCTCCTGTCTCAATCTCATATATTCTTAGGGTCTGGTCCCTTTCATCTCAGATATTATCAGGGTTTGGTCCCTTTGTCTCACATAAACATACATTCATACATGTCCCGTCAACTATCCATACATTCATTTCATGTTTTCCTTATCATACGTGTATAGTCTACCTGTCTTATGTATAATATATATATAAATATATATACACACACACGCACACACATATGTATACATATTCATTCATATAATCATCATATAATAATAACATTCAATGCATAATCATACACGTATCTTATACTTATCACTTGGGATAAGTATTTTAACTATCGCATAGGAGTATGCACACAGCCCCGAAAAACGTCACAGAAAAAGGAGCTAGAACTCATCTGTAGATGATTCCTCTCCGCATTTATAGTAATACCTTTCTTCCGATGTGCCCGACTATCTGTTAATAGCATACACATATTTATCTCTATATTTGCTTGTTATTTATTTCCTTAAGTTAACTGGATTAACTCTTAAGTTAACTGAACCGAAATGAAACCTTCTTAAACCAACCTTATTTATTTAATATACTTGGCCTTATCTTATTAATGAACTTTCTGTTAATACATGTTTTGTACGTCTCGATCTTTATCAAGGTTATTAATCTAATAGATTAACGTATAGGGGTTATAATGTAAATAGGGTTAAAAGGCCATTCGCTCTATCATAAGTTACATTCGTTACCCCGTAACGAATTTAACAAATTCGTTTAATTGTAAGCTCATTCGTTAACCCTGTTTAACGAATGAGGGCCATTCGCTATCATTTAAAGTATTAACGAATAAGCATGTTTATTCGTTAAAGTATTTGTAACGAATGACCTATTCGTTAAGATAAGTTTAGCGAATAGAGTCATCTTCCTATATATACCCCTGTAATCTATTTTATCGAAAACAGTTCTGATTTATCATTGATTCCTCTCGTTACTCTATCCATTTGTTCTCTCAAAACACACAGTACACATACTAACGTAAATCTATCCTAATCGTATACCTAATCAACACGAGCATTGATGTAATCACAAGATCTAGATCCGTCATATGCTCTCACAAGTGGTATCAGAGACACGGGATCTGATCTTCGATGCTTCTCTTGTTCTAATCGTATAATTAAACTTGAAATTGTTTGTTTTATGATGAATTTGAATTCCGGTGAAATAGAGGATGTTCGTTAAATGTAATTGAGCTTGTTTAGAGGTAATTGGAATTAGAATTAAGGTAATTGAAAGGAGTAATGGAGGTTTGTGATTGATTGGAGATTAAATTGAGGTTTAATTGAGGTATTGATAGTATGTTTTGAGATCGGTATGGTTTGGTGAATACAGAGAGTTTAGTTGAATGGTTTGATGGTTGTTTGTGAGTTCGGACTAGTTCAGTAAGGTTCGGATCTGGTTTAGAAACAGTTTGATAAAGTTTTAGGGTGACTTAAGCTTGATTTGGACGGATTTGTGTTTGAATTGGTTTTCAGACTGGATGAAGATTTGAACACTCATTCGTTATGATGAAGACTGATTCGTTAAGACCTAACTGCCCATTCGTTCATACCTAACTGCTTATTCGCTAAACCATTCTCTTTCGTTTCAAGCAGATTCGTTAAAAACTCAGTCGCTAAAACTCATTCGCTAAACGAATATTGATCCATTCGTTAAGCCATTCATTCGTGAAAATCATTAACGAATATCACACATTCGTTAAAGTAATTCTCATTTAACGAATATCACACATTCGTTAAAGTAACTCTCTTATTCGTTACTATGCCCATTCGTGTGAACAACAAACAATATACTTTAAAGAATTGACAAAATTAACCCTTGAAGTTTAACCAGTGTTTTATCATGGCTTCGCAAAACATGTCTTACTATGCATTAGCCTCTCAGAATGTAGTACTGCAGCAGATGCTAACCATGGATAATGAAATTGGAAGTCACAACAAATGTCCCAAATTGTTGAAATTGTCAGACTTTGCTCGCTGGGAACCGAGGTTCCGTGCTCACTTGGGATCCGTGCATCCAAGTAGTGTGCGTTTTCTAGACGACATGTATGCGGCACCTTTGGTAGGCAGTGACAACATGGGATGGACACCAAAGGAATTCAAAGAGTATGAAACTCAAGAATTGAAAGATTTTGAGAGTGAAACTAAAGCCTACTCAACTCTTACTATGGCATTACCGGAACAAATTTTTCATCAATACAGTACATTAAGATTTGTGCTTCTTTGTTCACAACTTTGAAAACAAGAAGTTTGGGGAACACACTTGAGAGTAAGAAGACGCTCGTAAAATTTCAATTTAGAAATTTTATTTTGATGAAAAACGAGACAGTTGAAGAGATGATTAACCGATTTAGTCATTTGATTGTGGAGATGTCAACTGTCAATCTTTAGCCAACTGAAACAGATAAGATTGATACACTGAAGAATGCTTTACCTCCTTCATATTCAACTTTTCTGTTCGTATTAAAAGAAAACGGTTTCTTTCGAAACACCGAGCTCACATCTGCGCAATTTATCAACAAGATTGAAGAAAGGGAATTTGATATTAAATGTCAAACCTCGTTGAAAGAAAATCAAAATCAGCAATCTTCAACTCAAAACCCTTCACTCTATGGAGGTGCCTTGCCAGCTAATCATTCTAAAGTTCTATACCAATCAATGCTTTCTTTGCTCAATCTCAAGAAGAAATTCCTAATGTAAACTGTTTTCTTAATGTATGCTTTATGGCAAATGGAGCTAATGCAAACACAAGTGCTTCATCATCAAGCTTGCCTAAAGTAAATCTGCAAGAGGCTGAACAACAGTTTGCATTCTTGTGTGCTTTTATGACTTCATATGAACAGCTTGTTGGAAGCAAGATTGCTACAAGTGAATTAACATATGATGATTATGATCAAATTGACCCGGATGATCTTGAATTAATGGATCTCAAGTGGAACATGGCTATGATCATTAGAAATGTAAAGAGATTCATGTAGCGTACTGGGAAAGATCTTCCTGCTTTGAATAAAAGGGTCGGATTTGATAAACCGAAGGTGAAATGTTACAATTGCTGGGACTTTGGCCATTTTGCCAAAGAATGTGATAAGCCAAGAAAAGAATATTGTGGGCCATGTAATTCAAAAAGATCGTCAGGGAAGAATTCATCTGGTAGGGATAAGAGTATAACGACTGTATCTGGTGGTGAACAAGAAAAGTCTCCTGCTACTCAAGCTCTGGTGGTTAATGAAGTTGTTGATTGGTCTCAACGTCTGTTGGGAAATCAAGCAAATGTGGCAATTGTTGAATCAGTAGAGAAATTCGAAGATGCTAGCAGTGATAATGTATCTGAGGGAACTGATTCAATTGATTCTAAGACAGATACTGATCAGAGCCTGTCTTCTCAAACTGAGTCAATCGCTGATCAAGTTGAAACTTATGCATGCATGGCTAAGATTGATGAGGTATGTGTTCAACCTCAAACTAATGTATCCGAATCATTAACTGAAGTGATTGATTGTGCTGAATGTGCTGTATTTAAAGCCAAACTTGAAACAGCCTTAAATCAGAACAATACTCTCACAAAAGATCACTTTATGATCAATGAATGCTACAAACAGAAAACAAAATTGCTAGAGCAATCAACTCTTAAAATTCAAAAACTGTCTGAAAGCAATCATGATCTTAAAGCTAAGGTTCAGTGTAAGATCATCGAAATTGATCAACATTTTAGGGAGATTCTTCGACTCTGAACTTGTATTTCCAATCTAGAAAATGAAGTAAGGGAACTTAAAAATAAGCTTGGAAAATTCAGAGATTCTTCATTTCTTTTAAATGAAATAATCGAAGTTAACCATTCACATAAGAAAAATGGAAAACAAGGTTTGGGATATGTCGAAATTCCACCTTCTTTTAAGCATGATTACAGTAGCATTCCCGATGTGGAAAAATGTTCAGATATGCCTACTGTTAAATATGAGAATGTTGATACAACTGAAACTACTCGTGAACCAATTCATGTCAAAAGTAAAAATGTTTTCACCAAAAATGAATTGGATGGTTCAATCGAGGAGTTGACTGAACCAAATGAGATTGTCAAAAACAAAGATATACCTGTTGACAATCACATTATGTGTGAACCCGAAGATTTTGAAAAAGAAGTGTATGGTTCAAAGCCTGCGGTGTTACATCAAACACTTTAGAAATTTCTAAGGTAATTTCTAAGGTAACATCTAATGTATCTCAGTTAGACAAGCTTTCGGTGTCTGATGAGGAGTTGATGAGATTCATTAATCCTAAACCAAAATCTTCAAGTGGAAAGATTTTTAAATTTAAAGGTCTTTCAAAAGTTTTTTTCGGATAAGGAAGTTCCGTTGAATCTTCTAAATCCGGAAATGATAGAAAGTGTCTTTCAAGATGATACTTCAAAAGTTACCGAACTTGAACAACAATTTAACAAAAGCAAATATAAGCATGTTCAAGAAAAGACAAAAAGCACCACAATTAAACCCATAATATTTGTCAAATCATCGGGATGGAGAATTCATTGAATTCTACCAACCTAGAATTTTTCCAAAATAAAAAGGGATTTACATCTGTTGGTACTAAGAAAGTGTCTTTTGAAGATTCTAAGTCTCAACCCGTGCTTGAAAGTCAAACAAGTAGATCACTACATAAGACTTTAGACTCGCGTTTATGTTTTAAATGTGGAGAACCGGGACACATTTCTAAAAATTGTAAAGCAAAGGTTAATGAGATCAAAATGTCATTAAATAGTAACACTGTTATGAATTTCAGAACAAACGAAGAACAAGTTGATGAAAGTGTCATAATGTATTCTGAAGTCAATCCTAAAAAAATTGTTAGGATTGAATCATTTAATGTATCAAACAAATGTGTTAACCGTGTTCAACCTATTTGTTCAAACACTAATTCGGGTAGAATATGTGATGGATACTTAAAGAAGAAAAACAAGAAGCTTGTCACTTATTCTCAAGTACCGAATACAAGTGTTAAGTTATCATATTCTCCGAAAGTATCAAAGGGAGAGCCCAAGACTGAGGCTTGGGGTGCCTTTTTGAACTAATCATTTTACTTGTTTGTGCAGGGTACGTCTAGGTCCGTGTCTAATTACAAATGGATATTGGATAGTGGATGTTCTCGGCATATCACTGGCAACCTAGATCTTCTGAATAATGTCAAAGATATTCAAGGGGGTTATGTTGCGTTTGCTGGTAACCATGGTGGAATGATTACAAAGGAGGGAGAAGTTTCAAACGGGAAAGTGACGTTTGAAATAGTTAATTATTGTGAAAAGGTGGATCATAATCTGTTGAGCGTGTCACAGATTTGTGATAAGAAATTCACCACTATTTTCACTGACAAGGAATGTGTCATCCTTAAACCGGGATACACGATTCCTGAAGACATGGTTTTCACGCGATCACCTCGATCAAATGATATTTATATACTTAACATGAGTTATGATGTACCAGTTTCACCCTTAACTACTTGCTTCATATCAAAAGCTACTGAGAAAGATTCTATTCTTTGGCATCGACGTATGGGACACATTCACTTACGAAAGATGAACTTTCTTATGTCAAACGATTCAGTAGATGGTATGTCCCTCAATAATTTCAAATTCAATGATCACTGCGTCGCGTGCAAGAAGGGGAAACAAAAGAAGAAATCACATCCAAGCAAGTTACTAAACACGATCGTTACTCCTCTGGAACGACTTCATATGAATCTCTTCGGTCTGATGAACTGTGACAGTATTGCTAGAGATTTTTACTGTTTAGTAGTAACAGATGATTTCTCACGTTACTCATGGGTGTTATTTATGGGATCGAAGGATCAGACTCCTGTCTTAATTCAGAATCTTATCACAAAGATCGAATCACCTTACAAACTGAAAGTGAGACGAATTCGTAGTGACAACGGAACTGAATTCAGGAATAATGTATTAGATTTCTTTTGCATTCAGAAAGGAATTCATTGGGAATTCAGTGCACCTTATGTTCCTCAACAGAATGGTGTATCTGAAAGAAAGAATCGTACGTTGATTGAAGCTGCAAGAACGATGCTCGCTGATTCAAAGCTACATGTTCAATTTTGGAAAGAAGCTGTGAATACTGCATGCTACACACTGAATCGCGTACTAAATGTAAAGAAGCTCAAGAAGACGAGTTAAGAGCTTCTGAATAATCGTAAGCCGAACTTAAAGTATTTGGAGCCATTCGGGTGTCCGTGTACTGTTTTGAAGAGAGATGCTGGAAAATTCAATGAGAAAGCTTTTGAGGGTTATTTCTTGGGATACAACTCTCCTAAGAAGCGGATATTCAATATTTCTTCAGGTTGTGTGGAAGAACGGTATCACGTTGATTGCCAAAATTATACTACTCCGCCAACTGGTACTGGTCCCGACTGGATGTTTGATTACGATGGATTATTTAATTCGTTTACTTTAATGGTTGAAGAAGTTCCTAAAGATCTCATTAGATCTTATTTGGAGGAACAATGTATTTCGAATCCAAGGTGTTCTTCAGTTAATGTAAATGACTCTCCTAACGTATCAGAAATGTCGAACGAAGTTTCTGAATCTTCCGATGATGCTGAGTTTGTGGATTCATTGTCTATTATGTTAGATGAAGCTCCAGAGACAACTGAGCCAATTCTAATTAGTGATGATTCACCGACTGTCTCTTTGGATTCAGTGGAGGAAAATATTACCAATTTAGGTAATAACGTATCTGTCCCTGTCAATCCTTCCTTAAGGATTCATTCGAGTCATCCGCAGGAACAGATAATTGGTGATGTGAACGATGGGGTTTGCACAAGATACCAATTAGCTATTATATGTTATGATCAAGTTTATGATAATGTATCTCCTACCGAGGATTCGATAGTTTGTGCTTATGCGGATTTGCACTCTTCGGGTATCCTTAGTATCGCACGATACACCTGCTTCCTATCACAGATAGAACCGACAAGTGTCATAATGGCACTCAAGGAACCGTCTTGGTTTGAAGCTATGCAGGAGGAGCTGCAACAGTTCATACGATTGGGTGTATGGGACTTAATAGATAAACCCGATCGCGTAAAGAAGGCGATTCCAACTAAATGGGTCTTTAAGTGCAAAAAGGACGACCGCGGGGTAATCGTGAGAAACAAGGCACGATTGGTCGTACTTGGATATAATCAACAAGAAGGCATAGACTACACTGAAGTATATGCTCCAGTAGCACGACTGGAGGCTATACGTATCTTTCTTGCCTATGCAGCCTATAAGAATTTTAAGGTTTATCAAATGGATGTGAAATCGGCGTTCTTAAACAGAGCTATTCATGAAGTATACGTGATGCAGCCTCCTGGTTTCGAGGATCCAGACTTTCCCGAGCGTGTTTATCGATTAAACAAGGCTCTTTATGGTTTACATCAGGCCCCGAGAGCCTGGTACAGCACGTTGGCTGACCATCTGCTAGAGAGTGGATTCATGAGAGGGACTGTGGATTGTACATTATTTTATAAGAACGTGGGTGATGATTAGCTCCTCTTCCAAATCTCTGTGGACGATATAATTTTTGGTTCGATGAACGACAGCTTGTGTAGAGATTTTGAAAAGACGATGCAAACCAAATTCAAGATGAGCTCGATGGGAGAGATGAACTTTTTCTTAGGATTGCAAGTTCACCAGTCTGATTCCGGGATTTTTATCCATCAGACAAAATATGTGAACGATGTCTTGAGCCGATTCAAGATATCTGATGGCAAAATTCCTTCGACACCTCTTCCCGTGGTTCACAATTTATCACCGGATGAATTGGAGGATATCGTTGATCCAACCCTATATCGTGCTATGATTGGTTCTCTCATGTATTTGACCGCATTGCGACCTGATATTATGTTTGCTGTTTGTTTGTGTGCTAGGTACCAATCGAGTCCCCGATTGACTCACTTGGTGGCAGTAAAGCGCATCTTACATTATCTGAGGGTAAATCCAGACATCGGGTTATGGTACCACAAAGATGATAAGTTCGATCTCACCGCGTTTACTGAATCGGACTACGGAGGATGCAAAATCAACTTCAAGTCTACATCAGCGGGATGTCAATTTTTAGGAAACCAGCTTGTTTCCTGGCAGTGTAAGAAGCAGACAACGATCTCAACTTCAACAGCCGAAGCGGAGTATGTGGCGGCCTCGAGTTGCTGCTCACAGGTTCTCTAGATCAGCAACACTTGCGGGATTACGGTTTGAAGTTTCTTACTACTCCCATTTATATTGACAATTCTGCTGCAATCTCAATCACCAAAAATCCAGTTCACCATTCGAAAACCAAACATATTGAAATCCGTTATCACTTCATACGTGATTGGTTTGAAAAGAAATTAATATCGATTGATAAAAATTCACACGGATTTTCAAAAGGCTTACCTTTATACCAAAGCGTTTGACAAAACACGTTTTCAATATCTGCTGGGTATAAATGGTTTAAAAACTTTACAAGATATTCAAAAGCTTGGTTAAATCATTTTATTTCTTGTTTTGTTTCAATTTTTGTTGTTTTTAGGGGGGGAAAATATAAAATCCAAAAAATATTGTGTTTTCAGTTTGTACAAAGAAAATTGAAAAACTCCAAAAACATTCAAATATTGAAAATTTTCAAAAACAATGAAAAATGCTCCTCAAAATGAGTTTTGAAGCAAAAAGGGAAAATGATAGTACATTGACGGGATTCTGCTTTGTGTTTGCATGCTTTCATTTTTGAAGAAAATTCTGCTTTGTTTTTATTTTATTTTGCAAAGAAATTCAACTTTATTTTTTCTTTATTTTTATTCAAATATTGGACTCTCTCCTGCGCGATATGATTATCCGACCTGAGGGTTAATATTTAAGTATTATGCTTTATATTCTTGGTGTTTTGTATAAACTCTTGGACTTTCTCCGCGCAATAATACAGAATTATCCGAATTGAGAGTTAAGATTTTATGCAACTTCAACTTATTTTTATCTTTTTATTTTCTTAAAATGGAACCTTATCTGCGTGTAGTTATACCGATCTTAAGGTAAAATTTTGACATTCTGCTTTATTTTCCTTTTATTGTTTTTGTATGAGTCACAGTTAATCAAAATTTAGAAAATCAAAGAAAAACGTACATGTGAAATTCACTATATAAGAGATAGAAATGTTATATCTGATTGATGGGGTCCACATATGGTTTTGTGCTTAATTGAACCAAATTTAAGCATATCGTAAAGTTTCCGAAAAGTCTGTGAAAAGATTAAAAGGACAATTATATCTGCAATCATCATTGGGTTACATGTATAATAATCATCGAAATTGAAGTGTTACTTAGTGATATTTTCGTCAATATGATTCCCTGCTCAACTCACAAAAATATGTATTGCTTTAATAGTCTAGTCGTTTAGTGTTTTTCGTTATTTATTAGTTGAATATGATTTTGAAAATCCAAAAAGATTTTTCTTTCTTTTTCAATTCTGCTTTAGTTTCGATTTACCAAGCTAGTGAATAATTCAAAAAGAAAAGGAAAAGAACTGATCCCCAAAAAGTATTTAAGTTAATCATGCTTAACGTAATTTACAACTGGTATCAGTTGTGCGTGTTAACGTAAAAATCATTTTTAATTTAAACATTACCGATTCTTGGTTGATCGGGTATTTTTAATGTATAAAATCAAACCCTAATGGGATTTGATTGAATATTTTATTATTCTTTTTAAAAAACCCTAAATTTGTTTTAATATTATTTAATTCCTTAAGAGATTTGTATCTCATTCGCTAAGGGAAACATGGTGATTCGTTAATTGGGTTAACGAATGTAAAGCCTTTCGTTATTTAAAGATTAACGAATGAGAATTCTCATTCGTTATAATGACATTTGCTTCCATTGTGCATAACGAATGGAAGATGTTCGTGTAATCCTTAACGAATGGAATGAACTTAATCTACCATTCGTTAAAATTTTAATGAATGACAATCTCATATGAATAACGTATATTCGTTAACGTTTAATGAATGATCACTATTCGTCTAAAAGGATTGACGAATAAGATTAATAAGTTAACGAATGAGGCCATTCGTTAGTTCAAAATTTGAACGAATGACCTTGGGTTGTGTGAAATTATTGGGTTTATAATCCTAGTGACAGACGAATGACCTTCCATTCGCCATTTCCTATTTCACCATCAACCTAACCAAACTCTTGCAAATTTTTCCTAAAATCTAATCTGTGTTTATTAGACCAATTGATTAACATTAGTGATTTCTATAGGTACTGGCGATTTCATACATATGATTTGTGTAGATTTTCATTGCAGATTTAAGGGTTTATGGATTTAGTTGATATCTTCATGTTAACCGACCAGTTAGCAGCGATTAAATCACATAATTGAATTGATTATCGAGCAAATGATATACATTAGTGTAGTAAAACGATTATCGATCTTCATGGTTAGGAAAGATTGTTAAAACTCATAAGTTATAAACTGATTGAAACGATGATGTTCATCGTTGTTGACTTTAATTAGTCTAAATCAAGTTAATTTTGACCTCTGATAAGTCAATTGGTGATTCGTTAATTATATAACGAATGACTTATCAGATTCATTAAATTTGTTAACGAATGATCATTGATTCATTAAATTTGTTAACGAATGATCATTTAAGTTAGTAACGAATGAGATATAACGAATCAGGTTGATTCGTTAGATATTTAAAACTCATTCATATAACATTTGTTAACGAATATGTTTCATTCGTTAAAGGCAACGAATGGAAACAATTAATGTTAACAAATATGTTTCATTCGTTAAAGGTAACGAATGTATATTTAATGTGTAACGAATGTCTCATTCGTTTAAATATTTTAACGAAGGAGATAACCCTTTATTAATCAGTATTGAATATGGTATATTATATTAATGTTTGTTATTTTTTTTAACAGAAATGGTCGACGAAAACGTTCAAAATCCTGCTCCAGAGCAAAACCCGATGATTAACCCTGCTAAAGCCGAACCTGAACATGCACCAGTACTCTTGTCTTGGAGTGAAAGTCATAACATATGTGCATATCTCGAGCCATAATTTGAAGATACACCGATTTTTGGCGGGATGATCAGTTTCTTGATCCGATCAAGAATTTACAAGGCCATATCCACTCGCACTGTGGTCTATCAGAAGATTATACGTGCGTTTTGGGATACAGCTCGATTGAATGAAGCAGAGAATCAGATCGAGGCTGTTGTTCAAGACAAGCAAGTGGTGATCGATGTTAATGTCATTCAAGACTCGTTGGGCTTTATTGATTCAATCCACGATCCATGTGAGTTCGATAAAGATTTGATTAGAGGGTTATTCAGCCGTGTAAAGTATAATGGTGATCTGGGAAGGTCCATGTACAACAAGGCTAATTTATGTGAACAATAAAAGTACTTGTTACATGTATTGATCCACTGTCTCGGTGGACGAAGAGGTGGATTTGACGAATTTCAAGCCATGTTGCAATCTGCTTTTGTTGCCTTGGTGTTGAATAAACCATTTAACTTCTCTGAAATGGTTTATTATCACTTGAAGGAGAACTTGACGAGCCGCCATAAGTTTTTAATATATCCAAGATTCCTCCAGATGATAATCAATGATCTTCAACCAGAGCTGATTAAAGATCAGAATGATGTGATGAAGTTAAAGCATATGGATGAGGAGACCATGAGACGTTTGAGATCGTATCAAGGTCAGAGTCTTGCAGATAGACCAAAGTTCAAGTGTTTGATTGGTCACTTGTTGAATATTGATTATATTGCACCACCTAATGATCGTTGGATTCATGATAACTCCGATTCGGAAGGTGAAGGTGGTGGTGGGAATGGTGGTGATGACGGTGGTGATGGTGGTCCTGGACCACAAGCCGAGTTAAGTTATGAACAAAAGCGTAAGCGTAAGGAAAAGAACTGATGATGGAAAAGGGGGAGAAACCCAAGAAACAACGTGTTAGAAGGGGTTCGGGTATAGAGATACCGAGTCAACCATTTGTACCATCTACTGTTGTTTCTTTTTCAGTTATTCCTGCTATTACTTCTCAAGTTCAACAGAGAATTCCACGATCTCCAACACCTACTCCTATTACAGATTTTCCTTGTTCTCCAACACCTGTGCAAATGCCTACTTCTCCAATGCCTCCAACTCTGACTTTGGCTACTACTGTGAGGCCTGATCCTCATTTTGGAGACATATTACAAACTATATTGGCACGGATACCTACACCATAGCCAACTACTCCCGCTACTCCTGTTACTCTGACACCGTTTCCAAGACCTGAGAATTCCTTTATGTCATTCAGTCGTCCTCAGGGTCCTATACAACCGGTGCATCCAAATTTCTATCTTATGGCTCCCCAAGCTCAATGGTTTCACATGATGAATCTGTTGCATTTACAGCACACTCAAATGCAAGTAGATAGATCTGCTCATGAGTTAGCCCAAAGGAATTTTTTGCTACATATCCAATTCACTCAACGTGAAAACAGGGAACTTCGAGCCCTGATTGCTGCTCAGGGGGGGAGATTGGATAAACATGATGAGATCATTCTTTAATTGACTTGTAAAGAAAATGAATTGAAGAAATTAAAGAATGATGAAGATGATCAAGATGGTGCAGGGGGTGGGGTAGATCAGCAACCGGGCGGAAGTTCCACACCGTCGGTGGGTAATAAGACTGATGCGAGTGTTGGTGGTGGGTCTGGAGATAGTCAGATGCAGATTGTTCCATACAAAGACTACACAAGAGCCAAACCGATTGATGTTATTCCAGCCAACATGATTTTGTTTGTTGGTATGGATGGGATTGTGTACAGTATGGTGAATGCAGATGAGATCGAAGAAGGTGAATTTTTTGATCACTCATTAACAAAAGAACAAATTGCCTTGCTTCTTGATCTAAACGAAGATGAGGTGGACGTATTGGATAAGAGCATGGATGTGGAAATAGAAGATAGTGATAATACAGGCATTCCTCATGGGAATGTGCCTGATTTTGATGAGGTAGAGGTAGAAGACGTTACTGCTGAGGAATATCCTGAGTTCTACACTGATAATAACAATGACTCAGGAATTCCATTTTTCACTACAGAATACTTTGATGCGGTAGAACGTCGTATACAGGAGGAGAAAGAGAAGTGGAATAAAGCTGCAAAGACCAGTCACTTATCGGCGACAGAGAAAAAGCGCAAACGTGCTTTGGATGGTATGTTCGAGTGATGTAGACTAAAATACACATAATCTTATATTAATATTTCCTATACTTTCAAATATTTTGAGTCAGGTTTTTATTGAATATATTTCTATTTGGTTCATAAGTGATGCTTAAAGGTTTCAAAAGACAACGAGCTAAATTAAAATATTTCATATTTACTTTTCTCAAGCATATGAATTCGAATGGGATTAAAAGAGTGAAAAATAACACAAAGTTATTCGAACGTATTATGTGATATTAGATATTTAGTTTCACTAGTACAATTATTCAATTCAGGCCGCCATATAAATAAAATGGATTTAAATGACTTTAAAAATAAAACACTTACTATTGTTTATATTGTTTACATGTTGAGTGAAGCAGGCAACCCGTCAACCCAATCATGTTCAACTTGTTACTCAAGTAAATTAATTGTGAAATATCACATGCGCTACTAGATAACAAAAGTAATTGTAGGCCCACGTAATTGAGAGGTGAAGTCGGCGCAAGGGTTGACTGTTATATTTTTTTTGGAGTCGGTTGTTATAAAAGGACGCCAATCAAAAGGAAGAGGGTTTTTGACTTGGAGCTGAGCAGCCAACCGAAAGAGAGAAGAAGAGGAGAAGAATAAATCAAGAGCGTTCGGGTTCAGCACCTACTCATCCAAACATCATTATTAGTCGGTTTGAATTTATTGTTTTCGTTATGAACTCATTATTTGAACTTTATTTATTTGGTTTGTTCTTGAGTATGGTTGTTGGTTAAACCACTAGACCACCTAGGTTTATGATGAATTTTTGTTGAGATTGGATTTAGTTTGGACTTTGCTTTTGTTATGGTTTATGATTAAGTTAGAGGTTTCTTGTTATTTATTCTATGCATATGTGTGCTTAGGATTGTTTGGTGAATTTTATTGTTTCACAGTTTCCTTGGTGATTGTCTGTCATATAATAGGATTCTGTTAGGTCATCTACGGTGTGTTTTTGACTAGTTTATGGTTGATATGCGTTAAAACCATAAGAACAATATTAATAAATTAAATAGACCTACGTGTGCTACTAATCTAAATAGTTGTAAGACGATAGATTATATGATAAGTCTTGGTTGTTTAAGATTGCTAGATTTAGTTCTTCGTAAGGAGTCCGTCTAGGTTTGATTTTTCAGCCTTGTTTATCTAGTCGAGTGAATACTTTAAACTACCTTTGATTTCTGCGCTATAAGGTAGGATTTCTTATAGAGGTAATTGCCATAAAATAATTAGTGACCGTAAGCGAGTTAATTAAACTGGTGTTTTAAGAACTTAATAGAGACCCATAGGTGTCTTCTTGAGAAGGGTCAAGGGTCCTGTTTGGATTTTCTTTAAGTGAATAATTTAAGATCCTAGTTCAATAACTTAGCATTTTCCAACTATTTGATAATTGATACATTTAGCCTAGGTGGTTGCTTGTCATCATTTGAATAAAGTCTAGGTTTAAGTCGTCATTAAGTCTTGGTGATTAATTTTAATATTAATTTAATATTAGTTATTAGAAAAACCCCCCAACATAATATAAATAGTCGTGTTTGTAGTTGAGTCTAATTTAGCTAGTTTACGTAATTAAAAGAGTCTCGTGAGTTCGATATCCGGACTTACTTAGCTGTACTAGAGTCGACCGGTTCACTTTCCGGTTAGTAGTTTTAGTTAAGTTAAGAGTCTAGAATTATTACTTAGTGTCTAGATTAGCGTTTATTTAGTTAATAAATTAATGACTACTTTTAGCACATCAAGTTTTTGGCGCCGTTACCGAGAACTCTTGGCGATTGCGTTATTAGCTTTGATTAGATTTACTTGCTATATCCATGCTATTTGTATTTTATTATTATTATTATTATTATTATTATTATTTATTATTTTTTTTAGTCGTAGTTGTCTAGGCAGATCTTATTTTATTTTCTTTTTATTTTTTTTATAGTCGTTTTGAGTCTTAGGAGTTAGGTTAATATAGTTTAGTTTAACTATTAGTTTAAATTTCTTTAATATATTTTTTATTACTATTATCTGGTGCTCGGGATCCTTTTCTGTTTAAGTTTATTTTTGCAGTGATCTTCATGGAGTGCTACAATGAGCCCAAATTTTGCCCGATATATGATTGGATGGGGAACATTGTTGGATGTAAGGACTCATCTGGTGCAATGATGGACTACATACCACATCCAGAAGAGATATTCTTTGATTTCATGCGTGTCGTCCATAGCATGAATCCAAGTACACCGCTTGGGGATTTTATGGATGAGTTTCGGTGTAACACCCGTTAACTCTGGTTTAAAGAACTAAAGCTTGTAGAGTATGTATAACTCTCGGGACTTAACCGACGTTTCTCGAAAGCCTTCACGTCATCCCGGTACGTTAAAGAACCTAACTTTTCCTTCCATTTTGCCTTACACTTGAATCTTGAGGGGCTAGAGTGTAACATCTTAAGTTATAACATGTTCTAACCCTAGCCTCCTTGTGAGGCTGCGATCGGCAGAAGAAACCAAGGAGGAGACCACCGATTTTCTTTTTTCCAGCCAACATTAGGGTGTAAAAATCTAATTCAAGGTTAGTCCCATGTCCCCTCTAGTCTTTTACACCTTAAACCATCCTTATACATCGCGTATTGGTCGTTAAGGTTGAGTTTCGATGATAACAGTTTGCTGACAGATTCGTATACGTTTATTGTAGGGTCTGTAACTCGATGAAAATATATTGTTTTTGATCGATTCTTGTTCCTATGATATTCTACTTTGAGTCTAGTTTCCAGAAAGGTATAATACGTAATTTTTGGACGAGATTTGAATGGTTTTTATGAATTTATAAAATCGAGTGTCAAAGCTGATGCAGAATGACGGATTCTGGTCCGTCTTCACCACATCATAACTTTTTTTCGACAAGTCCAAATTAGTTGGTTCTACCTCTGGAAGTTAGTGTTTTGAGTTAGGAACCATACCCAATTGGAATCGTTTAATTTGGTTTGGTAATGAATTTTATAAAACTAAAACCATTTTGTTGCGCGCTGAAATAGCTGCACATACCTTTCTGTGTTGGAATAATTTTTATGATTTTTGGGTCCAATAGAAAAATATAATAAAAATATTTTTATAAACATAAGACATTTATTAAAGTCTGGTAAAAGTTTAATAATTTAATTCAAAGGTTATCCTATGTAATTAAATGCATCTTCGGATGCTAAAATCTGCTTGTTTTACTTGTTATTAATTAACAAGTTCGCTTTAGGCTTAACCGGTGGTTTTGGTTAGTTGAAAGGTTTTAGGGGCCTTGGGCCAAGTGGTTGGGCCTTGGGCCAGGTGTTGGCCTTGGGCCAGGTATTGGGCCTTGGGCCAAGTGGTTGGGCCTTGGGCCAAGTGGTTGGGCCTTGGGCCAGGTGTTGGGCTTGGGCCAAGTGGTTGGGCCTTGGGCCAAGTGTTGGGCCTTGGGCCTAGTTGTTGGGCCTTAGGGTAAAGTGTTGGGCTTGTACGGCCCATTAGGGTAGAGTGTTCCTACAGTTTAGTTTAGTAACACGTTATGTATAATTTACAGGCCCTTGCTTGTGATTGTGCCCTTAGGAACTTCCTAGCTCGTTGCAAGTATTCGATCGATCTCAGGTGAGTTCTTGATGCCCCGTTTAACTCTTTTTAAGTTTTGGGCTAGCATGCACACCAAAGTGTTTTTCTTACTTGATGAAATGTTATGAATGGTTTTACATAGGCTTGCTAGTATCGGTAGGCCTTGGAATGTTATGGAATGTGTATGTATACATATATATATTTATATATATTTAGAATGGCCATTACTTGGCGAATGTTGTAGCCGTCTCGACTACTGAATGTTGCGTATGCCTACCTTGTGTTTGCACGCGCCGAATGTTACGTGTTTGGGTTGTACGTTTGCTCGACCCTGAATGTTTGTAGTCGTCTCGACTACTGAATGTTGCGTATGCCTACTTTGTGTTTGCATGCGCTGAATGTTACGTGTTTGGGTTGTACATTTTCTCGGCCCTGAATGTTATTATTGAATGTTATATATATGTATAATGATATATATAGGAATGCACGTATAGAGATGCTCATACGTAAGGATGATTATTTATTTGAATGTGTGACCTAACCGATGTACCTTCGTTTACCGTTTTAAAACCGTTGGAATGATTATTAAAACTGTTGCTACTTATTTTAAACTTGAACTCACTCAGCTTAAGCTGACTTTGTGTGCATGTTAGTGTGAGTTTCAGGTTAGGAAGAGGATGCCTTATCGCTTGGACGTGCACCGAGCTACTTGGACGGTGAAGGGCATATTGGAATGAAGAATTACTTATAAACCTTTATTTCAAAAGACTTTTCAAAGTTATAATTAATTTTGATTTTGGGAACTTATTCATCTATTTACGTTTTCCGCCAAATTATACTCTGTAATGCTATTTTAATGCAAAGAATTGTTTTTAAGTTTATTTAATTTCTCAAGTGTTTTGTATGATTACCAACTGTGGGGTTTCCCGGGGTTCGGGGCCTTAAAAGTTGGTATCAGAGCCTTGGTTTGAGGGATCCGAGCATCCCCGAATGCTTGGACTCGAACTGTATGAAAAGAGACCAGTATGCCCACTGTAACACCCCGACCAAAGGCGGATTATACATCGGGGCGCCACATATTGTTTCATTACTCGTGACACTATTGGGTGTCAATATTTAATAAATACATTCATTCGCGCACGCGCAGGGTAAACACAAGATAACATAAATCATCATAAATCAATATATTATAAATCATAATATTCGAACAGCAAAAACTTGTCTTGATACATTTTAATCTAGGTCCAAAATAAAGAAAACTTCCTATGTGTCCACAAGCTCCAAAACAGCTACTGCAAACCTGAACATGTGTTAAAATAAACGTCAAACACTTGCGTGTTGGTGAGAAATCAAGTTTAATACAATACATAGATAACCATAAATCTGCGCGCAACATGTGTATGTCTGGTTTTCAACAAGGGTGTAATCTGATCGGGACCAACTCTAAGATTCATAAGACTGCCAGTGCTCACAATTGAGCTCACAAACAAGACAAACTGTGCATGTGTAAACAAAAGAGAAAATCATAAACGATAGTTCTCCCGTGTTCATCTAATGGTACCATGAGAACTGCGGAATAGACCGACAAGACGGTTAATGATCCACACATACAAATAAACAGCCATGTCTACGTCCTCAACACATGGGATACTGCGCGACTAAAGTTCATAAACAGTTTAAGACTCTTAAGTTTGTATGAACACATGAACATCCCAAAACATTAAAAGCAAAAAGGGATTAGGTACGAGATTACTCACTTGATAAACGATGCGGTGTAAGATAAAGCAAGAACCAACTTTAAACAAGCACAAGTTAACCTATAATTAAGATTATTGTTTTAATGATTTGTTTTAAGTCTTGATTATAAGTTAGCATAATTAATAAGTAAATTATTATATATAATATATATATATTACCGGAAAAGCAGGGCAGAACAGGGAGGAAGACGGAGGCAGAGAGGAAGACGGCAGAGAGAGCAAGGAGCAAGAGAACAGGAGAGATTAAGTGTTTTGTGTGTGTAGTGTTAAAACATTATTATTATTTATAGGAAAACCCTAGGAGACATAATCCCTAGAAAAGGGGAAAAGATCTTTAACAGGATCAAGCAAAAGATATCAAAAAGCATAAGAATCCAAAAGCAAAAGATATGGAAAGATATGGCAGCTGCAGAGGCAAGATAAAGCTGACAGGGAACAGTAAAAAAGGCATGGGCGGTTCAGATAAAGGTACAGGTCAGGCATGGAAAAAGCAGATCTCCAAAGATAATGTCAGTCACTTTTTCTGCCAACCAATGGGGTTGGTGCGCATGCTGCGCCGAAAGTAACTTTTCAGACATAAAGCAGATTAGGTCAACAACACAAAAGATAAGACAACACAAAAGCAAACGGCTAGATTAAACAGAAGAAAACTCAAAGGGTTTAGCGTGAGGAGGCTCGAGCGCGAAGGCAGACACAGAAGGTCAAGAGAGCGCGAGCGCGAAGGCAGACAGAACCAACCTTAACTCGTCGCGGAAAGAACTACATTTCTAAGCGCGCCGCGGGAAGAATCACATTTCTTAGCGCGCCGCGGGAGGAACTAAAATTCCTAGCGCGCCGCGGGAAGAACTATAATTCTTCGCGCGTCGAGGGATGAACTACGATTCTTAGCGCGCTGCGAGAAGAACTACAAATCCTTAGCGCGTCGCGGGAAGAACTACCGTTCTTAGCGCGCTGCGAGAAGAATTACAATTCTTAGCGCGCTGCGAGAAGAGTTCGTCTCGCGTATCGCTGAAACAGGTGGTCTTCACGCAGGATTCCTTGTAAGGGGTCTGGCGCGTGGAGCTGCGCAGACAACCTTAGGCGGGAAGGAACAAAGGACAAGCAAAGAGTTAGAAGAAAAAGAGGGAAACAAGGCTTAAGGGCGGGACGGCGACAAGAGGGAAAAGAAGGCGGAAAGAGAGAAGGAGAGGGACGGGACGGCGGAAAGAAAGAGAGAGAAAGAGGCGGGAAGGAAAACATATATTATTATTAAAAGTAAAATATAAGTATAAATAAATATTAAATCATAAAAGAAAGAGATCGGGTCAGAGAAACGGGTACCTGGGTCGGGTCGGATCGGGGCAGATGTCACAGTCTCCCCTACTTTAAGAAATTTCGTCCCGAAATTTATCTCGAAGTAGGTTGCGCAGAGAACAGGTGCGGGTACTTGATCTTCATTTGATCTTCCCTTTCCCATGTAAACTCGGCTCCGCGCTTGGACTCCCAGCGAACCTTAACAATAGGGATACGACTGCGCTTGGTTTGCTTAACCTCGCGATCCATAATCTCAACAGGCTTCTCAACGAAATGCATAGTTTCATCAACTTGAACTTCATCAAGTGGAATGTGAAGGTTCTCGTCAGCTAAACACTTCTTGAGATTGGATACATGGAACGTTGGATGCAAATTACTGAGCGCGGGCGGCAGGTCAAGTCTGTAGGCAACTTTTCCTACACGCGCGAGAATCTTGAATGGACCAACATAACGAGGAGCAAGCTTACCTTTCTTCCCAAAGCGGACAACACCCTTCCAAGGCGACACTTTGAGGAGAACAAGATCACCAACTTGAAATTCGAGAGGCTTCCGCCTGCGATCTGCGTAACTCTTCTGTCGGCTTCTAGCAGTCAGCAGATGATCACGGATCTTGGCGATTTTATCGGTTGTCTCTTGAACAAGTTTGGGTCCTGTGATTTGAGTTTCACCCACTTCGCTCCAACAAATCGGGGAGCGGCACTTACGACCGTAAAGTGCTTCAAATGGGGCCATACCGATACTGGAATGATAGATGTTATTATAAGAGAACTCGATCAAAGGCAGGTGCGAATCCCAATTACCTCCAAAATCAAGAACACTAGATCGGAGCATATCCTCAAGTGTTTGAATAGTTCGCTCAGACTGACCGTCAGTCTGAGGATGATATGCCGTACTCATGTCCAAGCGAGTTCCTAGCGCAGATTGGAGAGATTTCCAAAAGCGAGATATAAAACGGCCATCGCGATCGGATATGATGCTCAAAGGAGTACCGTGGCGGCAGACAATTTCCTTGACATAAAGCTGCGCGAGTTGCTCAACACGGTAGTTTTCACGAATGGGCAGAAAGTGAGCAGACTTAGTCAAACGATCCACTATTACCCAAATGCTATCATGTTTGCTTGCTGTCAAAGGTAACTTGGTAATAAAGTCCATCGCTATACCTTCCCATTTCCACGTAGGAATTTCTGGTTGTTCGAGCAAACCAGATGGGCGTTGGTGTTCAGCTTTTACTTTAGAACAAGTCAGGCATCTAGCTACGAACACAGCAATATCCTTTTTCATACCGGGCCACCAATAAGTAATGCGCAAATCCTTGTACATCTTATCAGCGCCAGGATGAATAGAATACCGAGATTTGTGCGCTTCACTCAGGATATCAGCGCGAAGATTCTCATCAAAGGGAATCCAGATGCGATTAAGATAGCAGAGAATTCCACTCAGATTAGGCACAAAATGCGCTTCCGCGCCACACGCTAACTCGGCGCGAAGGTTACCATTACTGATGGATGCGCGCTGCGCGTCACGAATACGCGATTCAAGGTTGCTTTGAATCGGCGGAAAGTGAAGATGCGTGCGCGGCAAGATACAGTTAAGTTGGCAGGGTTTTCGGCTGAGCGCATCGGCTACCACATTAGCCTTACCAGGATGATACCGGATCTCACAATCGTAATCGCTGATGAGTTCGTTCCATCGGCGTTGCCTCATGTTGAGTTCCTTTTGATCAAAGATATGCTGAAGGCTTTTATGGTCAGTGTAGAGGATACACTTAGTACCATAAAGGTAGTGTCTCCAGATCTTCAAGGCAAAAACAACTGCGCCTAGTTCGAGGTCGTGAGTTGTATAATTCTTTTCATGAACCTTGAGTTGCCTTGATGCGTAAGCGATAACCTTGCCTCGTTGCATAAGAACACAACCGAGACCTTGGTTGGATGCATCGCAATACACGACAAAATCTTCATTACCCTCAGGTAGCGCAAGAACAGGAGCTTCACACAACAATCGCTTGAGCGATAGAAAGGCTTCTTCTTGCTTCGAGCCCCAAATATACGGTTTACCTTTGTGCGTTAGAGCTGTTAAAGGCAAAGCGATTTTCGAGAAGTTCGAAATGAAGCGCCGGTAATAACCAGCTAAGCCCAGAAAGGAACGGATCTCGGTAGGAGTAGATGGCGTAATCCAGTTCTTGATTGCTTCAATTTTGGATGGGTCGACATGAATACCCATCTTGTTTACAACATGGCCAAGAAACTGTACTTCATCAGACCAGAATTCATACTTGGAGAGCTTGGCAAAGAGCTGCTCGGCTCTAAGCTTTTGCAACACCAACCGAAGATGTTGCTCATGCTCGGCCTTGGTCTTAGAATACACCAGAACATCATCGATAAACACGATCACGAATTTATCCAGGAAGGGCCTACACACCCGATTCATTAGATCCATGAAAACGGCGGGTGCGTTGGTTAAACCGAAGGACATGACCAAGAATTCAAAATGGCCATAACGAGTTCGAAAAGCAGTCTTCGGAACATCTTCATCGCGGATGCGCAACTGGTGATAGCCAGAGCGGAGATCAATCTTGGAAAAACAAGAGGCACCTTGGAGTTGATCAAAGAGGTCGTCAATACGCGGTAAAGGATACCGGTTTTTAATAGTGAGTTTGTTCAACTCGCGGTAATCAATACACATGCGAAACGATCCATCTTTCTTTTTAACGAACAACACCGGAGCACCCCAGGGCGAAGAGCTAGGGCGGATGAATCCTTTAGCAGTCAACTCTTGAAGTTGGCTTGCCAATTCTTGCATCTCAGCGGGTGCAAGACGATAAGGAGATTTAGCTACGGGGGAAGCACCAGGGACAAGATCAACACGAAACTCGACTTCACGAGCGGGAGGGATACCAGGAAGATCATTAGGAAAAACTTCAGGGAAATCACGCACAACAGGGATATCGCGAAGCTTCTCTTCTTCAGCAGGTTTAACCACATGAGCTAAGAATGCAATACACCTTTTCCTCATGAGCCTTCGGGCTTCGGCGCAAGACATAAGTTTAAGACCGCGGGAGGGTTTTTCGCCGTAGATATGAAGATCACCATTTTCTCGAGGTATGCGAATCATCTTCTTGGCGCAAATAACTTCGGCGCGATTATGCGAAAGCCAGTCCATACCAATGATAACATCAAAGCTTCCAAGAGGCATGGGGATGAGGTCGATTAGAAAATCGTTTTCGTTTAGGTTAAGCGTGCAATCTTTAATCACCGAGTTAATTAAAACAGTTTCACCATTAGCCAATTCAACTGAAAAAACTTCTTTTAAGTTATCGCGCGGTCGCGCAAGCTTCTGCTCAAAGGCGCGAGAGATAAAACTTCGATCGGCGCCAGTATCAAAAAGTATAGAAGCATAAAATCCGTTAAGCAAAAATGTACCATTAACTACGTCATTATTCGCTTGCGCTTGGTGCGCGGTTATGTTAAAAGCTCGTCCACGCGTTACTTGGTTTGAAATCTGGTTCACCGGATTCGCTTGTGTGATTTGCACTTGTAGCCTTGGGCACGCGTTCCGGAAATGACTGGGATCACCGCAGTTAAAGCACGATCTGGGTCGTGGGTTTTGGTAGATTGATTGTGGGTTCTGCGGGTAGACTGGTGGTGTTGGCGCAATTGGATTGGCGGGAAGGACTCTACAGTTTTCAGCAGTGTGACCAGTACGGCCACATCGGTTACAAAGTCGACACGGGGTTTGGGTTGGGTGGTGAAATCTACAGGTTGGGCAAAAGGGATGGTTTCCTGTGTAAGGTTTCTTAGTTGGCGGGGCAGGGAGTGCGGGATTGGTTAAGGCATAGTTGTGGACTACAGGAGGTGTTGGGTAAGCTGACAGAGGGTTAGGCGCGTAAACTGGGGGTTGGTAGATGGGTTGCTGGACAATGGGCGGGTTGGTAAGCGCGTAAGCTTGTCTGCGCCTACGTTTCTGGTTATGGTTTGAGGGTTCAGGTTTGGTTTCTGCGGGTTCATGGACAGTTTTGGTGGGTTTGGTCTTCTCAGTTCCCCGCAGGAACAGGGTTCCTGCTCTGACATGGTTGTCGCTGAGCACAGCGGCCAACTCGATGGCGTCAGAGAGGGTAACTGGGTTTCTGGCCCATACAGAATCTTGGATTTCCATGGGGAGACCCCCAAGGAATTTCTCTATGGCTCGGCGGGAAGGGGTAACAAGGTGAGGGACAAGCAGGCTTAGTTCATGGAAGCGCGTCGCGTACTCGCGCGCTTCACCGCTGTATTGCTTCAAGTTCCAGAATTCTTCCTCCAGGCGCTTAACTTCGTTGGGAGGGCAGAATTCTCGCGTCAGAATTTCCTTAAATTCCTCCCAGAGCATGCTGGAAGCAGCTTCTGCGCCACGCGCATGAGCTACTCCATTCCACCATGTAAGCGCTCTAGATTCCAGGACACTGGAAGCATATAGGGTTCGTCTGTCTGAGGGGCATTGGGTGTGGAGGAAAGTGTTTTCTATTTTCTCAAGCCACTGGAGCATCACGGTGGCTCCTTCAAGACCTGTGAACTTTGGAGGGTTACCCGCGTTAAAGGATTTAATGTTGTAACCAGAGGTGTTGGTATTGTTTTGGCTCAAAGCTTGGGCTATTGCGGCGGCCATTTCCTGGGAACGTTGCTGTCTACGCATGCGCGAGGCTTCTCTTCTCTGAAATCGGCGAGATAGCGGAGGCATTCTATAAAAGTTTTAATTTTAGTTAATATCTTGGTTTTATCGCAAAGTATAACTTTATAAAGCTTGGTTTCGCAGAGTTAGATACTATCAAAAGTTAAAGTAGATTAAATGACCCTAAATGCAGACTTAATAAAGGTAACAAATTCGAATCAAGAATCGACAATTCATGTATCACCATGACTTTCCGAATTACCAATTTAAAATATACGAGCAAACGAGTATTGGAGATTGACGATTCATGTATCACCATGACTTTTCAATCTTCAATATAAAATATACAAGAAAATGAGTATTGGAGGTTGATAATTCATGTATCACCATGACTTTTCAAGTCTCCAACCTCAGAACATAATCGTAAATGGAAATTGAAAATCAACTATTCATGTATCACCATGACTTTTCGGATTTTCAATCCCAACAAACGAATATGTAAGTAAAATCAATAAAAATCGAAATATCGCGGAATAAAACATAAAATCATATACTGCGCAAGCGCGAGCATATTCATAAATAACGAGTAATTAACAATAAGCGCGCAAACATGAGATTTCTCTCATGCGCGAGAAGGGACTCTTAGGTATTCTAGGCCGTTACGTCTAACCACCTATCCTAAAGTCAACGAGCTCTGATACCAATCTGTAACACCCCGACCAAAGGCGGATTATACATCGGGGCGCCACATATTGTTTCATTACTCGTGACACTATTGGGTGTCAATATTTAATAAATACATTCATTCGCGCACGCGCAGGGTAAACACAAGATAACATAAATCATCATAAATCAATATATTATAAATTATAATATTCGAACAGCAAAAACTTGTCTTGATACATTTTAATCTAGGTCCAAAATAAAGAAAACTTCCTATGTGTCCACAAGCTCCAAAACAGCTACTGCAAACCTGAACATGTGTTAAAATAAACGTCAAACACTTGCGTGTTGGTGAGAAATCAAGTTTAATACAATACATAGATAACCATAAATCTGCGCGCAACATGTGTATGTCTGGTTTTCAACAAGGGTGTAATCTGATCGGGACCAACTCTAAGATTCATAAGACTGCCAGTGCTCACAATTGAGCTCACAAACAAGACAAACTGTGCATGTGTAAACAAAAGAGAAAATCATAAATGATAGTTCTCCCGTGTTCATCTAATGGTACCATGAGAACTGCGGAATAGACCGACAAGACGGTTAATGATCCACACATACAAATAAACAGCCATGTCTACGTCCTCAACACATGGGATACTGCGCGACTAAAGTTCATAAACAGTTTAAGACTCTTAAGTTTGTATGAACACATGAACATCCCAAAACATTAAAAGCAAAAAGGGATTAGGTACGAGATTACTCACTTGATAAACGATGCGGTGTAAGATAAAGCAAGAACCAACTTTAAACAAGCACAAGTTAACCTATAATTAAGATTATTGTTTTAATGATTTGTTTTAAGTCTTGATTATAAGTTAGCATAATTAATAAGTAAATTATTATATATAATATATATATATTACCGGAAAAGCAGGGCAGAACAGGAAGGAAGACGGAGGCAGAGAGGAAGACGGCAGAGAGAGCAAGGAGCAAGAGAACAGGAGAGATTAAGTGTTTTGTGTGTGTAGTGTTAAAACATTATTATTATTTATAGGAAAACCCTAGGAGACATAATCCCTAGAAAAGGGGAAAAGATCTTTAACAGGATCAAGCAAAAGATATCAAAAAGCATAAGAATCCAAAAGCAAAAGATATGGAAAGATATGGCAGCTGCAGAGGCAAGATAAAGCTGACAGGGAACAGTAAAAAAGGCATGGGCGGTTCAGATAAAGGTACAGGTCAGGCATGGAAAAAGCAGATCTCCAAAGATAATGTCAGTCACTTTTTCTGCCAACCAATGGGGTTGGTGCGCATGCTGCGCCGAAAGTAACTTTTCAGACATAAAGCAGATTAGGTCAACAGCACAAAAGATAAGACAACACAAAAGCAAACGGCTAGATTAAACAGAAGAAAACTCAAAGGGTTTAGTGCGAGGAGGCTCGAGCGCGAAGGCAGACACAGAAGGTCAAGAGAGCGCGAGCGCGAAGGCAGACAGAACCAACCTTAACTCGTCGCGGAAAGAACTACATTTCTAAGCGCGCCGCGGGAAGAATCACATTTTTTAGCGCGCCGCGGGAGGAACTAAAATTCCTAGATCGCCGCGGGAAGAACTATAATTCTTCGCGCGTCGAGGGATGAACTACGATTCTTAGCGCGCTGCGAGAAGAACTACAAATCCTTAGCGCGTCGCGGGAAGAACTACCGTTCTTAGCGCGCTGCGAGAAGAATTACAATTCTTAGCGCGCTGCGAGAAGAGTTCGTCTCGCGTATCGCTGAAACAGGTGGTCTTCACGCAGGATTCCTTGTAAGGGGTCTGGCGCGTGGAGCTGCGCAGACAACCTTAGGCGGGAAGGAACAAAGGACAAGCAAAGAGTTAGAAGAAAAAGAGGGAAACAAGGCTTAAGGGCGGGACGGCGACAAGAGGGAAAAGAAGGCGGAAAGAGAGAAGGAGAGGGACGGGACGGCGGAAAGAAAGAGAGAGAAAGAGGCGGGAAGGAAAACATATATTATTATTAAAAGTAAAATATAAGTATAAATAAATATTAAATCATAAAAGAAAGAGATCGGGTCAGAGAAACGGGTACCTGGGTCGGGTCGGATCGGGGCAGATGTCACACCCACCGCGAGTAGCTGCACGTCAAGAGGTAACTTTAGATTATTAGTCATTCCCTTAAGTTTAAAAGTTTCCAGTATGTGATTAACTGTTTAAGTGTTAGATAGAAGGATAATGTGGGTAGGGGCAGGGGGTGATTAGGACGGGCGGGTAAAGTAAACGACTAATTACACTTGATCAACGTCATTAGCTGTTTACCCTTACCTCACATGTTCTATATGCCACTTGTACCTGACCATATTAAAATTCTGTCTTTGTAGGGATAAGTCATGGTTAATACTCGAGCAGCTAAGAGAGGTGGTTCTAGTGTCCGTGGTCGTGGTCGTGGTCGTAAACCACGTGCCGAAGCCGAGAGTGAGATTCCTACTTCCCAGCAGGACACCCCGATTCATGAGGAGGGGGATAACCCCACCTTAGATCCTGCTATACGCGCGGCTATCGCGGATGAGGTTTACCAGGTGCTCCATAGCGCCATTCCCGAGATCGTTGCTGAGGCCGTCAGGGCCATGGAGGAGTCCCTGGTTGGTAAGGGTTCGGATAAGGGAAGAAAGAGTAATGAGGTACTGCTCGAAGAGGAAGAGGAAGTGTATGTGCCGAGTGGGGATGATGATGAGGTGCGGACCGTTAGTGTATCGACCCGGGGTTGCTCGTATGGTGACTTTAAGAAGTGCAACCCCCCTTCTTTCGATGGTACTAAAGATGCATTGGCAGCACATCAGTGGGTAAGAGAGATGGAGGCTGTTCTGAGGGTTAGTAAGTGCAAGGGGGAGGATATGGTGACTTATGCTACTGCCTCGTTTCGTTCCGAGGCACTATGTTGGTGGGATAACTTGGCGCAAGCTATGGGTGATCGTTCGATTAGGAGGATGACGTGGGATGAGTTGAAGAGATTGGTTCTCGATCAGTTTTGTCCTCCGCATGAATTGGATAAGATAGAACATGAATTCTTGACCTTGGAGGCTGCTACTATGTCGCATCGGGAGTATACCACAAAGTTCAACAAGATGGCTCGCTTATGTCCCGATCTGGTTACCCCTGAGGCAAAAAGGATTAAGAAGTATGTGAAATGTCTCCCGATGGATGTTCGTAGGGGTGTGGTGACCACTGACATGAACTCCTTTCACTCGGTGGTTACCTTGGCAGGTACATTGTATGAGCAAAGGGAGAAGTTACCGCCGAACGAGGCTAGGAAGACCTGGAACACTAATTCATATGATAAGCAGTCTGGGGGAAATAATTTTAGTTCGTCTGGCAAGAGGGTGAAGACTGAAACTTCTGAGTTTAGAAGGGATGCGGCGTTCGGTAACTGCAAGAAGTGTGGAAAAATACACAAGGGGGAGTGTAAGAGTGGGCCCGGCACCTGTTTTCGTTGTGATAAGGTTGGGCACCCCCATTACGAGTGCCCGACTCTGACTTGTTTCCGCTGTAGGGGTTCTGGTCACTTGTCATCAAACTGTTCTACCAGTAAGGTGGGGGGGTCCGGTCAGGGGACTTCCTCAAGAGGGAAGATGGATGAGAAGCCGAAGACCAGGGCGAGGGCCTTCAACATCTCCAAGAAGGAAGCAAAAGGGAATGCGGATGTCGTTTCAGGTACTTTTTCCTTATTTAGCTTTCATTCCACTGTTATAATTTCTTATTCCTTTGAAATCGTATGCGTTGATCGTGTAGCTAAGCAGTAGTATAATATTGTCCTAGGTACCTTTCTACTTGATGAATTACAGGCGTCAGTCTTATTTGATTCGGGCGCCAGTAGAAGTTTTGTGTCTACCGCTTTCTGTTCCTCGTTGAAAAAATCGTCCGAGCGCGTAGTCGATGTGTTTGAGGTTGAGGTCGCTGTAGGAAAATCCGTTTCCGTGTCTAGGGCTATTCAGGGTTGTACCATCGAGTTGTCTGGGTATAGACTTTTAGTGCAATTGTATTTGATGCCGCTTGGCTGCTTCGACGTGGTGCTCGGGATGGATTGGCTCGCGAATGTTGATGCGCAGATCATTTGTGGTCAGAAACTCGTTCGTCTAAGGGCCCCGGATGGGACTCAAATTACGGTCTTCGGTGATCGGAATGTTGCGACGCCACATATTATATCCATGCTTAAGGCGAGGAAGTTGATGCAGCGGGGGTGCGGGGCGTATCTGGCGTATGCTATGAATGTGAATACCGAGGCGACTACTGTCGGTGATGTTCCTATTGTTCGGGATTTCCCTGATGTATTTCCAGATGATTTGTCAGATGTGCCGCCGGAACGCGAGGTCGATTTCCAAATAGACCTTGTACCGGGCGCTAAACCCGTTGCCCGAGCTCCCTACCGCCTAGCACCGAACGAAATGAAGGAGGTTATGGCTCAGTTGGAAGACTTGCTCGATAAGGGCTTTATTCGACCGAGCATCTCACCTTGGGGTGCCCCGGTCCTGTTCGTTAAAAAGAAGGACGGTAGCATGCGGATGTGCATTGACTATCGTGAATTAAACAAGCTCACTGTCAAAAATCGGTACCCTCTCCCAAGGATCGACGATTTATTTGATCAGTTCCAAGGAGCTAGTTGGTTCTCGAAGATCGACCTTAGGTCCGGGTATCATCAGCTGAAGATTCGGGAGGAAGATATTCCTAAGACTGTCTTCCGCACTCGTTATGGACATTACGAATTTCTGGTGATGTCTTTCGGTTTGACCAACGCACCGGCTGCGTTCATGGATCTTATGAACCGGGTGTGTAGACCGATGCTTGATCGTTCGGTTATTGTGTTCATCGATGACATTCTTGTGTACTCTAAAAGTGAAACCGATCACGCCGGTCATCTCAAGGTAGTGTTGGAGGCTCTGCGGAAACACAAATTGTATGCAAAATTTTCTAAATGTTCCTTCTGGTTACGTGAGGTTCAATTTTTGGGCCATGTCATTAACCCGGGTGGTATTCTGGTTGACCCCGCAAAGGTGGAAGCCGTGAATGAATGGGAGTCTCCTAAGTCTCCGACCGAAATCCGTAGTTTTCTGGGTTTGGCGGGGTATTACCGCCGCTTTATTCCTGATTTTTCGAAAATTGCCTCTTCGCTAACCAAGCTAACTAAGAATAGTGTTAAGTTCATTTGGGGTACGGAGCAGGAGAATGCTTTTCTCGAGTTGAAGAACAGATTGACTCATGCCCCGATCTTAGCTTTACCTGATGGCACTGACGATTTGGTGGTGTATTCTGATGCCTCTTATCAGGGGCTTTGGTGTGTTTTGATGCAGCGAGGTCGAGTCATCGCTTATGCCTCACGACAGTTGAAGCCTCACGAGGCGAATTATCCTACCCACGATTTAGAACTGGCAGCGGTTGTATTTGCACTTAAGTTGTGGAGACACTATTTGTACGGTGTTCCATGCGTTATTTATACCGACCATAAGAGCTTAAAGTATTTCTTCGAGCAAAAGGAACTGAATATGCGGCAGCGTAGATGGTTGGAGTTGATTAAGGACAACGACCTGGAGATCATGTACCATCCGGGTAAGGCTAACGTGGTGGCCGACGCGTTAAGCCGGAAGGAGAGACCAAAACCTATTCGTGTGAAATCCTACCAGCTTATTCTCAAACCCGACATTTTGAAAAAATTAGCCAACGTACAGAATGAAGCGTTGCAGGTGGAATGGATTATGTCAGAGCGTATTTGGGGTCAGGAAAAGTTGTTGGAAGACATAGGTGATGGGGTGAAATATAAGGATGGTCTTTTATGGGTACCGAGGTATGGAGGATTCAGAGATAAAATTTTGGATGAGGAACACAAGTCGCGCTATTCTATTCACCCGGGCGCGACCAAGATGTACCAAGACTTGAAGAAAAATTATTGGTGGCCTGCAATGAAATTTGAGGTGGCTCAGTACGTGAGTAAGTGTTTGACGTGTCTACAGGTTAAGGCCGAGCATCAGAAGCCATTTGGGAAACTTCAGCCGTTGGAAATACTTGAGTGGAAATGGGAACATCTTACCATGGATTTCGTGACTAAACTGCCTCGTACTCCTAGGGGCAATTATGACACCATTTGGGTAATTGTGGATAGACTGACCAAGAGCGCTCATTTCTTGCCGATTCGAGAGACTTTTAACTCAGAGCAGCTGACCGATGTGTTTATTCGTGAGATCGTCTCTAGGCACGGGGTGCTGGTGTCTATTGTTTCGGATAGGGATACACGTTTCACCTCAAGGTTTTGGAAAAGGTTTCACGAGGAGATGGGCACCAAACTCCTCATTAGTACTGCTTATCACCCGCAGACGGATGGTCTGTCCGAGAGGACCATTCAGACTCTCGAGGATATGTTGCGGGCTTGTGTTATCGACTTTGGTGGTAGTTGGGACCGTCACTTACCGTTGGTGGAGTTTTCGTATAATAACAGTTATCACGCTACGATTGGGATGCCACCGTTTGAGATGTTGTATGGTAGGAGGTGTAGAACTCCTGTCTGTTGGGGTTCCATTGGTCAAAAGCAGTTAGGTAGTTTAGAGGTGGTCGAGGCTACGACTGAGAAACTCGACAAGATCAAAGCATTTATGAAGGCTGCGGAGGATCGTCAGAAGTCTTATGCAGATAAAAGGCGAAGGCCTATTGTGTTTGAGGTTAGGGATCGGGTTATGTTAAAAGTTTCTCCTTGGAAGGGAATTATTCGTTTTCGTAAGAGGGGGAAGCTCAGTCCGAGGTTTATAGGCCCGTTCCGTATTTTGGGCCGAGTTGGTGAGGTAGCTTACAGACTGGATTTACCCGAGGAGCTCGCGGGGATTCACCCTACTTTCCACGTGTCTCATCTGAGGAAATGCTTAGCGGATGAGGAGGCCCATGTGCATCTTGACGATATTGAGCTCGATGGTAAGCTGAACTACGTCGAGCAACCGATTGCTATCCTTGACCGTCAGGAGAGACGACAGAGGAATAAGGTGGTTAGGCAGGTGAAGGTGCAGTGGAGACACCGTAGGGGTTCTGAGGCTACTTGAGAGTCCGAAGACGAGATGAGGAAGAATTATCCGCAGTTGTTCCTGTTGCATCGGGATTCGAGGACGAATCCCTTTGTAAGGGGGGTGGACTTGTAACACCCGTTAACTCCGGTTTGAATAACTAAAGCTTGTAGAGTATGTATAACTCTCGGGACTTAACCGACGTTTCTCGAAAGCCTTCACGTCATCCCGGTACGTTAAAGAACCTAACTTTTCCTTCCATTTTGCCTTACACTTGAATCTTGAGGGGCTAGAGTGTAACATCTTAAGTTATAACATGTTCTAACCCTAGCCTCCTTGTGAGGCTGCGATCGGCAGAAGAAACCAAGGAGGAGACCACCGATTTTCTTTTTTCCAGCCAACATTAGGGTGTAAAAATCTAATTCAAGGTTAGTCCCATGTCCCCTCTAGTCTTTTACACCTTAAACCATCCTTATACATCGCGTATTGGTCGTTAAGGTTGAGTTTCGATGATAACAGTTTGCTGACAGATTCGTATACGTTTATTGTAGGGTCTGTAACTCGATGAAAATATATTGTTTTTGATCGATTCTTGTTCCTATGATATTCTACTTTGAGTCTAGTTTCCAGAAAGGTATAATACGTAATTTTTGGACGAGATTTGAATGGTTTTTATGAATTTATAAAATCGAGTGTCAAAGCTGATGCAGAATTACGGATTCTGGTCCGTCTTCCCCACATCATAACCTTTTTTAGACAAGTCCAAATTGGTTGGTTCCACCTCTGGAAGTTAGTTTTTTGAGTTAGGAACCATACCCAATTGGAATCGTTTAATTTGGTTTGGTAATGAATTTTATAAAACTAAAACCATTTTGTTGCGCGCTGAAATAGCTGCAGATACCTTTCTGTGTTGGAAGAATTTTATGATTTTTGGGTCCAATAGAAAAATATAATAAAAATATTTTTATAAACCTAAGACATTTATTAAAGTATGGTAAAAATTTAATAATTTAATTCAAAGGTTATCCTATGTAATTAAATGCATCTTCGCATGCTAAAATCTGCACGTTTTACTCGTTATTAATCAACAAGTTCGCTTTAGGCTTAACCGGTGGTTTTGGTTAGTTGAAAGGTTTTAGGGGCCTTGGGCCAAGTGGTTGGGCCTTGGGCCAAGGTGTTGGGCCTTGGGCCTTGGGCCAAGTGGTTGGGCCTTGGGCCAAGTGTTGGGCCTTGGGCCAGGTGGTTGGGCCTTGGGCAACGTGTTGGGCCTTGGGCCTAGTTGTTGGGCCTTAGGCCAAAGTGTTGGGCTTGTACGGCCCATTAGGCTAGAGTGTTCCTACAGTCTAGTTTAGTAACGCGTTATGTATAATTTACAGGCCCTTGCTTGTGATTGTGCCCTTAGGAACTTCCTAGCTCGTTGCAAGTATTCGATCGATCTCAGGTGAGTTCTTGATGCCCCGTTTAACTCTTTTTAAGTTTTGGGCTAGCATGCACACCTAAGTGTTTTTCTTACTTGATGAAATGTTATGAATGGTTTTACATAGGCTTGCTAGTATCGGTAGGCCTTGGAATGTTATGGAATGTGTATGTATACATATATATATATATATATATATATATATATATATATATATTTAGAATGGCCATTACTTGGAGAATGTTGTAGTCGTCTCGACTACTGAATGTTGCGTATGCCTACCTTGTGTTTGCACGCGCCGAATGTTACGTGTTTGGGTTGTACGTTTGCTCGACCCTGAATGTTTGTAGTCGTCTCGACTACTGAATGTTGCGTATGCCTACTTTGTGTTTGCATGCGCTGAATGTTACGTGTTTGGGTTGTACGTTTTCTCGGCCCTGAATGTTATTATTGAATGTTATATATATGTATAATGATATATATATGAATGCACGTATAGAGATGCTCATTCGTAAGGATGATTATTTATTTGAATGTGGTGATCTAACCGATGTACTTTCGTTTACCGTTTTAAAACCGTTGGAATGATTATTAAAACTGTTGCTACTTATTTAAAACTTGAACTCACTCAGCTTAAGCTGACTTTGTGTGCATGTTAGTGTGAGTTTCAGGTTAGGAAGAGGATGCTTTATCGCTTGGACGTGCACCGAGCTACTTGGACGGTAAAGGGCATACTGGAATGAAGAATTACTTATAAACCTTTTATTTCAAAAGACTTTTCAAAGTTATAATTAATTTTGATTTTGGGAACTTATTCATCTATTTACGTTTTCCGCCAAATTATACTCTGTAATGCTATTTTAATGCAAAGAATTGTTTTTAAGTTTATTTAATTTCTCAAGTGTTTTGTATGATTACCAACTGTGGGGTTTCTCGGGGTTCGGGGCCTTACATTCGGTCAGGCTTAAAATGTCGAATACAACTTAGTGAGCCGATGATAGAGTTGGAGGATGTTGGTTTGCATAATCTGATAGAGGAGAGTATTCCCTCTTGGGAGGATGAGTTCAGAGATGAATTTGGTGAAGAGTTAGTGGGTTTAGCAGATATTGATGAGAGAGATTTTAACCCCAAAAAAGATATTAAGGAGCTTGAAAAATTGTTATTCGAGAAGCCGGTTGAGAAGCTAATTGTCAAAGAGGAATCACATGAGATATTCGAAAAGTTGAAGAATAACGAACTGCATCTCATTGTGAAACATCATCCGCGTGTGCGCGGTAAAGCTGGCAGTTTTTTGAATTACTCGTTCGTGGATCGTCACGTAAATCAAGAGCACAAAGAAGGAGGATATTTGGATTCAGAAATCAAAGTGTACCAAATTTGTCACATCCTTGGAATTTCAATAATTGGGTGTTCGAGCTGAATTCATATTTTTGGGCCCACATGAATTTGAAAACTAGTTTCTTCCCAACTAGTTGTAAACGGAGAGTGTTGAAGAGCACTGATGGGAAGAGGATAAAGGATATACCTCCTGATTGAGGTTTCGGGAACGAGTCCGGCTGAACACTCTTTTGTAAACTTAGCGCTTCCCGGGAGGCAACCCGGTACTATGTTTTCATTTTATTTTTATTTGTTGGTTTTGCTTCTTTGCTCTGTCGGGTGTTGCTTCTCTTACTTGCAGGTTGTTTTTGGATTGCTTATGAGATGATTGATGAGCTATGGTTTTAAACAAGTGTGGGGATGCCACTTGCTTCAGGATTATTGCTTTTGTTCGTGAGAGATGACGTTATTTGAAGAAAGTTTGATGATTGCGTTTGAATTGGTTGGCGAAGAATAAGACTCACGAGGCATATCATCATATTTACTAGGGGATTCTGTTCCAATTCATTAATTTATTTTTATTTTTTTGCATAATCTTATTTGTAATATCCTTTTTCTCACAATGAGGACAATGTGAAATTTAAGTGTGGGGATGGGAAATTGATATTTTTTGGCAAAAATAAAAATATAAAAAAAACAAATTAAAAAAAAGAGAGGAAAAAAAAAGCCTAAAATTTTTTTTTGAAAAATGTCACAAGAATTTAACAGAAAATTTTTGCAATAAAATGGAAAATGATAGTATAATCGGAGATTGGTTTTTCAAACTACTAATAATATAAGATAATATAAAAGAAAACGTACTAAGCTTGGGATGTGTCGGTAGGCCCAACTAGTCTTGAAAAGTTTCCCATTACATATTTTTAATAAACCTAATTAATCTTAGATTTTGTGGGTTCTCATCCTAGGGGGACAGTGAAGCTGAAAATCGATAAGGTATAGGGAGTATTACCATAAGCTGATTACCCTAAGCTGGTGAGAATTGAATACACTTTAAAATTAGCACGTCACTCCGTTTTATGAAAATAAATAAAGAGTGGTGGCGCCCGCCTTGTCCAACTTTATATGAGTTTAGAATTTAGTTATATATTTATAGGTGAAAAATGCCTAAGTGCACAATGAAAAAAAAAAGAAAAAAAAAAAGAGAGAAAAGAAAAAAAAATAAGTATTCTAAGAAGTTGGTCCGAAAATCAAATGAAAAGTGAGAAAGATATATAATGAAAAATGGCAAAGAAGCATTCTCAAAAAATAGAAAAAGAGGCCAAAGTGCACATACTAGACAAGACTGAGAGTTTACGTGTTACCAAGTGGATGGCGACTCTGAGGATACACTATTGGGGCTCAAAGTTTTTAGTCAATAAATATTTTCTTAGGTAATATATAAGAAAAAGTCCAATAATATTTAGGGCATGCTCGTACGACCTCACTTGACCTATCATCCATTAATTCCATCCAAGTGCATTTTCTTCTTACCATTAAGGGGTTGTTATCTTACGGTGATATGTTGAACCGGTTTGCTTCAACTCGATAATTTTTAATTGTCTTTACTATGCTTGAGATGGGGTAGGTGGATCTTAACTCCAAAGGCGTGAGACCCATAGATTTTTGATATCACATGAACTTAAATGCTTAATGTGCGTGGAGGCTTGATAGGCTGGTGGCTGGGTTTAAGTGGACAACAATATCGGAAATCGCGGTTTTTGCGTTTATCTGAGCTTTAAAATAACCTATATGTTTTAAGACCATGTTTTTCGATTATGATTCCATTGCAAATAGCTTTTTCAGGGATGAAAAAGGTTTAAGTGTGAGGATATTTGATGTAGTCTAAAATACACATAATCTTATATTAATATTTCCTATACTTTCAAGTATTTTGAGTTAGGTTTTTATTGAATATATTTCTATTTGTTTCATAAGTGATGCTTAAAGGTTTCAAAAGACAACGAGCTAAATTAAAATATTTCATATTTACTTTTCTCAAACGTATGAATTCGAATGGGATTAAAAGAGTGAAAAATAACACAAAGTTATTCGAACGTATTATATGATATTAGATATTTAGTTTCACTAGTATAATTATTCAATTCAGGCCACCATATAAATAAAATGGATTTAAATGACTTTAAAAACAAAACACTTACTATTGTTTATATTGTTTATATGTTGAGTGAAGCAGGCAACCGTCAACCCAATCATGTTCAACTTGTTACTCAAGTAAATTAATTGTGAAATATCACATGGGCCTTACATGGAACTCGATAATTACTAGATAACAAAAGTAATTGTAGGCCCACATAATTGAGAGGTGAAGTCGGCGCAAGGGTTGACTGTTATAATTTTTTTGGAGTCGGTTGTTATAAAAGGACGCCAATCAAAAGGAAGAGGGTTTTTGACTTGGAGCTGAACAGCCAACCGAAAGAGAGAAGAAGAGGAGAAGAATAAATCAAGAGCGTTCGAGTTCAGCACCTACTCATCCAAACATCATTATTAGTCGGTTTGAATTTATTGTTTTCGTTATGAACTCATTATTTGAACTTTTTTTATTTGGTTTGTTCTTGAGTATGGTTGTTGGCTAAACCCCTAGACCACCTAGGTTTATGATGAACTTTTGTTGAGATTGGATTTAGTTTGGACTTTGCTTTTGTTATGGTTTATGATTAAGTTAGAGGTTTCTTGTTATTTATTCGATGCATATGTGTGCTTAGGATTGTTTGGTGAATTTTATTGTTTCACAGTTTCCTTGGTGATTGTCTGTCATATAATAGGATTCTGTTAGGTCATCTACGGTGTGTTTTTGACTAGTTTATGGTTGATATGCGTTAAAACCATAAGAACAATATTAATAAATTAAATAGACCTACGTGTGCTGCTAATCTAAATAGCTGTAAGACGATAGATTATATGATAAGTCTTGGTTGTTTAAGATTGCTAGATTTAGTTCTTCGTAAGGAGTCCGTCTAGGTTTGATTTTTCAGCCTTGTTTATCTAGTCGAGTGAATACTTTAAACTACCTTTGATTTCTGCGCTATAAGGTAGGATTTCTTATAGAGGTAATTGCCATAAAATAATTAGCGACCGTAAGCGAGTTAATTAAACTGGTGTTTTAAGAACTTAATAGAGACCCATAGGTGTAACACCCCGTAACCGCAGCGGAAACGTACACGGGATGCAACAGACACATCTGATATCAACAGCATTGCTTATAAAGAAAATACCACTACATTAATTTATAATATATTACATTGTTGCGAGTTTCATTACTGTCTAGGTGTTACACACATATTTTACCGATAAGACATTAATAAATTCATTACAAAACAAAGAGCAGCAAGCTTCCAACAGGTAGCACAGATAGTTAAGCAAACATCAATCAATCCAACTTGGGCATACCTAGAAAACATGTAAAGAAAACGGGTCAACTACGAATAGTTGGTGAGTTTCACTAATTTGAATAAACACTGACAAATCATTTTAATAATCATTTATTAACAATATAATCATGCTGGGAACTATGTTACCCCAGAACATTTCCAATAACTTTCTGGGAACTATGTTACCCCAGAACAATAACAACCCCTGGGAACTATGTTACCCCAGAATAATAATAACCCCTGGGAACTATGTTACCCCAGAATAATAACAACCCCTGGGAACTATGTTACCCCAGAACAATAATAACCCCTGGGAACTATGTTACCCCAGAATAATAACAACCCCTGGGAACTATGTTACCCCAGAACAATAATAACCCCTGGGAACTATGTTACCCCAGAACAATAATAATAACCCCTGGGAACTATGTTACCCCAGAATAATAACAACCCCTGGGAACTATGTTACCCCAGAACAATAACAACCCCTGGGAACTATGTTACCCCAGAACAATAATAACCCCTGGGAACTATGTTACCCCAGAACAATATAACCCCTGGGAACTATGTTACCCCAGAACAATAACACATTATAAACATTTTATATATTCTATGCATCAGCCCATATATATATAAATGTACAAGTATTTCCATACGATCGGTATGTACTTAAATACTTTAAATAAGACATGTTTTCCGCCCCGGGAAAATATAATTAAAACAATTCATTAAAAGGGGCTCGTGAAAACTCACCTTGTTGTGAGTTGGTGAATAATATAAGGATCAGCTACGTGCCTGGATCTGTAATATAATATCTAGTCGTTACTATAATTCCCATAACTTAAATACATTTCAATCGGTACATCTGGGAGCATCGTTAACCCAGTACTGTACTCGATTCGGGGACAATGTTAACCCCGTGACACTTCTAAGGACTCAGATTGACATTGCTTAGAGTTTGACAGTCAATTTAGTTAAGGTGATGAAATTATAGCTCGGTTTGACACCCCGTTTGGCCGCGGGGCCCGTTTCCGGTATTTCGGTGTCGGAAACGGTAACATCGGGTACAATTACCCAAATCATCCGAATTATTTTCGGATGATTTATTTTTACTTAATTTACTTAGATTTATGAAAATGGTCTATTTTATAGTTTTTCGTGTACCAGTCAGCTCGCTTATGCGAACTTTGCCGGTTTACACGTTTTAAGCTTTAACTAATTGTTTTTATGTTCATTTTAGCACAAATAATTACCCGTTTAGTCTCGGGTCTTGAAATTTTGCTCAAAACTTATTTTGACAGAAAGAACATTTTATAAAATTTTCCAGATTTATTTTCCTATATTTGCATTTATTTACTTATTTTTAAATCTCATTAAAACACTAAAAATATCAAAAATACCAAAACACTTCAGAAAAATCCCAAATTTTTCTGGAATGATCCTTGTCATTCTCATAACTCTCTGGAATTTTTCCAGATTTATTTTCGTAAATTTACATATATTTATCTATTTTCAAATCTTATTAAAATACTAAATATGTCAAAAATACCAAAACACTTTAGAAAAATACCAAATTTTTCTGGAATGATACTTGTCATTCTCATAACTCTCTGGAATTTTTCCAGATTTATTTTTGTAAATTTACATATATTTATCTATTTTTAAATCTTATTAAAATACTAAATATATCAAAAATACCAAAACACTTTAGAAAAATCCCAAATTTTTCTGGAATGTTCCTTGTCATTCTCATAACTCTCTGGAATTTTTCCAGATTTATTTTCGTAAATTTACATATATTTATCTATTTTCAAATCTTATTAAAATACTAAATATATCAAAAATACCAAAACACTTTAGAAAAATACCAAATTTTTCTGGGATGATCCTTGTCATCCTCATAACATTCTGGAGTTTTTCCAGATTTTAAAACTCATATTTCAAGCCCTTTTTACCCAAAACCGAGCTAAAAGCCCTAGAACTCGTTTCACCGAAAAGCCTACTTAGACTTTTCCAACAGAGCTCAAATTTTGTGTGTGACTTTTATATGTGATAAAAAGCTTATCTTAAATTTTCCAGAATTTTTCATCATGTTTTGCTATTTTTCACTATTTTTGGCCAAAACCGAGCATTAAATTCACCAAATATTCATCTTTTATCCAAAAATTACCAAAAATTCACAGATCTCATATTTTCATGTGTAGATCATCTCTGTAAAATTTCGTGACCCGACTCTAAGCACACGAAAATCTGTCCAACTTTCTCATACACACGAAAACCGAACTATCTTGTGTTTTCTAGCTTTAGATCACAAGGATCTCGGTTTCTAGCCTTTGCTAGCCGCTAGATACAACACTTACAAGCACAACAACACCACACCAAGCAAACCATACCAACAATCAAGCCATCTCTTTCAAAATGTCGGTTTTTAAGTAAAAATAAAGATTTTAACCGTAAGAATCCGTTCTCGACTCTTTTTACTCATTTCTTGGGCCAAGATCCCTTGTATAACATGTATACATCTCTTGATCATGCAAGAGTCGGTTTCATCTCGGGTTTTCACCCATCCTTCACATGGAAACTCATTTGACAAGATTTCAACCGTAAAAATTCATTCTAAACACTTTTAACTAATTACTTGGATCAAGATCCTTTGTATAACTTGTATACATCCTTTGATCACACGAGAATCGGTTTCATCTCGGGTTTTCACCCATTTCTTACATGAAAACCTCCTTTTCTCAAAAATTATGAAATTAAGAACAAGATTTAAGCCTTAAAACATGTTTTATACCTTCAAATCTTTGGTAGAACTTGATGATTTGGAATAATTCTTGAAGATTTGAGAGAGTTCTTGTGAGTTTTTGTGTAAAAAAAAGAAAATGAAAGATAATGTTAACCCATGGGGGGTGGCCGGCCCTTTGTGGGTGTGTGTGGGGGCCCCACATCTCCAATATTGTCCACATATCTAGATTACGCAATCTGGATAATGTTGTGGATAATCTGGTTCAGTTCGTTTCTTGTTTAAACTCGTAATTCGGCTTAAAACGAGCTTAAAATGGTTGTTTTTCGGGTTAACACAAAATTTATATAAAACTGATTTAAAAACTTTAAAAACTTAACCCATGACATTAAAACATCATATTATTAATAATTACGCATCTTTTTCGGCTTGATTGATCGTCTCTTGCTTGGTTTGGTGTTAAAGGTTTCGTTTAGCGTACCGACGTACCATTAAATCGAAATCCTTTTTCTGTGCTATAATTCACCTATCCCGAAGCATTAATACTTCGTAAACATCACTAAACATTATATACTTCGTCTACAATGTAATTCCCGATTCGTTCGGGTTTCAATAACCGATCATTGGTTGATCGAAATTCCAATATGATTCACTATATAATTGAGTATGATTCATACTGTGAATCATATATACTCGTATAAACGTACTATAACTCATATAATCAATATTAAACGACACGTAAATAGTATATTCCGGCTAGGGTATACCTGAAGTTGCCGGAATCGTTACATTCTCCCCCCGTTATAAAAATTTCGTCCTCGAAATTTTACGCGACAACTACTTCCTTTTGAGGAAACAGGTGGGGGTATTTCTTCCGAAATTCGTCCTTTCGTTCCCAAGTAAATTCTGGGCCTCGTTGCGAATTCCATCTAACTTTGACCAACGAGATCTTATTGTGTCTAAGTTGCTTGATTTTCCCGTCTACTATTTCTATAGGCTCCTCTACAAAGTTGAGCCTATCACTTATTTGAACACCCTCTAAGGGTAACACCGATGTCTCATCCGCCAGACATCTTTTCAAATTTGATACATGAAACACGTTATGAACTGCACTTAGTTCCTCAGGCAGTTCTAGTCGGTAAGCTACCGGACCGATCTTTGCAGTAATGATGAATGGTCCAATATATCTAGGGGCCAACTTCCCCGCCTTTCCAAACCTGACCACTCCTTTCCAGGGTGATACTTTCAAATATACTTTTTCACCCTTCTCAAATGACAACGGTTTTCGACGGGTATCAGCATAACTCTTCTGCCGATCCCGCGCGGCTTTCAGGTTGTTCTTAATCTCAAGAATCTTGCTGGTCGTCTCCTGGACCAGATCCGATCTAATGATCTGCGGGTCTCCCACTTCAGACCAGCAAAGTGGTGATCGGCACTTTCGCCCATACAATGCTTCATAAGGTGCTGCCTTTATACTGCTATGGTAACTGTTATTATAGGAAAATTCAACGAGTGGGAGATGTTGATCCCAATTTCCCTTAAAGTCCAGTACGCAGGCACGAAGCAAATCCTCCAAAGTTTGAATAGTCCTCTCAGACTGACCATCGGTCTGAGGGTGGTAAGCTGTGCTTAGGTCAATACGTGTTCCCAATGCTTCTTGGACAGCTTGCCAAAGTTTGGAGGTGAAATGGCTATCCCTATCGGAGATGATCGAGATGGGGATGCCATGACGAGACACTATTTCATTTATATAAATTTGCGCAAGTCTCTCAGTGTTAAAAGTATTCCTAATTGGAATAAAATGTGCCGATTTGGTTAATCGATCCACGATTACCCAAATTGCATCATGACCTCGGGGTGTCTTGGGGAGGTGTGTCACAAAATCCATTGTGATCTGCTCCCACTTCCATTCGGGAATTTCCGGCTGTTGCAACATTCCCGAAGGTTTCTGGTGCTCCGCCTTAACTCTCGCACACGTCGTACACTTGCCGACGTATGTGGCTATATCCTTTTTCATTCCTGGCCACCAGTAAAATTCTTTCACATCCTTGTACATTTTATCTGATCCCGGATGTATGGAATATTTCGATTTATGTGCTTCATCCATGATTAAATCACGAAGGTCATGGAGGGTCGGGATCCAAATCCGATTTTTGAAATAAAGAATTTCGTCCACACGCTGTTCAAAATTCTTCTCATTCCCGTAAAGTCCTTCTTTATCCAATTGGCCCTCTTTCAACGCCTCGCGTTGAGCGACTCGAATCAAATCTGAAAGGTTCGACTGGACTATCATCCCCAACGCTCGCACACGTAGTGGCTTGACTCGATCCTTTCTACTCAAGGCATCGGCTACAACGTTAGCCTTGCCGGGGTGATATCGTATGTCACAGTCATAGTCACTCAGCAACTCGACCCATCTTCGTTGCCTCATATTCAGTTCTTTCTGATCGAATATGTGTTGCAAACTTTTATGATCAGTGAATATGGTGCACTTTGTACCGTAGAGATAGTGTCTCCAGATTTTAAGTGCAAAGATGACTGCTCCCAGTTCCAGGTCATGAGTAGTGTAGTTTTTCTCATGAACTTTTAACTGTCGAGACGCATAGGCTATGACCTTTTTATTTTGCATTAACACGCATCCTAACCCTTTACGGGATGCGTCACAATATACAACAAATCCATCGTCTCCGTCGGGGAGACTTAAGATTGGCGCTTGGCACAATCTTTGTTTTAGCGTTTGAAACGCCGTTTCCTGCTCTTCACCCCATTCATATTTCCGATCCTTTTGAGTCAGGAGGGTTAAAGGTTGGGCGATGCTGGAAAAGTTCTCTATAAATCGACGATAGTATCCAGCTAAGCCTAAGAATTGGCGGATTTCTTTCGGAGATTTAGGCGCTTGCCAATTCTTAATAGCTTCAACCTTACTCGGATCAACGTGTATTCCTTGGTGGTTTATAACATGACCGAGGAATTGTACCTCTTGTAACCAGAAGTTACACTTGGAGAATTTTGCATACAACTTCTCCTGATCCAAAAGCTCCAAAATTAACCTCAAATGTCGCTCATGCTCTTCTTTACTTTTTGAATATATCAAAATATCGTCAATAAATACAATGACGAATTTGTCGAGGTAAGGTTTACAGACTCGGTTCATGAGATCCATGAATACCGCCGGCGCATTTGTTAGCCCAAAAGGCATAACTAAAAATTCGTAATGGCCGTAGCGAGTCCGAAACGCGGTTTTTGGGACATCCTCCTCTTGAATTCTAACTTGGTGGTATCCCGATCTAAGATCAATCTTTGAGAAATAGCTCGCACCTTGTAGTTGGTCGAACAAATCATCGATTCGGGGAAGAGGATATCTATTTTTGATGGTTAATTTGTTCAATTCCCTGTAGTCAATGCACATTCGAAGGCTTCCGTCCTTCTTTTTCACAAATAGTACAGGTGCACCCCACGGGGAATAACTGGGACGTATAAACCCCTTATCCAACAATTCCTGCAACTGGTTGGATAGCTCTTGCATCTCGGACGGTGCAAGTCTGTAAGGGGCCTTAGCAACAGGGCCGGCTTGAGGTAACAGATCGATTCTGAATTCGACCTGTCGGGTTGGCGGTAATCCAGGAAGTTCCTCTGGAAAAACTTGTGGAAATTCGCGTACCACGGGAATATCGTCCACCCTTTTTTTCCTCAGAATCAGCGGCCGTCAGGCTAGCTAGATACGCCACACATCCCTGACGTATATATTTCAACACCTTGAGGTGGGATATAAATGGTATCATGGTGCCGGATTTTTCTCCCTGCACTAATACCTCCTCGTCATCCGACACCCGGATCTTGACGGTTTTCTTTTCACAGTTTATTTCTACCCTATTACGTGCCAACCAATCCATTCCCACTATCACGTCAAAACTACCCAATTCTACCGGTAATAAGTCAATCAGGAAGGATTGTTCGCTCAGAATAAAAGGGCAATTCCGAACAATCCGATTAACTATCATGGTTTTACCGTTAGCGACCTCTACGGTGTAGGGTTCTATGGTTTCACCAATAGGAAGGTTTGCTATCGAAAGGAACCTAACGGAGACAAAACTTCTATCGGCGCCTGTATCAAATAATACAGAAGCGTAATGATCAGAGACGAGGAAGGTACCTGTCACTACGCTGGGGTCCTGGCGCGCCTCGTTCGCTCCCATCACAAATGCCCGGCCTCGTGCCGGATTGGACGCCGATGGCTGACCCGCGAGTTGTCTCCCGTTTCCTCCCTGATTCAGTTTCGGGCAGTTCCTTTTGAAGTGATCCGTGCTGCCGCATTCGTAGCAAGCACGGCTAGTGGTCACCATCTGGTTTCCTTGCGGGTTCTGCTGTCGGGCTGGTTGAGTTCTAAATGGTTGCGCCCGAATAGGTTGCGGTTGACGGTTCAGGTTGTTCAGATTTGTCTTACAATTTGGTGCGTAGTGTCCAACCCTGCCACACCGGTGGCACACCACCTCCTTGCACACACCACTATGGTGGTAACCACATTTCCCGCATTTAGGAAACGTTCCCCTCTGCGGTTCTTGCCTTCCGCCCGAACTAGTCATGGCATAGCTCTGGGCAGCGGGCCTAGCTCGTTTGTTTTGCTGCTTCTCTCGGATCCTATTGTCATACGTACCTCGCTTTCCCCCAGCCGACTCTCCCGTCGCCTTTATCGATCCGCTCCTTAAGAAATCATATGTGACAATACCAGCCTGTGTCACTGCACCCTCATACGTCTGGTGCCCTCCCGCGTTAACTATGCTCCTCACTACTGGAGTAAGTCCCCAAATATAACGTTCCACCCTTTTTGACTCTGGGGTGACCAACCACGGCACTAATCGTGACAGTTCATTAAACCGGTTGGTATATCCCAAGTGGTCCGCCCCATGCATCTCTAGGTTCCACAACTCATGTTCCAGTTTCTGCAATTCATTCTTTGGGCAGAAATGTTTCAAAACAAGATCCTTAAGCTCTGCCCAGGTCATGCGGTTTGTCGCCGCCTGACCTCGAGTCTGTACTATGGTGTTCCACCATGTCAAGGCATGGTCTGTGAACGTACAGGTGGCGTACTTAACGACACAATCCTCGGGACAGTTGCTGATATTTACCACTGATTCTATTTTCTCTAACCATTTCACTAACCCATTCGGTCCTTCCGACCCGTTAAATTCTAAAGGCTTGCATAACATAAAATCCTTGATTGAACAACCCCTGGATGGTCCAGTGCGGTTGGTCTCTACAGTAGGGATTGGGCCATTACTGTCGGTAGCGACCACCGTAGGCGGTGCGTCAGTACTCGGCATAGTGTTGTCATTCCTTGGAGGATTAGCGTTTTGTTCCCCATCATTATTTATGGGCGTTTGATTGCTCGGAGGGGTTGGATTGGTCGAGTTATTAATACTGGCGGCGATGCGCGATACTATATCCGGTATCGCCGCCTCCAACTGTTGAGCAATCAAACGGCTCACATCTACTTCCGATACTTTCGTTGATCGTTTCGGTGCCATTCTACACAATCATCAAAGAAATATATATAATCAATACCATCTCAAAATATAACACAATACATACTTCATTCATTAATAAACATTGATTCATATTACACAAACATCAATTTACATACTTTCAGTCAACATTACACAACTAAGATTTAATACAAAGGGCCTATGTTGGTATCATCCTCGACATAACCCGCAATGGGTCAGTGCTTGAATGATACCCAAAAGTATCGATAATGATATGCCCTACAAGAGACCCCCTATGGGCCAGTGGTTGTACTATAACTAAACAAGATTCACTCCGTGTTAGTATCACCACTAACTACTTACACGGAGTATCAAAAAGCGGTTCAAGATTCTTCCATCCCAACACGTCTACACATGGTGGTAAACCAACCCCACCAACACCGCCACCAGCACCACCAGCACCGCCATCATAACCCGCAATCGGGTTTCCATCTGCTCGATCAACCAGTGGGAGTATGAGCACTCCCTTTTTAACTGGTTAATAGCATACTGGTGGTCCAGTATGCTGTCCCCGAGGTACGCCCGCCTCTGTACCCCCACGACCAGGGCGGCAGAGTGCTCGTTCACCTGCTCGGTGAGAACACGTAGCCAAGCCGCCAAGTCCCGCTCCTGCCTTGGCAGACCCCACACAGGTAGGGTTGCAGGCTCGGGTTGGGGGCGGGAAGACTCGCCCTGGTGGTATGTGGATCTGGGTGGGGTAGCAGTGGGCGGAACATACGGGGCACTGATCCGCGCCTGAGGGGAATCGGGGCAGTCTGTGGTGCGGGCGGGGTAGGAGACCTGGTAACCCTAGCAGGGGAGGGTACACTAGCACTCCTAGCTGGGGTGGTCTGTCTAGAAGTACTATGACTAGCCTCCGAAGGCTCGGAGCTGGGTGCTACACTTGGGCTTCCAGAGGCCCCGGAACTAGCCTCTTCCGGGTCCTCTTCCGTCGACACACTAGGTGTTCTTGCCATTATACCTGCACACAAGTTAACAAACATATAGTCCTTTTCGTAGTGTAATTCATAATTAAATTAACACATACTTATTTATACAACTTTACCACATAATAATATTATCATATATTTACACATATGTTGCCAATTTTACCTATTTAAGTCCCCCGTGACTTCCCCTGAATTTCCTCGTGCAGACAAGTCTGTTATTATGTTCCGGACCATAATAACCCACTTGTCCATCCAAGTTCATCCCGATCTCGTCACAATATATTATTAGTTGATATTCAGATCCTATAATACTTGAGCTACTGGTTATATTTTAGGTATCTTTTTCAGACATCCTAATTCTTTATAACCAATGGCTCTGATACCAAGTTCTGTAACACCCCGTAACCGCAGCGGAAACGTACACGGGATGCAACAGACACATCTGATATCAACAGCATTGCTTATAAAGAAAATACCACTACATTAATTTATAATATATTACATTGTTGCGAGTTTCATTACTGTCTAGGTGTTACACACATATTTTACCGATAAGACATTAATAAATTCATTACAAAACAAAGAGCAGCAAGCTTCCAACAGGTAGCACAGATAGTTAAGCAAACATCAATCAATCCAACTTGGGCATACCTAGAAAACATGTAAAGAAAACTGGTCAACTACGAATAGTTGGTGAGTTTCACTAATTTGAATAAACACTGACAAATCATTTTAATAATCATTTATTAACAATATAATCATGCTGGGAACTATGTTACCCCAGAACATTTCCAATAACTTTCTGGGAACTATGTTACCCCAGAACAATAACAACCCCTGGGAACTATGTTACCCCAGAATAATAATAACCCCTGGGAACTATGTTACCCCAGAATAATAACAACCCCTGGGAACTATGTTACCCCAGAACAATAATAACCCCTGGGAACTATGTTACCCCAGAATAATAACAACCCCTGGGAACTATGTTACCCCAGAACAATAATAACCCCTGGGAACTATGTTACCCCAGAACAATAATAATAACCCCTGGGAACTATGTTACCCCAGAATAATAACAACCCCTGGGAACTATGTTACCCCAGAACAATAACAACCCCTGGGAACTATGTTACCCCAGAACAATAATAACCCCTGGGAACTATGTTACCCCAGAACAATATAACCCCTGGGAACTATGTTACCCCAGAACAATAACACATTATAAACATTTTATATATTCTATGCATCAGCCCATATATATATAAATGTACAAGTATTTCCATACGATCGGTATGTACTTAAATACTTTAAATAAGACATGTTTTCCGCCCCGGGAAAATATAATTAAAACAATTCATTAAAAGGGGCTCGTGAAAACTCACCTTGTTGTGAGTTGGTGAATAATATAAGGATCAGCTACGTGCCTGGATCTGTAATATAATATCTAGTCGTTACTATAATTCCCATAACTTAAATACATTTCAATCGGTACATCTGGGAGCATCGTTAACCCAGTACTGTACTCGATTCGGGGACAATGTTAACCCCGTGACACTTCTAAGGACTCAGATTGACATTGCTTAGAGTTTGACAGTCAATTTAGTTAAGGTGATGAAATTATAGCTCGGTTTGACACCCCGTTTGGCCGCGGGGCCCGTTTCCGGTATTTCGGTGTCGGAAACGGTAACATCGGGTACAATTACCCAAATCATCCGAATTATTTTCGGATGATTTATTTTTACTTAATTTACTTAGATTTATGAAAATGGTCTATTTTATAGTTTTTCGTGTACCAGTCAGCTCGCTTATGCGAACTTTGCCGGTTTACACGTTTTAAGCTTTAACTAATTGTTTTTATGTTCATTTTAGCACAAATAATTACCCGTTTAGTCTCGGGTCTTGAAATTTTGCTCAAAACTTATTTTGACAGAAAGAACATTTTATAAAATTTTCCAGATTTATTTTCCTATATTTGCATTTATTTACTTATTTTTAAATCTCATTAAAACACTAAAAATATCAAAAATACCAAAACACTTCAGAAAAATCCCAAATTTTTCTGGAATGATCCTTGTCATTCTCATAACTCTCTGGAATTTTTCCAGATTTATTTTCGTAAATTTACATATATTTATCTATTTTCAAATCTTATTAAAATACTAAATATGTCAAAAATACCAAAACACTTTAGAAAAATACCAAATTTTTCTGGAATGATCCTTGTCATTCTCATAACTCTCTGGAATTTTTCCAGATTTATTTTTGTAAATTTACATATATTTATCTATTTTTAAATCTTATTAAAATACTAAATATATCAAAAATACCAAAACACTTTAGAAAAATCCCAAATTTTTCTGGAATGTTCCTTGTCATTCTCATAACTCTCTGGAATTTTTCCAGATTTATTTTCGTAAATTTACATATATTTATCTATTTTCAAATCTTATTAAAATACTAAATATATCAAAAATACCAAAACACTTTAGAAAAATACCAAATTTTTCTGGGATGATCCTTGTCATCCTCATAACTTTCTGGAGTTTTTCCAGATTTTAAAACTCATATTTCAAGCCCTTTTTACCCAAAACCGAGCTAAAAGCCCTAGAACTCGTTTCACCGAAAAGCCTACTTAGACTTTTCCAACAGAGCTCAAATTTTGTGGGTGACTTTTATATGTGATAAAAAGCTTATCTTAAATTTTCCAGAATTTTTCATCATGTTTTGCTATTTTTCACTATTTTTGGCCAAAACCGAGCATTAAATTCACCAAATATTCATCTTTTATCCAAAAATTACCAAAAATTCACAGATCTCATATTTTCATGTGTAGATCATCTCTGTGAAATTTCGTGACCCGACTCTAAGCACACGAAAATCTGTCCAACTTTCTCATACACACGAAAACCGAACTATCTTGTGTTTTCTAGCTTTAGATCACAAGGATCTCGGTTTCTAGCCTTTGCTAGCCGCTAGATACAACACTTACAAGCACAACAACACCACACCAAGCAAACCATACCAACAATCAAGCCATCTCTTTCAAAATGTCGGTTTTTAAGTAAAAATAAAGATTTTAACCGTAAGAATCCGTTCTCGACTCTTTTTACTCATTTCTTGGGCCAAGATCCCTTGTATAACATGTATACATCTCTTGATCATGCAAGAGTCGGTTTCATCTCGGGTTTTCACCCATCCTTCACATGGAAACTCATTTGACAAGATTTCAACCGTAAAAATTCATTCTAAACACTTTTAACTAATTACTTGGATCAAGATCCTTTGTATAACTTGTATACATCCTTTGATCACACGAGAATCGGTTTCATCTCGGGTTTTCACCCATTTCTTACATGAAAACCTCCTTTTCTCAAAAATTATGAAATTAAGAACAAGATTTAAGCCTTAAAACATGTTTTATACCTTCAAATCTTTGGTAGAACTTGATGATTTGGAATAATTCTTGAAGATTTGAGAGAGTTCTTGTGAGTTTTTGTGTAAAAAAAAGAAAATGAAAGATAATGTTAACCCATGGGGGGTGGCCGGCCCTTTGTGGGTGTGTGTGGGGGCCCCACATCTCCAATATTGTCCACATATCTAGATTACGCAATCTGGATAATGTTGTGGATAATCTGGTTCAGTTCGTTTCTCGTTTAAACTCGTAATTCGGCTTAAAACGAGCTTAAAATGGTTGTTTTTCGGGTTAACACAAAATTTATATAAAACTGATTTAAAAACTTTAAAAACTTAACCCATGACATTAAAACATCATATTATTAATAATTACGCATCTTTTTCGGCTTGATTGATCGTCTCTTGCTTGGTTTGGTGTTAAAGGTTTCGTTTAGCGTACCGACGTACCATTAAATCGAAATCCTTTTTCTGTGCTATAATTCACCTATCCCGAAGCATTAATACTTCGTAAACATCACTAAACATTATATACTTCGTCTACAATGTAATTCCCGATTCGTTCGGGTTTCAATAACCGATCATTGGTTGATCGAAATTCCAATATGATTCACTATATAATTGAGTATGATTCATACTGTGAATCATATATACTCGTATAAACGTACTATAACTCATATAATCAATATTAAACGACACGTAAATAGTATATTCCGGCTAGGGTATACCTGAAGTTGCCGGAATCGTTACAATAGGTGTCTTCTTGAGAAGGGTCAAGGGTCCTGTTTGGATTTTCTTTAAGTGAATAATTTAAGATCCTAGTTCAATAACTTAGCATTTTCCAATTATTTGATAATTGATACATTTAGCCTAGGTGGTTGCTTGTCATCATTTGAATAAAGTCTAGGTTTAAGTCGTCATTAAGTCTTGGTGATTAATTTTAATATTAATTTAGTATTAGTTATTAGAAAAACCCCCCAACATAATATAAATAGTTGTGTTTGTAGTTGAGTCTAATTTAGCTAGTTTATGTAATTAAAAGAGTCTCGTGAGTTCGATATCCGGACTTACTTAGCTGTACTAGAGTCGACCGGTTCACTTGCCTGTTAGTAGTTTTAGTTAAGTTAAGAGTCTAGAATTATTACTTAGTGTCTAGATTAGCGTTTATTTAGTTAATAAATTAATAACTACTTTTAGCACATCAAGTTTCGAGCTTAACATAAAGAAGATGAATAAGATGATTGAGACCTTTCGTTATCATGAACAAGAGGAAGTCAAGTTAGCAAGGGCTCGAGCATCGGCATACCAGATGACAAAGTACAAGCCAGCAAAAGACGTAAGAGGTGATTTGGTGGCATGGTAGTTTGATTCAGATCTTAAGGTATATATCGTTAAGTGGGAGCATTGCATTTATTACTTCAAACGCCCACACGATATCTTATCTATGCCCAGATGGGATGTGAGAACACTAGCTAATCGACCATTTGTGAATCGTGGGGACGATGAGTGGGCTAGTTGGTTCTATAAGCAGTTATTACATGAAATCCGTTTTGGTTTCAAGTTCTTCAAGCCACAGGTGCCTACTCATAAGTATATTGATGAGATTGACACTCGCACAGGCTGGAGAAAGTTAATTTTACAGGTAAAGCCGCCAAAGACGATGAAGAGGGTTCAAATGAAGACATTTCCTCAGAGTCTATTCACCTCGTTTAATTATTTGTACTACGAAAATCATACAGGTGAAGCGGTTATTGTATATGGTCATGGTTCTAACACAAAGACGATACATGTGATTGACCCAATGTGGCTAGTTAACTTATCTGAGTCTGACAACGATGCAGTATTTACTAGTCAGATCAGATTTGCTAACGTAAGTGACTATGAGCTTGCTATGCAGTTTTAGAAGGTTGTTAGAGTCTGTTATGCATACAAGATTCACAGTTCCGTTGACTGGAAGACCAAGATGTTCTAGAGATAAGAGATAAAGAGCTCGAGACGAGGGAGAGTTTGTTAATACATGTTTTGTACGTCTCGATCTTTATCAGGGTTATTAATGTAATAGATTAATGTATAGGGGTTATAATGTAAATATGGTTAAAAGGCCATTCGCTCTATTTTAAGTTACATTCGTTACCCCGTAACGAATGTAACACATTCGTTTAATTGTAAGCTCATTCGTTAACCCTGTTTAACGAATGAGATAACGAATGAAGGCCATTCGCTATCATTTAAAGTATTAACAAGTAAGTATGTTTATTCGTTAAAGTATTTGTAACAAATGACCTATTCGTTAAGATAAGTTTAACGAATAGAGTCATCTTCCTATATATACCCCTGTAATCTATTTTATCGAAAACAGTTCTGATTTATCATTGATTCCTCTCGTTACTCTGTCAATTTGTTCTCTCAAAACACACAGTACACATACTAACGTAAATATATCCTAATCGTATACCTAATCAACATGAGCATCGATGTAATCACAAGATCTAGATCCGTCATATGCTCTCACAAGTGGTATCAGAGACACGGGATCTGATCTTCGATGCTTTTGTTGTTCTAATCGTATAATTGAACTTGAAATTGTTTGTTTTATGATGAATTTGAATTCCGGTGAAACAGAGGATGTTCGTTAAATGTATTTGAGCTTGTTTAGAGGTAATTGGAATTAGAATTAAGGTAATTGAAAGGAGTAATGAAGGTTTGTGATTGATTGGAGATTAAATTGTTTATTAGTTTGCATTCTTAACGATGTTTATTGTTATCAGGTATATTTATTATTATATTATTTCATTACTACTCTTATTTATTATATATATATATATATATATATATATATATATATATATATATATATATATATTTATAAGGTAGCCTTTATTAATGAATTCTTTTATCAACGGGTTGACTCTCGTATTCGGTTCATGCTTCACTTCCAATATTTTACTTGAGACAGGTCACAGGTGGTTAGACGAGTCGGGTCTCGGGTTCGGGTTTTGTTCATGCCCTCGCATTCCTACAATCCTTTTATTATTGTTATTAAATAGTATTATTATTATTTTTATTATCAATTTACCAAATTGACCCTCAACCCTATGTATATAACCACCCCACCCCACCCAACCCTTATCTCTTCCTTTTTCTTACACCTGCACACCCCAGCCGCCACTCCCCTTCTCTTTCTCTCTTTTTCGGTGACTCGAGTGTCCGCGATCAGGGTCGGGTTTTGGTTACCTCATAAATACCACAGCTACCCCACCACCGCCACTTCTACTTATTCCCTTTTCTTTCTCTCCGGCCACCCAAATCAGCCACACCACTGCCACTTCTCTAGCAACTTCGGCGACCATCACAAGAAGGGCTCACATAAAAGAATTCGCACTCAACAATTCGCATGGGATGCGAATTAAATCCGGGCAAAGAATTCGCACGGGAAAGAATTCGCATGGATGCGAATCGGATTTTGCAAACGATTCGCACGAGGAACAGGTCGGGCGAATGGCTATATCGATTCGCACATCATTCCATTCACTTGAAAGTATTCGCACAAATCCATTCGCGCGAATGGATTGTTCGAGTCGCATCGGGTACCGTGATAATTTTCTGATTGCCAGAACCAGGATTCTCGCCGGAACTCAGATCCGGGCATAACTTGGCCCTTTGTAACTATCGTAAAGAACAAGACACTTTGGATCCTGTGGTTCGAGTTTCAACGTTTCAAATCTGGCTCGGGTTCTAGCTTCGGCCAGCTGTTGGAATCCGGATTTCACTGAACCCATTTTTACCAAATTATTTTATTTGTATCTTTCAATTTCTCATGTTATTGTTATTGTTATTATTATTATTAGATTTGTTAGTAGCTTGTTTACCTCGGTTCGTTTTATGTCGGTTTAGCTCGGTTGTAAACTTTTAGATTTCGTTTACTAATTTGTTATTAATCTTAATAAGAAATGAAAATAGACATAATATTTACCTTATAGATTTGATTAGATCTTGAATATATAGAAAGGTGGATTGTGGAATGTTTGGTGTACATGAGGTTTTTGTGTGTATGGATATGTGTGACACTGATTGGGAGGATGATGGCAAAATGATGAGGATAAGGATTAAATTAGGGTTTAGGGTTTACATAGGGAAAGCCCAAAGGCTATTAGGCCCATAATTACTTATAAGTCCAATAACCTCTCTTAATCCTACCTATACTCTACATATTATTTGATTAACTTAAATAATGTAACACGACACGATAACTAAATTAATCCCGTAATACTTTATTTATTTATTATCGAGACGAGGACGTTACATGGATGGCCTAAACTGTCATGCCATAAGTTTATGATACAAGAATCACAACAGTTTCTTTTGACTGCATATGTGCTTGAGGCACATTTATATATGTATAATGCAAACCAGAATGAAGCATTGGTAGCCTTTCCAATATATGACTTCTCTTTACTTATGTAAATATTTTTCATTATCAACAGTCCTCAACTGGGTATCATATCCATTATGATATATATTCTTGAAACTCAACAAGTTTCTGGTTAATTTTGGAGAAAATAGAGCATTTTCTACTATAAAGAAAAACAGTAAGTGCATATATTATATATTCCTAAATTTATTACAAGAGACTTTTATTTTGCATGAAAGGAAAAGTAATTAAACATAGTTAAGACATAAACATGAAAGGAAATACATAATTATCATTGTGATTTTACAATATCACTTTCAGGGTTCAAATTCATTGATAAAATCTGAGATATTCAATTTAATATCGGTATCATCAATTTTTTCGACATGATTCACTTCCTTTTCCTTTCCTCTCAGAGATGTTTGATATAATTCACATAGATGTGAAGGTGTTCAACAAGTATTTACCCAATGATTAGTATTTCCACATCTGAAACATGAACCTCCATCATTCTGGGACGTACCAGCATCATTTTTAAACTTGTTTTGCTGGTTAGTGTGGTAATTATTAGCCTTTTGGCTACGACCACAATCGCGACCGTGTCCATGCCCACGATTATTATTCAATTTAAATGAGTGGTTGCGACCACTAAAATGGGTTTTATTGAAATAGTTTCAGCCGCGCCCACGACCTTGTTCCCATTTACGTCCATAATTCTTATGATCATTATTATAAGCAATATTTGCTTCTGATATGGCTAATGATCCTGTAGGACGAGCTTGGGTTTTTCATTAATAGCTCATTATTTTTCTCTGCTATGATGAGATTTGTATTCAGATCAGAGTATGTTTGAAAATTTTGCAACCGTAATTGTTGTTGCAAAATTATATTTAATGTATGAAAAGTAGAGTAAGTTTTTTCTAACTTATCTGCCTCGGACATAATTTGTCCACAATATTCAAGTATTGAACATATATTTAATGGAGCAGATGTGTAATCATTCACTTTTTTAAAATCTTGGAACCTTAGATTATTCCATTCGCCTCTAACAGTAGGGAGTAATGAATCCCTTTGATGATCAAATCTGCTTTTAATTATTTCCATAAAACATTTGGATTATCATAATTAAAATACTCCAACTGAAGTATTTCATCTACATGTTTATGAATAAAGACATCAGCTTTTGCTCTATTGTGGTCATCCAATGTGTTATTTTCATTAATTGCATCTCACACACCCATTGATTTAAGGTGTCTTTTGACATTTGCTGTCCATGGCATATAGTTATCTCCAGACTTTTGAGAGCCAAAAATTCAAGCTTTGCAATATTGGTCATTTTATTACTAAAGACAAATTAGATAAATATTAGGATTGCATACTTATTAAAATTGAAAGAAAATACAAAGGTAGAGCAATAAGTAGATAAAGGAAAAAGAAAAAATCAAACTCCTTAGGTGAGAGATTACAAATTAAGAACAATAATATTATCATCATTATGGTGGCTAACATCAAAACTGGGTGAATCATCTTTCAAAAATATTATCTTGGGTCTTCCCGAGGAGAATAGTTTTGTATTTGTGAAAAGATTGAGATTGATAATTGGTTATTTGTAGTGAAAAATTTATAACCATCCGGGTTTTTTAGATTTAGTTTTATTAAATAAACGAGTTGTTTTAGCTACGTGCCGTATTGCATCATTTAGTTAACTAGATAATAAGAAAGGATGAGTTTATTAATATTAATGGACTTGAAAGTGAATTAGGCCTAAAAGCCTTTGGGCTTTGCCAATTTAAACCCCTAAAACCCTAAATCCATCCTTACCCTCATCATTCCCCCATCATTTCCCAATCATCATACACACACCCATACACACACGAAATCTCCTGTACACAACATTCCTAATTCCAAAATACATCCATCCAAGATATTCAAGATCTAGTTAATCACCAAAAAAGGTAAACTTTGTATTCATTTCATTTCATCCTCTTTTTCATTTAGATTATTAACAAATGAACAAACGAGACAAAATGACATGAACGAACCAAATAAACAAGCTTCAAACAAATCAAACAATAATAATAACAATAACAATATCATGGGTTTTGGCATAATACAAGTGATAACAATACAAGGCAACCGGATCTTCATCAATACCCGAATCCTGACAGCCGGGCCTAAACTGGAAATCGAACCACCCAACCCTTCAGCAAGACCAGATTTGCAAAACGGAAACCCGAACCACTGATCCAAAGCATCGCTGGTCCTTCGCGATGGTCACAAACGGCTGCGATATGGCCTGGATCTATGTTCCAGTAGAAACCCCAGCTCCGGAAATCAGAAAGCAGACGCGAAACCAGATGCGAATGGTCTTCAAGTTCCAATTCGCATCTCGATGCGAATTCCCCTGTGCGAACGCCGTGCGAAGTTACTGATTCGCATACCGTGCGAAGACCCGTGCGAAGTTACTGATTCGCATCCCGTGCGAAGTTACTTATTCGCATCTCGTGCGAAGACCCGTGCGAATCTTGGTAATCCGAAATAGGTAGAAAACGGCCGATCTTCCATGTATTTTGTTGTGTCAAAAAAGTGAAGTGGCGGCAGTGGGTAAGTAAGAAAGGAGTAGAAGTAGAGTGGCGGTGGTGGTGTAGCCATGGAGCAAGATGAGGGAACCAAAACCAGAACCCGACCCTGATTTGGGTCGCCAGATGGCCGGATGGTGGGGCGGCGGTGGTGAGCGGGTGACCGTGAATAAGAAGGAGAGAAAGAAAGGAGGAAGATAAGGAAGTTGGGCGTTGTTGGGAACGCCTAATAATAATAATAATAATAAGTTTAATTATAATAATAATAAATAAATGAATAGCATAATAATAATATTATAGAATTAATAATAATAATAATACATAATAATAATAATAATAGAGCGATATGGATCCAAGGATTTAAACGGAACCCGAACTCGAGACCTGACTCATTTAACAACCCGTGACCCGTCTCAAATAAAAGAATGGAAGTAGAATGTGAACCGAATATGAGAACCCAACCCATCAAGAAAGGAATGTACGAGCAGATGATAACTTATGAAATATATAATATAATAACAAAGTGTGGAAGTGAGAACCTAAGATAAAGATTAGAATATGAATTAATAATAATGAGATAAGTATAATAATATATATGAATATGAAAATAAATATAATAATGAAATAGGCATAATAATAAAAAGGTATATATAATAATAAATTTCGTAAAGATGCAAACTAATGAAGCCGGCTCGTTAATAAAATAAAGTTAAGCATATTAAATAAATAAGCTCGGTTTAAGAAGACTACATGTCAGTTCAGTTAGCTTAAAAGTTAACCCTGTTAACTTAGAGAATAAATAACAAACAAATATAGAAGATTAATATGTGTACGTTATTAACAGCTAGGCGGGCGCATTTGAAGAAAGGCATTACTATTAATTCGGAAAGGAATCGTCTACAGGTGAGTTCTAGCCCCTTTTTCTGTGATACGTTTTCGGGGCTGTGTGCATACTACGACGTGTTAGATTAATACACTTACCTTAAATGGTAAGTGTATAGTAGATATAATTGTGTATGTATGTCAACATTATTGAATGATTAATTTAGTATACCCGTAGTTATAATTAAGTATATTATAATTGAAGGAATAAGGGTATGAAACGAACGAATGTATGATTGTATGGTTGAACGGTTAGTAAAGGGTTGTGGACCCTATTAATATCTGCGAAGAATATAGGATTGCGGACCCTACTAACGTCTGCGAAGAATACAGGGTTGCGGACCCTACTAATATCTGCGAAGAATATAGGGTTGCAGACCCTAATAATATATGCGAAGAAGAAAGGGTTGCGGAACCTAATAATGTCAGCGAAATTTATAGGATGAAAGGCTCTTTAAAATATAGAAAGGACGCGTAGGTATTAATTAAAGAAAGTCAGATAAAGTATGGAAGGTTATATGAATGTATGTATGTATGAATATTAGAAGAATAGGTAACTAATTAATACGTATCTTTGGACGCGTATTAATAAGTGGATGCAATGTATGTTAATTAACTAGAGCTCACTCAGCGTAGCTGACTTTTAGTATGCACGCAGGTGACTAGAATGCGGCAGGTTGCTTAAAGTAGGACACGTGGCAAATAAAAGAAGGCTGGCTCGAAGAAAAGAAGATTCACGTGTTATTTATATTTAATGTTTAAGATTCATGATATTCATGTTTAAGACAAAGTATTTAAGTTATGTATGATGGTTGACTTTTATTCCACGAAATGTTTTATTTAACTCTGATTTTCCGAATTATGTGAATGAGTAAATCCAACCAGCATGAAAGTAGGGTTCCCGGGAACGGGGCCTTACATAATCGTTTTATAACAGCTATATGACCGTTTCATCAGCGGTTATATATATATATATATATGTATGTTTATATGTAAGTAATAAAATAAATGAGATAAAAATGATAATCTATTAAATAAGTTGTAAAATTAGTATGTAGAATAATAATAATAATAATAATAATAATAATAATGAACTTGTTTATGATACATAAATAATTGTTAGCACATGAATAAAAGTTATAGAGATAGTAAGTAAAGCTTAGAGAATTATTAGTTCCATAATTAGTAAAAGTTTATAATAAGATGTTTTTTATGTTTGTTTTGTTTTATCATTATAGTTATCCTTTTAATCATTATTAATTATATGTTTACCTTGTTATGATTGACGTCTTCTTACTTGGTTGATCTTCTTGATTAAGTCACAAGCGATTCGTGCTGATAACGTGTTATAATATTACCACTAAAATTATAACAACAATTATCAATGTATTCTTTAAACAATTGAAGATGACAAAAATCAAGAAAATAGGAGAGATATATATTCAGTAACTTTCGATTGTGTGTATCTTCCTTTGTTGCATAAGGTACATATATATACAACTATTATTACTGTTTAGGGGGCATACACAATAAATTTGTGTTGAAAATGTTCATCCATTCATATGGATGTTTCTTTACTTACAAGTTTATAACACTCTCTATATAAAATATATATTCTATGTTTTAAGTCGGCCGAAGTAGAGCAACAACATAAAACCCTTTATAATTTTCTTTCTTGAGTCTCACGCGAAGCCCACATAAAACCCCAGACTTCATTTGTTTCTTGTAAATAAAGTCACGAAGCCCAAACACAAACACCACTATTATTTTTGTGGCCATGTGGGCCTACGAACTCAACTAAACAAACTTCATACGTATATTTTTTTTTCTTTTATTATTAAAACAATAATAATAAAACCCATGGAGAATAAATTTATCGGGTTTTCTCATGGGCAAAAAATACCTCAACAAATCTTCCCCTATTTGTCCATGAGAAAGAATTCACCGCCCACACGAGCGAGCAACATATCTTCAATTTCTCCATTACCAAAGCTTTGGTCAACATATCGGAACAATTATCATCGGTGTGAACTTTATCAAGTTCAAACAACTTGTCTTCAATACCATCTCTAATCCAATGATACCTTATATCAATATGTTTTGTTCTTCTATAATACATAAAATTTTTAGCAAGGTGAATAGCACTTTGATTATCACAAAGAACCATGTAGCGCTGTTGTATAAAGCCAAGCTCTTGCATAAATCTTTTCAACCACAATAATTCTTTGCATGCTTCTGTTGCTGCCATACACTCTGCCTCGGTAGTAGACAAAGCAAAGCACTTTTGCAGCCTTGAACAGCCCCCCTGCAAATAACATCAAATATCCAGAAGTGGATTTCATGTTGTCCTTATTTCCTGCCATATCAGAATTCGTGTAACCAACAAGCATCGGCTCCCCATTTCCAAATGTAATACCCAATTTAGAAGTACCACGTAGATATCTAAGTATCCACTTAACTGCTTCCCAATACTTCTTACCCGGATTTGACAAGAACCGACTAACAACACCTACTGCATGGGCAATATCAGGCCATGTACATACCATTGCATACATCAAGCTTCCAACCGCTGATGCATATAGAACACCATCCATCTCTTCAATCTCTTTCTCAGAAGTAGGGCAATTTTTTCAGTTAACTTAAAGTTGGGAGTAAGAGGTGTACTAACCACATTAACTTTAGACATATTGAATCTGCTACGCACCTAATCAATGTATTGCTCTTGTGACATGTGCAACTTCTTGAAGCTCTATCTCTAGTAATCCAAATGCCAAGAATATTCTTAGCTGGCCCCAAGTCTTTCATAGAAAACGACTTGCATAACTCTTTCTTCAGCTGAACGATTCTTTCTACATTCTTGCCAACAATCAACATATCATCAACATAAAGCAATATAATTATGAAATCATCATCACCAAACCTCTTGAAGAAAACACAGTGATCAGACGCAGTCTTTCGGTAGCCTTGCTTCTCTATAACTGACTCAAATTTCTTGTACCACTGTCTCGGTGCTTGCTTTAACCCATAAAGACTTTTCTGAAGTTTACAAACATAATCTTCTTTACCCTTAACATGAAAACTTTTAGGTTGCTCCATATAGATGTCTTTATCCAAATCACCATGAAGGAATGTTGTCTTGACATCCATCTGCTCAACCTCAAGATCAAGACTAGCAGCTAAACCAAGAATCATTCTAATGGAACTCATCTTCACAACTGGAGAAAAAATCTCATCAAAATCAATACCTTTTCTTTGATTGAACCCTTTGACCACCAATCTTGCCTTGTACCTAGGCCTTGAGGTATGTTCTTCAGTCTTTACTTTGTAGACCCACTTGTTCTTCAAAGCTCTTTTGCCTTTAGGCAACTTCACCAACTCAAAGGTATTGTTCAAACAAGGAATCCACCTCATCTTGCATGACTTCAACCCACTCTATTTTATGCTTATCTTCCATGGCCTCTTTATAATACTCGGGCTCTCCCCCATTAGTGAGTAAGACGTACTCACCAATCGAATAACGAGTAGAAGGTTGACGGTCTCTCGAAGATCGCCTGAGTGGGACTAATGCAGGCATATCTACTGGTAACTTGGGATGAATATCCTCATCCAACTCTGCCTGATCTTGATTATCAACATTATCAGTACCATGTTGTTCGTCATTCTGAATATCATCTTCGTGATGTGACTTAGTATGCTGAGTAGGAACAAGATCCAAATCAATGAGATCATCAATGTACTGAGGAACTACCTGTGTCTTCTCAATATCTTTCAAACTCTGATCTTCCACAAACACAACATCATGACTTCTTACAAGCTTCTTTGAAACCGGATCATAAAGCCTAAATCCAAACTCATCTTGCCCATAACCAAGGAATATACACTGCCTGGACTTCACATCAAGCTTTGATCTTTCATCTTTGGGAATATGCACAAATGCTTTGCATCCAAAGACCCACAAATGATGATATGAAACATCTTTGCCACTACAAACCCTCTCTGTAACCTCATTATGCAAAGGAATACAAGGAGTAAGATTAATAAAATGTACCGCTGTATTTAAAGCTTCACCCCAAAAGGAATTAGGCAACCCTGCATGTGAGAGCAAACACTTAAACCTTTCAACCAACGTTCTGTTCATCCGTTTTGCTAAACCATTCAACTGTGGTGTCTTTGGAGGTGGTCTTTGATGTCGAATACCTTTCTCTCTACAATAAGCATTAAAAGGACCAATGTACTCACCTCTATTGTCTGTTCGAATACACTTGAGCTGCTTCCCAGTTTGTCTCAACTAAGGCATAGAACTACTTAAACACATCAAATACCTAATCTTTAGACTTTAACGTATAAACCCATACCTTCCTCGAATGATCATCAATAAATGTGACAAAATATAAGTAGCCCCCAAGTGTTCTAGTCTTCATAGGACCACATACATCTGAATGCACCAAGTCGAGTATACTTTCTTTTCTCTGAGGCGGATGACTATGAAAAGAAACTCTCCTTTTGCTTACCATTCATACAATGAGAACACTTCTTTAAATGAACATCTTTCACACCGTACAAGGCATCTTTCTTCAATAAAATAGACATCCCTTTTTCACTCATGTAAGCAAGTCTCTTATGCCACATATCGGTCACATCAGAACTCGTCAATAAATGAACCGAGTCTTTGGAAATCTTTGGATGTGCCATTTATAACTTTGACGTTCTTTTACCTCTTGCCACGATCGACAAACCACAAGTGAGCTTCCAAGTTCCACCACCAAAGGTACTGTGAAAACCATTATCATCTAATGTGCCTGCGGAGATCAAATTAAGTCTAATATCTGGAACATGTTTTACATTATGTAAAACCAACTCCATCCCAGTATCAAACTTCAAGAAAACATCCCCAACACCAACGATCTCTAATAGCCCATTATTACCCATCTTGACATTCGCAAAATCACCAGGAGTATAAGATGAATAAAAATCCCTTTGTGATGTCAGACGACAAGTAGCACCACTGTCAACAACCCAACTCGAATCATCATGTGCAATGTTCACCCTATCATAATCACAACAAATATAAAACTCTTCTGTGGCAGTGTTAGTTTTAGAAGTACCTTCATCACCGTCGTCTTTCTTGTGGTTGTTCTTTTTATTGTTGTAATTAGCCTTCTTGTTCTCCTTTTTCAATGGTCTACAATATTTTATCGTGTGCCCTTTTCTACCACAATGATAGCACTCAAATTCTTCAAATTTCCCTTTGGACTTACTACGGTGCTTTGCTCTATCACTCGGACCTCTACTATGGCTTCTCCCCCTACTTTTAATAACTAAGGAATCTGAATGTGAAAAGGAACCATGTGACTTTCTTCTCATCTCTTCATTTATAATACTACCTTTAGCCAATTCCATAGTAATAATACCGTTTGCTGCGGAGTCGGACAACGATGTCCTAGAAGTCTCGTAAGAATCCCGTAATGTACCAAGAAGCCATAAACCTTGTATCTCGTCTTCAAACTTAATACACATACCAGCAAGCTAATTAATAACACCCTGAAAAGTGTTCAAATGATCAGTAACAGGAGTTTCATCACTGTATTTCAAGTTTATCAACTGTTTTATCAAGAACAACTTGTTGTTCCCGACCTTCCGAGCATACAACTCTTCAAGCTTGGTCCATAAAGTACGAGCATGAATCTCCCCGCTAATATGGTTCAAAACATTATCATCAACCTACTGCCGAATATACCCACAAACCTTTCTATGCAAAATATTCCACTCCTCATTAGTTTTATCTTCAGGTTTATCGGTAGTGAACACAGACAAATAATAATCCTTCACATAAAGAAGGTCTTCCATCTTGCCTTTCCAAGCATGATACTTAGAACCATTCAAATTCACCATCCTACTTGTATTAGCTTCCATCGTTCAAACAAGTCTTAACCCAAGAACAAGAGCCGAAGCTCTAATACCACTCCATTGGGAAAAACGACCACCTAGCCACGAAAGGTAAACAAAAATGTGGAATTAATCTTCGTTAGGCTAAACTTTTTCCCGACCCGAATGAACCAATGAGGATGCAAAAAAATAGGGTATAATTTAAATGCTAAAAGGGACACAAAATTTTAGCGTGGAAAACCTCTCAAGGCGAGAGTAAAAACAACGGAACTACTAGAGCCGCTTCAAATCCACTATCACCAATAAAGGTAATACAAAGTCTTCTTTAGGTAAAACTAGAGGCATACACAAATCATCATATACTTGGCACAAACTAACATCAAGTATATGGATCAAATACAAAAGAGTGAAGGAGTAAGAGGTACCACCAACAAGAGAATATATCGATCTCTGGAATGTCTCTTATCTTCACCAAAACACCAAAGAAAACTTAGAGCACCAAAACTTCTCTTCGTCTCTCTCTCTCTATTTATCGGCCAAAGAGGAATGAAAACTCCAAAAGTTGTTCACACCTTTTCTTTGATGCGTACTGATGTGCTAAAAGTAGTTATAAAATTATTAACTAAAATTACACTAATCTAGACACTAAGTAATAATTCTAGACTCTTAACCTAACTAAAACTACTAACCGAACCTGTCGACTCTAGTACAGCTAAGTAAGTCCGGATATCGAACCCACAGGACTCTTTAAATTACGTTAACTTGCAAAATTTAGACTTAACTCTAGACACAACTATTTATTTATTATTATTGGGGGGTTTTACTAAAATCTAATATTGAACTAATATTAAATTAATCACTAAGACTTAAAGATGACTTAAACCTAGACTTAATTCAAATGATGACAAGCAACCACCTAGGCTAGAATCCCTAATGTATCAATTATCAATTAGTTGCAAAATGCATGTTATGGAACTGGGATTGTAAAATAGACGCTTAAAAGAAAACCCAAACACGACCTCTGACCATTCTCAAGAAGACACCTATGGATTTCTATTAAATTCTTAAAAACACCAGCTTAAGTAGACTCGCTTACGATCACTAATTATTTTATGACATGTACCTCTATAAGAAATCCTACCTTACAGCGCGAAAATCAAAGGTAGTTTAAAGTATTCACTCGACTAGATAAACAAGGCTGAAAAATCAAATCTAGACGGACTCCTTACGAAGAACTAAATCTAGCAAACTTAAACAACCAAGACTTATCATATAATCTATCACCTCTCAGCTATTTAGATTAGCAGCACACTTAGGCCTATTTGATTTATTAATAATGTTCCTATGGCTTTATTGCAAATCAACCATAAACTAGTAAAAAACACACAGTAGATGACCTAACAGAATCCAATCATATGACAGACAATCACCAAGGAAACTATGAAACAATAAAACTCAACAAACAATCCTAAGCACACATATGCATCGAATAAATAACAAGAAACCTCTTACTTAATCATAAACCATAACAAAAGCAAAGTCCAAACTAAAATCCAACGTTAACAAAAGTTCATCATAAACCTAGGTGGTCTAGGGGTTTAACCAACAACCATACTCAAGAACAAACCAAATAAATAAGGTTCAAAAACAGAATTCAAAAAGAAAACAATAAAATCAAACCGAATAATAATGATGCTTGGCTAAGTAGGTGCTAAACCCAAACACTCTTTGCTTAAACCAATGGCTTTCTATCTCTTTGTTTCTTTCTTTGCGGCTGCCCCTGTGTAGGGTTCTCTTCTAAATAATTCTTTTCTTGAGATATATATATTGGTCTCGTTTCTTTCTTTTGTAATGATATAACCGACCTCAAAAGCCCAAATTTACACAAATCCGCATAACTGTAGTTCAGCCCAAAAATAAATTGATTCTTTTCTTCTTTTTCTTTCATGGCGCACAGCACACTGCTCCGTCTTCATATATGTGACATGAAATTAATTCAAATGAATTTAAAATATTATTTAAAGAATTCCACGTTGATGCATAAAACTCCATTTTGCTAATTGATTGAAATCAACATTATTAAGGTAGTAAATTTTAACATATAATATATATAATTAATCATAATAAATAAGTCCTTTTTTTAATGTTTTTATTTGTCGGTCTCATGTTTAGTAAAAGTGCTCCATTTTAGCTTGTCGTCTTTAGAAACCATTAAACTCACATACGAACCAAATAATAATAATATTCAATAAAAACTTGGCTCAAAAGTATTCAAAATAGTAGGGAATATTTATATAATAATATATATATTTTCGACCATATCACGTACAGTGGATCAAATCAAGAAAGAAAATAATGTTCTCTCTATATAAAATATATATTCTATGTTTTAAGTCGGCCGAAGTAGAGCACCAAAAAAAACCCTTTATTATTTTCTTTCTTGAGTCTCACGCGAATCCCATAAAAAACCCCAGACTTCATTTATTCTTGAAAATAAAGTCACGAAGCCCAAACACAAACACCAGTATTACTTTTGTGGCCTGGTGAGCCTAAGAACTCAACTAAACAAACTTCATACGTATATATTTTTTTCTTTTATTATTAAAACAATAATAATAATGAAACTCATGGAGAATAAATTTTTCGGTTTTTTTATAGACAAAAAATATCCCAACAGTAACTTTTGTGACTTTAATGTGATCTAGAACTTTGGCATCAATACAAAGGTCCTAAAAGATGGTGTACCGCAATTTGTAACATGCACCACCAACACTTAATTTGAAACCAAATTGTCGGTAGACATTTACAATGGTGCAAACAGGGGATGATACTGATTATTAGATGTGGTTCCGGAAGTGGATATAATAATAATGAGAAAAAAAAATAGAAGTAAAAAGAAAACAAAAAACAAGGAACATGGGGGAAAGTTTTTTATTTTTATTTTTATTTTTTCTTTCCTATTCCCACTTGTGATGAATTGTAAGAATAAAGTTTTTAAATTTAAATTACGTATCAATTAAAATATAATTTTGTTTTACTATTCCCACCTGTGATGAATTGTAGGAATACACTTGAACATTAGCAAATTGGCTATTCAATTTAGATGGATTAGGCATATTTCTCTTGTTCTTTATTAATTTTTTTTAAATTTCATCATCGTATCCATTCTTTATATAATTTTAAATCACTATGTTTGTGAACTGTGCTGGTTTTTAGTTTTCAATAATTACGTTTAGTTTTCCTTTTCTGAAGTATTCTCTTATTCTACTATGTCTTGAAAATGGTTAAGTTGCCCCTCTCCAACAAAAATATGATTCTTTAATGCCCCTTTGTATATCAAAGAAAAATGAGCCACTTAGTTATAACATATCTAATAAATATTATTACTAACTTGTGTTCTTGGCCATACAGTTTTTACACACATATCTTTTACAATTTACATTTTGACATCCAAAAAATCCTTGAACATCCAAGAATGATAGGTAATAACTACATATAAATACCACAACATATCAACTCATATTAGACTCGAATATGATGTTGTGAGAACGTATGGAGAGTCCATGAGGGCCCACATTAGCATACTAACCCATGAATATCCCTCACAATATCCAAAACCGCCTCTGGTTGAGATAGTTTAAGTGCATTTTTCTTCATTGTTTTGCGCTCCCCTATATTGCTACTAAACCATCCCGCCACAATTCTAGCCATCTCCCTTGAGCTTCGGGTGAAAACACCCGCCCCGTTATTCACCACATAAGGCACATTTCCCTTTTCCTGTTCATACATTCAACACATAACATTATATACATGCATTCTGGCAGTGGCGGATCTAGGACATAATTTTAGGCGTAGCGCAAAATTTTTTTTGACCATACATTAACGAAAAATATTTGTAACCGTTTAGCACGTATGAGTAGCTGGTTTCGCGTTTCGCACGTATGGGGGCTCTGTAACGCGTTTCGCACTTCCCCAACCTGGTTGCGCACTGCATGTACCGGCGTTAAATTACCAGTTTCGCGGGTCTGGTAATGCATTTCGAGTGTAACGGCGCCCAGTAACGCGTTTCACGCATACAACCACCTTGTTATGCGTTTCACGCATCCCGGGCCTAGTTTAGCATTACGCGCGTCTCCACGCCAGATCACATGTTTAGCGCATACGGGTGCCTGGTTACGCGTTTTGTATCGGCACACGGTAACCCGTTCATGCCTACCTCCAGCCGATTATTTAAGTTGGCTTTTAAGTTTTAGCTAAATTGTATGCTTTTTATCATCTTAGGCTTTTAAAACTTTAAATTGTAAAGTTTTGGGATTTTCTAAATTTTTGAGGGGTAGCGTAATATAATTTTCAGGGGAAACGTAATACACAAAACGTAAACTTTCCACTCCACTAGAAAAGTTGAGGCGCTACCCCTCCTTATAAGGTATGTCCGCCACTGCATTCTGATATAAATTTACCAATCTAAACTCATATCAATGTAATAAACTTGAAGGTATGCATACTTGTCCAGGGATATAGTCGTTGAGGATCAATGGCAGCCCTCTGGTCAACGCCTTGGCAATTGTACTGGGTCCCACATACAAGTTTATTTCAAAAAATTGTCTCAAACGATATTATATGATATAATTCAATGTACCAAAAAAAAACTTAAATAAAAATACTTTGGTTATAATGCAATCACAAGCACCCATCCATTTCTGCATTTGCTTTTCAAATCCTCTAACCTACAACAACAATACATGTAAAAACATATGAATATAGCCTAATAAATGGGCCATAATTTAGATTTTTGGTTGGATACGATTACCTTAACCGGAATCTTCCACTCTAGAGATTCAAGAGATGAAGCCAAAGATTTGTTTTGACCGCATATTATAACCATTTGTCCAAATGGTTTTCCGGTTTCTTGATCAAGTAAAGCTTCTCCAATAGCCTTTGCGGTCTTCTTCACAGGGCCCATCCCTTCACCACCTCCCATTAACAAGACCGCAGGAAGTTTTGGATCCATTTCTAACTCCACCCTTAAGTCATCCTATAACAACAATGTAGAACTCCAAATTAGGCCAAAATAAATTTAAAGTACATAAAGCTACAAATGCAAGAAACAAAGTATCTATATTTGTGTCCCCAACCCCGTACTCCCTTATTAGTGGTTAAGGAATCCAAGATTATGGTCAAAATCACCTATATTGAGATAGTTAAAGATAGTGCAAAAAAGATTTAACCTTTTTGAGGACAGCAAGGGCAAAAGAAGGTCGAATAGGCAAGCCAAACACACGCAATTGGCTTTTGTCAAGGTCGTCTAGTAAAGCTCGCTTTGCTACCTCTTCTGAAGGGCAGTAGCATCTGTCAACCCCGGGATGGAACCTGGTTATGAATGAAGTTGTGAAAAGACACAAAATTGTTATCAAGATTCATTTTGCATACTTGGAAGTTAGTTATGTGGATAAAGTAACTTTAACGTTTACCATGTTCGATGGCATGTGTTAAGATCTGTAATAACTGTCACAAAGATGACTTTCTTGTCTAATCCTTGCCATTTAAGAACCCATAAAGGAATGTGTTGCATAAGAGGATGAACACTGATGATGATATCTGGCTTGTACTCCATTAAACCGGCTTCAACTTCCCTTCAAGTCAAGATTTTGTCAAAACGTAAAAGAATCAGAAATAATAAAATGCCACTAATAAGGTAAAGGAATGTCTTGATTAAGTCATTAAACATAAAAACACCCAAAATGCTATAGTAAGTAGTAAATGATGGAGTTAGTTAATCATGACTGAATTCACATGTGAAAAGATAAAGATAAAAATGAGGTTAAGTTAGGTGGAGTTTAAAATATATGTTTAGTTCATTGGGTAGGGTTATTGTTTAGTTTTTTTCGTTTGTTTAATAGAGTTTGACTCATATTAGGATTGGGTTATTGTGTTAGTATAAATATAGGTCTAGGGTTGGTATATTTGTGTGTCAAGTAAAAGTTAAGTTTATTAACAAAGAATCGAAACCGTGTTAGGCATAAAATATGGTGTTTTAACTGTGAAAAGTTGTCCTTAGAAAACTCAGGGGCTCACAAATACCATGCTAATCAGTGAGATCAGATAAAACACAACATACACATGGCAAGAAGTCTTTATGGTTAAAGGCAAACTAGCTTAATTATCATTACAAACATAGAAGTGATCAATCAATGACGCTGAATTGAAGTTGTAAAAGGAAATAGAAAATAATATACTTGGCATAGAAGGCAGCAAAAGCAGTGAGATACGAGTTATGTATCCAACGAGGGGACGTACTATGAAACGCGACGTTCCAAAGTTGGGCGTGTTTAACCATAACCATGAACTTATATTGATTTTCCATGTCGTTTAATGGCCACCCGGCGTATTCTTTACAAAGATCCTTGATAAATATCTATAAAATGGAAGAAAAAAATTAACATATATGAATCAACATTAAACAAGAAATAGTAAATGATTGTTGAGTTTTCTAACAAATCATTTATTCAAGATTCAACTAAGTTTACAGGTTAGCTCATATAGACCTCAAGGTATTGTTCTTAACAGCATTTTGTTCATTAACCTGAAGAACTCTCTCAACAAGAACATAAACTTTAGTGAACATGATGCATACAATACATAATCAATTTTAAGTAGAACACTGAAAGAATCACTATAATCACTTGCACGTAGCGCTTAAAAAATGTAGTGAGATAGACAAAAGGGGGTGGTTAGTTGGTTATATAACCACCTTAAAAACAATAATTACAAAGGCTTATGTTTTCTTAGAAGTATCTCCTTAAAAACAGTAATTACAAGTGTTTATGCTTTCTTAGAATATTCTACATTAAAACTCTTTTCATATTGAAATCGGATAATCATTAAAAATGTCAAAATAGCATGAATCAAGACTAGTTGCGGCCTATGTCCAAATGTTTGGTCCTAAAACAATTTCACACATTCGTTTTTCCTTAAAAAGGTTCCTTAAGAAATTAAAATAATGGAATTTCTTTCAACTTCTTTTTAATTTGTTGGGTTAGGTTGTACCCCAACAATATCATATATGTCGTATAACTTTTCACATATTATGTGGGCCATATAAGGTTACACGACCCGCATAATATGTGGAAATTGTTATACGTGCCCATATAAAATGAAAAAAGGTTTCATATAGTTGTTATACTAGGTAGTTTGCAAAGATTCGGTCCATATAACTTTACTGAAACTGATTGGTACAGCCATAGCATGGTGTAAAATGTTATGCGACCCGTATAAAACTTACACGGCCGGTATAACCTTATACGATGTGTATCTATAAGAACATACCATTTTTTTCTTTTTAAAGATTTTGAGTGAATAACTAGAAATTGTACCCTGTATTGGTCTCCAAATTCAATCTTGAAAGCATCACGGATGGCCTCGGCGGAGGCACGATGGCCACCGCCGGTATCACTCATCAAAACAAGCACATTTTTTGTTCTTTTTGCTTCACGCTCCACCATCTCCTTGGTGGGAGGCCTGTCCTCATCTTCACATGCCAGCCTATTCCAACTGCCGCCACCGACAAAACCATACGCTCCAATCCTCTCAAACACAGTCTTCAACCGACTGCTTGAAGACTCGGGTGGCCTAACCATTTTCTTCTCATCACACATAAACAGTTCAAGAAAGCCCAAAAAGAATGATTTTTGCTTGAATTTAAGACAACCCCAAAAACAAAAATGAAGAAATATTGCTGATTTTTCTTTGATTTGACGAATGGAGTTCTTGAAAATGGTTAAAAAATGAGGCAACATGCGTATACCTTAAGATTATTTTCAAAGGGAAATGGGTTTGTTTATGTATCACCAACTCGATCGGTCAGTTCTCAGGGTCTTTAAGCCATTGAAGTTCGTTTTCTGTTATAAGAAGGATGAAGTGGAGAGATACTACGTTAATGCTCGTTTGGTGATCTTTTATAACGTTGTTGATGGGCCAGGTCAGGTTTCAGGAGGAATTGGTTATCGGCCGCAAACAGCCGTAGAAGAGGTGCATTTATAGTAACGAACTTGCCTACCTTAATTCGGTGGACTTTAAATTGGTGATGCTAGACATAAACCACCTTAAAATCGGTACGAGGCTATACTGTCCATATAACTTTTGGAAACCACTTACATGCTAAATAAATATGTCGTATAATATGAGGCTTATAAAACAAATTTCTACATCATACGGTTTGCTTGGCTGCCGACATGTCATATCACCGTAAAATTAGTTAGTTTTGGTAAAATTATACAAGCTAGTATAACAATTCGTATGACACCTCATACGGGCGGGCAATAACATAAATTTCGACATATCAAAGGATCCGTATGAGATCTCATGATACGGCAAACATGTTATACGGTTGTATATATGTATATAGTGTGTGAGCTACCTTTTTAAAGCAAGTAATATTAATTGTATAATTGGGCTTGACTCTAATTTGGGTCAGCTTATAACTAGACGAATTGACTCCTTTATTCTTATTTTCTATTAGTTTTGTTATTATTTTTTATAAAGAGGCTCACAATTCAAATTATGAAATTAACAACAAACTCAAATTAATAATAATACCATCTTAATATTTCCAAGAAACTAAAATAGTTTATACGAGTTAACAAACGAGTTACTTATATCAAATCAGCTAGAACTCCGCTTGAACAACTCTTATTTGAATCAACAAGCTCGAACAATTTGGCTGAGTTTCTAACGAGTTTTTTAATGAGCCACGATTCGTAAACTATTTTAACAACGATAACTAATTAAGATAACATGTTTTCATACTTTTTTCTCTAAATATAACAAGTTTCAATATAATATAATATAATATAATATAATATAATATAATATAATATAATATAATATAATATAATAATAATAATAATAATAATAATAATAATAATAATAATAATAATAATAATAAGACATAAACAAGATTATATATTATTTTATCTCAGGATTGAATAGATGTCATCTGTCTGGAACTTGTTACCTAGACATTTATGGCTAACATTTCATGAACGATGGAGTTTCTTATTCTTAATTCCTTTGCCTCAACAAACCATGTGGTTTATGTGGCATTTCTACCCAACAAAACATCAATCATTTCTCCAAAATTCAAAATTGCCTTGGCTTTGGAGGTTTCAAATTTTGTTGTTTACAAGCTATTGTATATTTATGGGTAGTATGGTAAACCAGTCGAGTTTTCAATGATGGGGAGTTCCTTTATTTAATAAAGGAAAGAATATAAACATCATTTTTTATTTATTCATTAATTTAAACTAATGAAAATGAATATATGTCTCATTATTTCATCCGCGCTCGTTTACGTCTTCTTATGCTCTTCATTGAAGTTTCTTTTCGTTCATTTGGATATGTATGTTCGTTTGTGTAATGCACGTATGTTCAACAATGAACCAAGTATAAGTGAAGTATTGCAAAAACCAAATAGCACTTGTTAATCTTATTCATAATAAATAATAGTAACCAAATTTAAGTAGAGAGAGAGAGAGATAAGTATGGCAGAAATTACTTGAAATTGGTTTTGTATTGAATGCTCGTCTATATATGTATGTTGTATATTCATGCAAACACATATTATTATGTTCGTATATGTCCGTTTGTGTTCCTTTAACGTGTTAACAAACAAATGCAATTGAATGATACACGTATTTTATTTATGTTTGTATATATTCGTTTGTGTTCATTTCTTTATGACTCGGCTGCGTTCGTTTAGCATATTAACTAACATTCACGAACAACAAAATTCCCTTACGAAGGGATAAAGGCAAGAAAACCTATCTGTTTTATGTGTTTGATCTATTTGTTTACAACCACTTTATAAGCCAAGGACTTATTACAAACTTTGGGTAAGCTATTTATTTTTCTCAGTATAACTAAAGATATTTATCTTTTAAACTTACACTCGATTAAGGTTATAATTTTTAACATAGATTGTCTTTACATATTAATATCAAAAGTTGGTATAAAAATCGATACACTCGACAAATTAAACAAAAGTAAAATGAAATGTAATGGTCAATATTATTATACTTCCGTGGTAGCTAAAAATAAGTCAATTCAGAACAAGCACATAACGTCTGTTAACAAAACAACTAATTTGCATAAAATTTCTAAGTAACATGCAATTAAAAGACCGGACACGTAATAGATAATACCTAATTGCATTCATTTGCCAATGTGTGCTTATTCTCACCGTCTCTATTGTTAGAGATTTGAAATTTGGCAAAGGACGTTTAGTTGCAGGGCCTATTTGAGAAAATTGACATTACCAAACGAACTTTCAATATATATATATATATATATATATATATTTATATATTAATGTGTGTATGTGTAAGCATCGTTGATCAATGTAACTTTCAATATTGTTAAGAGATTTGAAATTTGACAAAAGACGTTCAGTTGTAGGGCTTATTTGAGAAAATTGACATTGCCAAATGAACTTTCAATATGTATGTGTGTGTGTGTGTGTGTGTGTGTGTGTGTGAGCATTGATGATCAAAGTAAGTTACCTTAACATTTTGCATTACACTATTATAGCAACTTACCTTAACATTTTGAATTAGTGAGTTAATGCTCTTAAGCTTTCTATGAGACCATCTCTTTATGTTAAGTTCCCTGCATCTTTTCTTAAACATTGTCAAACAAACATTCAATTTCTTGGCTGCTTTCGTTATCGGCATCTCGAAACTCCTCTCGATTTCTTCAAACTCCAACTGTCTTGACTATCGGCCACCACCACCAACCGTAGTTGTCTTCACTTCAACACATATCTATTGTCACTAAGCAATGGTAAGTGAGCATCATCCCAACAATTTGACAAGCTTAAATTTGTCAAAAATGGTTCTCAAAGTCACACACAATTGCACGTTTATAATTTTTTTTAATATTTTTAAAGGGTTTTTTTAGTGGTCCAAAATGGTTCTCAAAGTTCTCAATTTGTCAATGGTTCTCTTAGGATCCTTACCCTATATATATATATATATCAACAATAGCAAACGTGCAATTGTGTGTGACTTAATCAAATATACGTGTTACATGCTTACATGTGTTACTATTCATTCATTGGTATTATTCGGAGGGCTCCAATGTATTCCCATGTATTGAGTGCTCATGCTATTGACCAACGCCCGATTTGCTTGGCGACGGTCTACTTACATGTTATTGGTTTGATTTACTTACTGTATTTACAACGATATGCTTATTTACGTTAACATGCAAAACTGGTGATAATCTCACTCAACTTTATGTTGATAAACTCTGTTTTTTACACATATGCAGGTTGCTTGTATTGAAGAATGAAGTTTGGACACTTAGACAAGACCTTAGGATTTAACAAAGAGAATCATTGTTTAAGCTTGCTTGAATCATATTTACTTATTTATTTGGAATATTTTGTTATAATTGGTGTGTGTATTCTTTGAATAAAATAATTAATTAGATATTGTCATTTATATTCATGATAGTATCTTCGAGTTGTGAGCAATTGGATCACGCCCCGGCATTTCTGCCTTAGGTTGGGGTGTGACACCCTGCACCTGGCCCCGACTTCTCACAGCCGGCGTTCACGTCATCGCCCCATTCGCATCTCACGCCAAATGTACTTGCCTTGTGGTAAAAAATAGGATGGGTTGACGGGGGGCACGGGGGTTGTTCTCTCCTGACGTCTTTTGTCATGCTATCTGGCACGCTAATCTGGCACGCTATCTGCATCATCCCCTGCTCCGTGCGCAGCGACCGGCTCCCAACGGGCCGCAACCTGGCGTCGGTGGCGGGATCCAAACGCACCGCGTGATATGTACGTGGAACGTGCTGTGGCAGCGGCTAACAACAAAACAATTAAAATACGTTTAATAAGTAGACAAATTAAAAGAACCGTAAAACGATATTATATTAAAACGTACCTCATGTGTGTCCGGATCCTCAGGCTGATCCCCGCTGGCCCCCTCCCCCATGTCGACAGGCTGATCGACCATACATACCTCTAGTGCCGCGAGCGGGGAGGCTGGACTAAAGGCACCGGGACGTAAGGGGAACGTGCCACCACCCCGGCCACCAGTCGGTCGTACGGGCCGTTGGGCCCGTCGAACGAATGCACAATGTGCATGCCGGTGCAACGGCTGCGGTCCAGCGGCCGTGGAGGGGTCGGTGGGATAACCAAGCCATCCACAAGGGCTCCATGACCCAGAGAGATCGCAAGCTGGGTGACGTACATACCACCCATCAAGGGCCCTCATGCCTACCTGTGGTAATAGTTGGTAAAGTAGTCTACAAACCCCGTAGCAAGGTTGTAGGCTATGCTGATCTGCAGACATCTAAAAAAAAACAGGTCGCGAAGGCTGCAGTGCTCCGCGCCCTAATTGCGACCCGAGATGGACGTCGCAATCAGCTTGTAATATAATATAATATAATTAAGAAGATAAACATACCTAAAGCGTATCGTGGAGTAAACCTTCAGTGTCAGCTCCCGGTGCGCTGATCAAGCCATACTGAAGCACCGGCTCTAGGGCGTATCGTCTGCGACGTACTTAGAGGCGGCGTATAGTGATATACGCCACCTCTGACCTTCCCTGTAAACCTGACGGCCGGAATCCGGTCGTCGTATTTCATTATCATCGTAATCATCATCATATCAACATTATCATCATTCAAAAAAAAATACCTCGTGTCGGTGTCGGTCCACTTGAGGCTCGTGTGGTGTCGTGTCGGTGTTGGTCCGATCGAAGCTCGTGCTCTAGATACTCGGATGCTCAGGTGTAAGGATGCTCGTGTGTTTGTTTAAAATTTGAAAATAATAATAATAATAGGGGCAGATGGGCAGACTCTTCCTTATAAGGGGCCTAATACGCCGCGTATTATTATTATTATTATTTATTATTACTAGTATTTATTATTATTATTTATATTATTAGCATTTATTATTGTTATTATTACTATTATTATTATTATTTATTTATTTATTTATTTATTTATTTATTTATTATTAATATTATTGCTTCTCGTAGTCAGCTCGTTTGGTTAGAGATTTGGATGATGTTGGAGCAAGAAGATATTTGAAATTTGGTAAAGGGCGTTCAATTGCAGGGCTTACTTGGGAAAATTGACAGCATGGGAGGAGAAAGCATTGTTATTTGTATTATTTTCAAACCAACATTGTCAAACAAATTTCAATATGTGTGTGTGTATCTATATATATATGTGCATTGATACATTGTCTTGTATAAATGTGTGTGTGTGAGTGTGTGTGCGTGTCAATACACATACGTTGATACAAATGCTATTACAACTTTTAATCTAGATTAATGGTAGGACCTGTCTTGTGCCAATCCTGGCTTATCTGTTTGTACTCGCTCAAACACTATTCGTAACGTGTTTCCCATTCGAGCACTGCTGGCTACGCATTTCTTTCCCAATTACAGTTTGGCGGTGGCTTTGGGAAATCCCCTTCCAGTTTGATATATATCCAGTGATTACTCCCCAATTAGCGATGCATATAACCGGTGGATTTAGAATCAAGTCAGGACCGATTCTCCACGGGAAATAAGAGTCAGTGTTACTGCCGTGTAGATTGACTAACACACACCCGTATGTCTGAGCAGCCAGGTGCCCGTGAGCGGGTACGCTGAACCAACGATTCTCTGGCACCAGTCTAACCGTGTTGAAGTAATCTAGCCAGGAATGAACCCTATCATACAAACGATCATCCTCTCTATTGAACACGCCCTCCACCACCCTTCGTTCATGTCCAGCTCATTCATAAATCCACACCTAACATCCGGCCAGTATTTCTGATGCCTCCTCAAACCCCCAGCGATGCTCGGAAACCGCAGTTATTGTCTGGGCTTACGTCTTTGATGCCTGAGACGAACGGCTGTGCCCAGCTGTGAATGACCGTATTAAACCTTCCTATCACCAGTACTTGCGCTGGAGAATCCATTAAAGGAAACCCGAGGTGAGCTCCCATACGTTTCGATGCCCTAGGTTGCATATTCGGAATTTTAAATCACGGTTGAGATTGGGACAACGAACTAGATAGCGAGGGGGTGGGTGTTTCTTGTGTGGGCACCTGTGACGAGGAGGGGGTGTAGGAGCTGTGTCTGGGGAGATCTGGAGAGGGTGTGTATGAGCTGTGCCTCGGAGAATCTGGTTTTTTGGGATGCCCCCGAGGATCCTCTCTTTTTTCGGGCTCCTTCTTTTTTCGGGCTCCTTCTCTTCGAGAACAAACTTTTCTTTTTATTACGGTCCTTTATGGACGAAAGCGTATTTCTGATGTCCTGTAGACCTGCTTCATAGTCTGGCTCTTCGTTCTGCAGATAGGCTGGATCAAAATTAAGCCTCTTCCAAAACGGGTCTACATCCTTTATTGGGATACACATGTCGTTAACTATGTATCCCTCCAGCCGACAAGCACACGGCAACCCCGAAGAAGAAAACAAATGGTGGTCGCATGAAACTCCGCCGTCACGCATCTTGTGTATCAAATTATACTCGTTCAGAAGTAGATTCAGAGCCTTAATCGACACCTATTTAGTAGCATTTTTAACCAGGTATGTTGTCGATGTTCTTCCATGACCATGGAATGGGAGTCTTGAAACGATGCACCGATTTCTTTCATCTAACGATTAACAATTTGAAGGACATGCCTCGCATTGGTGTCGAGCGAGTTGTTGGTTCCGTTGAGGTACCTTTTCAGATTGGCGTGCTGGCTCTCAACTCGGTTTGTTGTGTGCTCACCGTAGTTTCACTGTTCGTTGATCCAGCAAGCTACAAACTTGTGTTTGTATAGATCCAACCAGTTGTTACGAATGTATTTCCATACCTTTGAAATAATATAGGGAAACGTTAATAAGACGTCTGTCTAGACTTTTAAAACTGTCAACTGATATGAAAGACTCACCTTCTCTGTCGTACTGTACTAAATGACGTTCCATCACCATGCAACGATTGTCGAACAGTTGTATCGTCGGAGACTGTTACAGGACCTTCCACCGGTACGCGAAGTCCGTCCCCATATCCGTCTTATAAAGACTCTTAAATTTTTTCTTTATGTTCTCAAATATGTGACACCTATATAAATTTTTGGTGGCATTAGGGAAGACTGCATCACATGAGTTCATGAGGGCTTGGTCCGCGTCAGTCAGTATCACGCGTGGCTCTATACAATCATCAAGCATTTCTTTAAGTTTCTCGAGAGGCCAGGTGAAGTTCCTCTGCCATTTCCTGATAAAAAACGTGTGGGCGATTCAAAACGACTGTGATGTTAATGTCACACCGATAAATTGAACCAACGATCAGGCGTACATGTTGGTGTTGTGCGTCGTGTCAATTAACAATAGCTCGGGGAACACACACCACATCTTATACGACTTATTATGATAGAAGAAAATATCCTCCATCCTGTCGTTGATTGCATTCTCCCGGTTATAGTACGCGAAACTGTTGGCATGGAGAAAGTTCTTCAACACCTACATTGGATGAAATAAAACTTTAATAAATATTACAAGCACCTCCTCCGTACAGTAAAACTAGGAAGGTTTTCAACTACCTTCATAGGGGTATCGCCAACAAACTCATGACTTCTAAGCTTACTCGTGTAGTTGTATATGTCCTTGAGTTTGGGTTGGGAACTGGGAAACTATCCGGCCACGACTGCTTGGATTTGAAGGGTCTTCACGCCGTTCCGGTGTAAATTCGCAACCAGATCCAGATGTTCGCTGGTAATTTTTCTCAGCTCAGCACACCCCTCCTTGAATTCAACGGGATCGTGGTTGTGAGTCTTGTTTACCACTTCAACCCTCCAATATGCACCTCTCGAGTCGTACCTGCCTAGGATCTTAAACGGACAACAGTTTTAATGCTGCCGGTACGTCTCATCGTGTCCTTTATTTTCGGTTCTCCTCCACGATTGCATGCAAGGTCCACACCGTTTTTCCTTGACCGTTGGACCACAACAACACACCCATGCTCCCGTCCTCTATTTTGACCCATTGCTCCAACTCCTGGCGGGTCTCAAAAATCTGAAACAGTTTTACATTATTTATTAAATAACGTACAAATAAATAATATTAACTTAAACAAAACACACGGCGTCTTACATCATCAGTTTTATATGAAACTGTCAACTCGCGTATGTAGTCATTATCGTAATCATCTTCGTTATTTGGGTTTACCCTAACATCCTCATCATCATTGTCATTTAGGTTTACCCCAGCATGCTCGTTTCGCCCGTGGCATGATGAAGACCGAGTTCCATAAAACGGATCATTTACTACTGGTATCTGATACGATGAAGAAGACTGACCTCCATAATCCGACCCACAACAGGCGACTGGTACGACGACTAACTATCGTAAACACCAGGTAACTGACCTCCATAATCCGACACGAAATACTCCTAACATACATAAGTTAGAAATCAAACAACAGCATTAATAATAATATTAAAATTATAATAATATAATAATATGTTTAAAATAATAATATTTTAATAATAATAATATTATAATAATAATCATAGTATTCATAATATTAATATAACAATAATATAATAATAATATTTAATAGCAATAATATTTTAATAATAATATTAATATTTTAATAATAATACTAGTAATACTATAATAAAACAAATTAACAATAACGGTAATAGTACGGGAAACCTGGTTCAAATTTCTTAGGCCCTAGGAGCTAGGGTTACCGTAAACCTGTTAAGGCTGAATATTGTAAGTGCACGGATTTGGTGTCAGCAGCTGTTCGAATAGGCTAGGGGTAGTTTAGTCTTTACACTTAATGTATAAAGGCTCATTCACTAAGGATGTTTAGCGAATGAGGCCTCATTCGTTAAGACTAGGCTCATTTATTAAGTTAGGAGCCCATTCGTTACTATAGTGTAACGAATGGCAGCTCATTCGTTAAGGTATACCCATTCACTAAGGGTGTTTAGTGAATGGGGCTATGGAATGACTTATTCATTATGAATGTTAATGAATGAGAAGGCTCATTCGTTACTACAATGTAACGAATGAGACCAGCCTATAAATAGGCCTTCCATAGTAGTTTAGCATAGAGATCTGTGCCATATTTATACATTGTAATGTTATGCTGCCGGATTCTCTCTAGATCCTTAATGTATTCATACTCCACATTAATGTATTGATTCTTAATGTATTGAACACGACCTTAACGTATCGATTTGCGACTAGATTCCTGGCTCGTAAACGTTCGTGTAACGTTTTTACAATTGGTATAAGAGCCAGAGGTTGCTCGTGATATGTCCAGTTCGTGTTCATCGGAGTTAACGTACTGTTTTGATCATATTTAAACCAAATCAGAGATTGAATGTTGAATTTGGTGATGAATTTGTGTTCAGAATGTAATTCCGAAGCTATGTAATGTATTGCAATGGTTAATTTGTAATTAGATTGGAATCTGCCATGGATGCCATGGTTGAAGCTTTCAAGTTGCAGAGCTTAATTGATGATGATTCGGAATATTAATGATGAATTTGATGTTTGAATCGTGATCGTAATGTAAATCCGAGTCTTCATGTTGATTTTGGGGGATTAATTTGAAGATTTGATGTATCTCCCATTGAAGAAGCTTGAAGATATGCGTTTTTCTGGTGGTTGTAACCGTTTTTTTTCTGGCGAGATTCTGTTTTCCGGCTACAGTAACCAGTTAACGACTCATTCGTTAACTTAAGTACTCATTCGTTACGGAAGTTTCGAGAATGAGTGATTCGTTAAAGGTTTAACGAATGTGAGATTCATTCGTGATGTGTGCTTATTCGTTTTGGAGTTCATTCGTTACAAAGATATGGACTTATTCGTTATATGTACTCATTCGTTATTATTTTTCTGACTTTCGTCAGTTTCATAGCGAATGAGGAACAACGAATAAATCCTATTCATTCACTGTTACAAATGAGAGAGGTTTAACAAATGACACCTATTCATTTAAATGTAACGAATGAGGAGTGATGTCAGACAAATGAGATAACGTATGAGGATGATGTTTAAAAAAAGAGTATTTTCGGAAAATTATCTTAAACGAAATTTTTTAGGGATAATTTAAATATGCGGGATACTTTTCTGGTAAAAAATTGGAGACATATTTTCCGGCCGACTTTTCACGCATATAGAGGGGCCGAGGTGGAGTAACCGATTAAGTTAACGAGACATTTATTGAATATTTTCGAAGATTTGTTCAAGACCTTACCTAATTTGTCAAAAAAAGGGGGAGATAAAACTTTCAAGGAGTTTATTCGATTGGTATCTTCCTACCTTCGTAAGGATTTCTTGAAAAATTACTCCAATTCGGGTGGTAATTCATGTTTGCAAAGCTATGTTTGACCGAGTTCAAGACTGTGTTTGTTCTTCGATTGTGGATTGATTTGTTCAAGATTGAAACCTGACTATGTGGGATACGAGTGTCTGTCCAATTGCTTCTTTCTGAGGGACTTTGATCCTGACTATGTTGGCTACGAATATTCGGCGGATTGCTTCTGTTGAAGGGGACAATTCTTGAATGGGTTGATCTGATTGAGGAATATCCTAGTCTTGTCATCTGATTGAAGAATATGATCGTTCGGGATTGATTAACGAAGGTTGGAACTCTGAATCATATACCCAAAGCATTAGTGCATCCAAGCGTATTGGTTTCCGAAGAGCTTCAAAGAGTTATATTTTGAGATAGATGTTATCGAGAGAGTGAAGACTTAAGTGAAAGATGTTGAGTGATTGGGTTGTTCATGAAGATGTGTGACGAGGTTAGACGTAAAGATATTTTTACTTTACCGGTGCGACAGATAGCTGATGATATGCAGTTAAAGTATGATCGTATGATCGAACCATATCATATGCCAGTTGGATGATCGGAATGATCACCTGGACATGCTGATTTGAGAGGGAGATCTGATACGAGTAGCTACAAGTTGTTGGTTTGCTTACAAATAGTTATATTTTGTCTGCATGCACAAGCCCGAGAAGCATCAACCAAGGGGAGGTTGGCTGTACGGCTGATGATATGCAGTTAAAGTATTCACGGTTAAAGTATTCGACTTTAACGTATTCGTCGTTAAAGTATTGGATGCTAAAGTATTGAAGACTAAAGTATTGGACTCTAAAGTATTGAAGACTAAAGTGTTGGATGCTATAGTATTGGAAAGCATTCGACAGCTACGGACAAGGGGGAGTCTGTAAGTGCACGGATTTGGTGTCCGCAGCTGTTTGAATAGGCTAGGGGTAATTTAGTCTTTACACTTAATGTATAAAGGCTCATTCGCTAAGGATGTTTAGCGAATGAGGCCTCATTCGTTAAGACTAGGCTCATCTATTAAGTTTGGAGCCCATTCGTTACTATAGTGTAACGAATGGCAGCTCATTCGTTAAGGTATACCCATTCGCTAAGGGTGTTTAGCAAATGGGGCTATGGAATGACTTATTCGTTATGAATGTTAACGAATGAGAAGGCTCATTCGTTACTACAATGTAACGAATGAGACTAGCCTATAAATAGGCCTTCCATAGTAGTTTAGCATAGAGATCTGTGCCATATTTATACATTGTAACGTTATGCTGTCGGATTCTCTCTAGATCCTTAATGTATTCATACTCCACATTAATGTATTGATTCTTAATGTATTGAACACGACCTTAACGTATCGATTTGCGACTAGATTCCTGGCTCGTAAATGTTCGTATAACGTTTTTACAAATATAATAACCGATTTGCTCCTAACAAAACGTAATGTAGCATGCCTTAGTTAAAAAGACAACTAACAACTTCATACTAAATAAATATATATAACGAAGCCTAGTCCAATTTGGTAAACCCGACAAGTTAGCCTGACCGTAAGGTTGTTCAGGCTGAATATCATAGCCGACATACTCCTAACAAAACGTAATGAAGTTTTTCTTAGTTAAAAAAGCAACAAACGACTTCATACTAAATAAATACGAAACGAAACCTGGTTCAAGTCCGGTAACCACGACGTGCTGGGCTGATCGTTAACGGCATAACTCGGCTCCTACTCGTTTGACTCTGGAAATAAATGATTGAACCAAGACATTTTGTGTATATGTTACAAGTTATATTGTTGTGTGAATGTTTCAGCCGAGAACCCAAACGAATTGTATGTATATATAATATTAAAAAGAAAGGAGGGGGAAGGAGGGGGAGCCGGGCTCCAATAATTCAAAAGTATCAATAAGCCGCATATAGGTCTATATGTGGTGTATTATAGTACGATTTGACAGCAGTATGCAGGCTAGGTTGTCAAATTCCCTAATACGCCGTGTATAGCCTTATACGCGACGTATTAGGGGGTGTTGTGGGTGTCCACAGCAAACCGTTCTTTTTATCCTAATTTGGATAGTGGTAGAATTTTGATGGCTGGCCGTATCTTTTAAAAATTTTTAAGACATCTAAAATGTGAGTATCACAATATAAAAACATCAACAATAAAAGATCATAGGTCAGAAAATGATCACCATCAACCTTTCATAATGCCATGCATCTAAAAACTTTGTTAAGCCTTTACCAACTCAACCCTATTAGGCTATTACTGTATATATAAAAACTCGGTCTTCACCAACTCGAATAAGCTATCATTTCTAAACGTTACTACCAACTCACATGGTTTCTAGATCTTAGTTATCCAAAAGGGGAAACTACAAGTCTATAAGTTTGATTATTCGAAGCGTCTATGTTTTTCACCAAATTTTAGGAAAGGTGTATTTTTACGACTTGCATTAATAATAAATAATAAGAGTTCATCATCGGCCTTGATGCTAAATATCAAGTGAACAGGTGAAATCATTGACTCCGTGTGCAGGACCGACTTTGAGAATTTAGAATTTATGTACTTCGGTCGAACCGAAATAAAAAGGCCCATAAACCCTAACAAGTAACAAAATATATAACATATAAGCTAATTTTTAAACGACATTAAAGTTATAAAAATAAAAGAAAAAAATATAGTAATAAAGCCAAATACAATAATATCTATGGCTAATCGATGATTCGTGAAGCTCTCCTAACATTCTTGACAGTAAATTGTTTGATCGCCTATTCGCAGTTTATATTATCTATGATTTCGCTTTCATTATCTATCATCGTCAATCAATCAAGTCTTTTCTGGGATATTGTGGATCGTAAGTAAGATTTTAACAACTTCAACTTCGAAAAATTTCTTTCTGCAGATGCCACCATAATTGGAATAGTTAAAAACATTCGATATGCAATCCTTGCATTTGGAAAATTTTCTTGGGTCTCGTTCAAATTCTTCAAGACTTCAATAGGGCTTATAAATTTCATGGTACACAATGTGTCTAATGAGCGTAACTCCATATAAAGTTCATCGCCATCAATATCCGATCTTCCTTCAAGTTTGAGTGCATTTTCAAGAAAATTACAATATAACTTAAGATCTTCATCGTCAATTCCCCTCAAGTTAAGTGGATACAAAAAACCAAATAATTTCTTATAATTTTTGAATTGATCAAATCTTGTCTCAACAGAAGTAACAGCTTGATCAATAATATATAAAAAAATTACTTTACAATTCTCTTTAGGAGTAAATGAAGGTTTTTTGGCTACTTGAACTCTCATCACTTTGTTTTTTCCTTTTACTTATAGATTTTAGTTTAATGGTTTAGACCCAATAACCTAACGTTTACCATATGGACTATAAATCAAAATTAATTTTGGGCCCATTAATTTGTAAATGATCAAAATCAATTATATCACATTATATATATATATATATAATTTGTGCCCCCGAAAAAAAGGTACCCTGGACGAGGGTACGGTTCGCACACCTCTTAGGCCGGTCATGTCCGTGTGTGTCAACAACATATCACCAGGCATGAACGGAACCATTGAAAACCTCTAATATATCAATTATATTACATTATATATATATATATATATATATATATATATATATATATATATATATATATATATATATATAATTTGTGCCACCGAAAAAAAAGTACCCTGGACGAGGTGCGGTTCGCACACCTCTTAGGCCGGTCATGTCCGTGTGTGTCAACAACATATCACCAGGCATGAACGGAACCATTGAAAACCTCTAATATATTTCTGTATAATAGGTAGACTCGTATATTACAACCAATGAGACACTAAAATGGCTATCAAATGTAAAACACGTGACTCTTATAAAATAAGTACATGCTATTTAGTCGGCTAAAAATTAGGCCCGTTATTAACCTGCTAACTAATTATTTATCTCAAAGTGAAAAATTACAACATATTGGTAGCTAACCGTGATACAAGTTGCGTTGCAACCCCATTTTGTAAATCAAATCTGATTCTAACAAAGTTTTGGATCATAGAAGCCGAAACTTCTGGAGATAGAAACCCAAACGTACCAAACGCAAAGGGACGCATTGATTTTCTAAACAAACTTTCTCATGTTTAGCCACTTTATCAAATTCCAACGCATCCTCACTCGAAACGCATTGTTCCTGAGCCTCACAATAGGGGACACACCTGTAAGGTCCACACAAGCGTGTTCCCCCCGCCTACCCAAACACGAGAATATCGGCTAGTCGAAGAATAGACCTTCCTTCAAGCGGATCCGTCAAAAGTTCACAGCAGCCTATATTTCAGCAAAAATTGCTGCCCGTTGAAGAATATCACATAGAACATCATTGAACAATTCATGTATGTATTTAAATCCTGGAGGCTCCTTGCAATGAATAATAGACTCACTAAAAGAATCCAAAAAAGCCTTATGGCACACTAGGAAGGGCTCATCATGCGGTAAAAAAGGGCTCATTAGCCTCTATGAAAAGACAATTCGGTACTTCAAAATTGACATATGCTAATCCAAGCCTTCAATGGGGACGACCTTCAGGAGAGGCATCGCCCAAGGAGCCTGGATACATTCATGCATCACTTTTGGTGAGGGGATAAATCAAACTTTACTCCCAAGCTTTAAACGATTCCACTAAATATGTCACTCGCCAAAGCATGTTGGGCTTTAGCGCGCGGGTTTCTGTTTTAGAGAAACTACTAAGATCGAAATCGGGAAGGAACATGCATAAGTGATTCATCGCATGCCCATATTTAGAGTCAAACCCGCCAATACCACAACCCCGAAGAATGTGGTCAAGGAAAGCCCAAAATTTGTGCCCTAGAACCCACAAAAGCATATGTAGATACATCTTCAGTAGAATATAAGCCAAAACCTCTAAAATGTGTTAAAAGCTGTAACATCTCGGATTTTTCGTGTTTGTATTTGTTTATGTTTAAACTGATTTGGGAATGTAATTTGGATCTTTCAAACTATTTAAAACTTGTATTTATTGGTATTTAACTTATTTTATAATTTCATAACTTTCAATCATGCCAAATAGTCCTTAAAAACTTTCAAAATTGCTTAAAATGGCTAAAAAATGCATTTTCGGAACTACAGGGAATAATTTTGCCAACTCTTTACTATTTTTTATTAAATTAACGAAATATAAACTACAAGATATGTTATTTCCGATCCCAAGTTGTTTTCTTGATGTCCAAGTCGAATTAATTTAGTTATTGTACCTGATTTTCTCATTAATAGCTTATTTCGTTTCCTAATCGAGTGGATTACTTCATAAACAAGTTAATATTCATTATACTTAATCAAAACACATCTTTAAACCCTAAAAAATACTGAAAACATCAGCTACCATCCCTTAATCTTGAAATCCACCTTCTCCTTTATCCATTTCACAAAGATTGTTCAAGTTCTTTTATCAACAGTTTGACTTTGATGTTCAAGACCACTTTGATCTAAATTATCTTTTGTTCCATTCATCGTTCGGGTAAGTTGTCTTCATGAAAAATGTTGGTTTATATCTAAATAACAAAATACCTCAATCAATTTTGCTGATTGATGGGGTTTTTTTTTGGTCAATTGCTTTCCGACCCATTTAAGGACATAAAAGTCAATTTTAGTGATTTTTCAATTACTATATATTTCGATCGGAATTAGCTTTTGGTCTAGAAGACTTTTAGTTTTATCTCGAGATTTTGAGTGTACTGAGCAAAACTCGACTTCTAACTCGCTGATCAGATTCTAGTCAATACCAGCTCGCTTATTTACTGAAGATCTCATAACCAGAGTTCTAGATATCCGTTTGGATTGATTCCAGTGGCTATGTTCTAAGTTTTGACTTTATTTTATTTTGTGTAAGTGTCATGCCTGTTTGGATCAGAAAACTTGTCACGTTAACTTTGTTCGTTTATTCTCTCTCTCGGTTTATTCGATTAATCGTCATGGTGAGATGTCATTCCCCACTTTTTACAGCTTTTAAATGTTTTAGGGACACTTGCGTACTTATCAGTATTTACATATATATATTATTCGCACTAGAAAACTGTGAATGTTACGTACTATCAATTGAATGCTAATTGCTTAATTGTTTAACTGTTTACTTGATCGCATTCGGAGAGGTCCATCATAATCAGATTAAGGTATGATCATACGTCGTCCTAGTAGCCAAAACCCGATTTGCAAGGAAATGGTCAACCGACACCCTTATTTGAAATTGTTTTGTCATAGTAGCCATAGCCTGTGTTTGAGAGGCATGGTCAACTGACACCTTTTATTTGCTCATGGTTTGATTGATTTATACTCACAATATCAGTTTCGCTCATTTTATTTATATATTATTATTTATGTAAACACTGGTGACTTTTATCACCCAACCTCGTGTTAAAATATCTATATTATTTTGTATGCATTTGCAGGTTATCATTTTGTTTGAAGTAAAGATGAAGAAACATGTAGAGAGAGATTAGTTAATGAAATAAAAGATATTTGTGTACTATTTTTATTTTGGTAATTCTTTAAACTTTGTGTATTAGATTGAAATTTTGAAATAAATAAATAAATAGATATTGTCATATTTAAATTGTATGATAGTACCTTGTGAGCTGTGAACAAACGGTTCGCACCCCGGCATTTCCGCCTTAGGTTGGGGTGTGACAAAAGCGATGCCAACCTTCATTGAAAATACCCAAAGAAAGGGCCTCCACAAACCACAATACCCTCTATCGCCCGGAAGGCCATTATAAAAATAGAAACAGCTTCCTTTACATATACAGGCTGGCACGTTTTGATGCCGAACAACAGCTTTGCGACTCCCATATAAGAGCGGAGCAAAAACAGCTTGCATTGGGGGCCTTGCAAACGTGGGAGACAACTCATTATATCTACAACATGGTATGTCCTTTTCACAGCCAAGCTACTAATAAACCCCGCATCCTGATTAACAGCGCCGCAAGGAGTTTCACGCCTAAACTGGCCTTCCAATGTTGGGAGGGAACAAACCGTGTTGCAACTTCACCTCATGGCACGATTGCCAAAAATATTATGTTATTTTGATGTTAAGTACTAAACCCAATCGGGGCCCATCAGCCCTAATAATATCCTAGTCTTTAGCCACCCTGTTAGTGTCACCGATAATCGTACCATCATTCAAGTACCAAACATGAAACATAAGCTTGCAACCATCCCTTATCTAGTGAATGAGTAGATACAAAACTAATGAAAAAGGAGAGGCCCCAAAGGGTCCCCTAGCTGAGTCCCCGTGGTGGACCAATTATGGTCTTCACCCACATGTAACCTAGCTGACTAACGATATAAAATCCATCTATAAAAAAAATGGACGGGCATCAGGTTCAAACCACATGTAGGAGGGCCATCCTATCCAACATGTTGAAGGCATTAGAGAAATCAACAGTAAGCATAGCCAACGTCTCATCCGAGTGAAGCTCATTTAAGAGACTAACCTCTTCCAAAGCACACATACGGACATAGGTCGAATCCCATAGTCTGGTTTAAGTAACAACATGAGGAGGCAGATGTAACAAACTCTGCCAAGGCCCTAAGGCACCTCCCTCACAAACATAAGTTAACCACAACATAAATAGCTTTTAGTAGGGATTACTCTATAGAATAATAACCATGTTTTGGAATTCTTCCAATCAGGTCACTCATAAAATATTTTATTCCTATCAGGTTACTAAAGTTTTCTTTGTGTTCATCATAGATATTTTACTATGATAGCAAGTTATCTAGTTTTTTTTTTAATTTTTAAATATTTTGACATTGCATAATGTTTTTTAAAAAAATTAGTTAAAATTGAGAAAAATTGCAAAGAGAAAAAAAAGAAAAAAAAATGTAGGAATTAACCTTTTTTTTAAGTTACGGTTTTTATAAGAAACCACATCCTTTTAGAAAAATTTGAAAAAACACTTAGGTGATATTAAATATTGACATGCTACTGGTAATTGAGCGCCAACTAAAGTAGAAATTTTATGATTAACTAGTCAATTTCTTTTTATGATAAAATAATTTTATGTTCCTAAGTTTTTTGTATGGAAGCGATTAATAATTTTACTATTAAATATTTTAATATAACCTAAGTATTTTTTTTAAAATTTTTCTAAAAGAATTGGTGGTTTCTTATAAGCATAACTTAAAAAAAAGTGATTTCTTACATTTTCTTTTTCAAATTTTCAGATTTTTTTTTTCAATTTTTCGCAACTTAAAAATTATTTTTATCAATTTTTACTAGTTTTTTCACTTTTTAAAAAATATTATGCAATGTCGAAATATTTTAAAGTAAAAAAAAATTGAAAACCTGCTATTTAGATAAAATATATAGGATTGGAACACAAGAAAAATTTAGTGACCCGATTGGAACAAAATATCTTACGAGTGAACTGATCGGAACAGTTCCAAAAATTGGTTACTATTCTTTAGGGTAATCCCCTTTTAGTAACCCAACAGCGGTTTCAGACCCCTTGCCACATAAAGCATCCAAAATGTGTTGGGCTGTCAACCTGTCTCGCCCACACGAAGTTCCTTTGGGGAAGGATTTAATGTACCCAAGCACACTATCAGCATCCACAACAACAGGAGAATTAGAAAGCAATGAGACATTCATTATAAGAGGGGACGTAGTGGGATGCTTAGCCACCAACACATTTAAAGTATCCTTACCAAAAGGAGCAACCCTAGAAAAGCATAATATCTTAACCGTGGCAGTGAAATAAACGTCTGCAACTTTCTTCAATCATTGTATAACATTAGTGCATACGACAGAGTTTTTAGACCAGCGAACAAACTCACTGTGACAAGAGGCATTCCCGAGGAGTTGAGCAAAAAGCGAAAAAAAAGCGTATTGAAATCATCTACATTACCCCAAGCTTCCAGTGATTTCTAACTATTATGACATATAAATGACATCCTGTAGAAACTGATTTAGCCTGATCCAGGATCTAGTCTTTGGATATGAACACACATATCATGATTATGTTAATTTCTTGTAAGGATTACGTTAGTGAAGGAATGAACAAGACCGAGAGTGAATTTTGGCAGAGTAATAGTGTATGATACTTTAGAAATGTCAATCGTTAAAGAACAAATAGATACATAGGTTTATAGGAGACGAACTCATTCGTTAGACATGCCTAACGAATGAGTGCTCCATTCGCTATGCCATTCGTTATATAAACCATAACGAATGGCTTACATACGTTACCTATCATACATTATTCATTCGTTAAACAGACTTTAACGAATAAGACAAAATCACGCGGACTCATTCGTTATTATAGCTCTAACGAATGGGTCTTACATTATTTACATTAATAACCCCTATGCATTAAACTAACGACAAAATACGTTATACAAAGACCGAGACGCTCAAACAATACACTAACAAACTCCCCCTCGTATTGAGCTCTTTGTATCTTCAATATTTTACGGCTTGAATCTGTTGTCTTCCAGTCGGCACAACTACGAATTCCAATGGCGTTATATACTCGAACAACCCTTTGAAATTGCATAGCCTGCTCGTTGTCTTTAACGTTCGCCCATTTGATCCAGTTCTTGAATAATACCTCGTTGTTGGACTGAGACAGATTGACTAGCCACATGGGATCTAATACTCGAATAAACTCCGTCTTCAGCCTTGATCCGAAAACAATAACCGCCTCACCGGTTCTGCTGTCGTAGTAACACCTGTTAAACTTCTTGTATATACTTTGGGAAGAAGTTTTTACAGGAACTTTCGTTAACATCCGAGGTGGTTTAACCTTAAGCACAAGTTCCTCCAACCCGTACGCTGATCAGCAATATGTTTGAAGTATTGCAAACCGCGTTCCCATTTGAAAATGCATACTTTAAGCATTGGTTCGTACATCCACGAAATTATATCACTCTTCACCATTTTGACAGCAACGAACTTCTTCATTTGGTATGCTGATTATCGAGCCTTCGATTGTTGATAATCTTCTTTTTTTGCATATCGTAGGGATTCGATCATCTTGTTCATCTTCTTCATGTTGTGTGTAAACATACTATCCAAAGTCTGTTGTGGTTCGTTCTCCGATACTTTATCTTTGCCTTTCACCTTCTCTTTCTTCTTTTGTAAACATTCTTCAGCTGCTTGTTAGTGTTATGTTGTAAAGAACGGAATCCCTTCATTAGAGTTTCCTTGCGTATATAAGTTAGGGTATTCCTTAGCTGTCAGGTCCTCCATCTCGACATCATCATAATCAAAGTTAGTATTCCACGAAGGAACACTATTATCAAAACGTTCCTAGTTCGTATCAATAACCTCCACATCTCCTCCTTCTCCAACTCATCCATCGCTTCTTTGTTTAAGTTAAAAAGCAAAGCAATTTGTTCTTTTGTCAATGAGTGATCAACAAACTCGCCTTCTTCTATTTCATTAGCATCAACCATGCTACGTACAACCACATCTTCATCAACAAATAGCAACATTCTTACTTTCAACGTGTTGACTGGTTGCCCCTCAATAGCATCATGATATACCACCATATTTTTTCATGAATTGGCAGGCATATAACCAAATCTTGAGGGACCTGGTTACTTATCTACGTCTCTTGCCTCAGGATCTTTATCTTGATCATCATCCTTTAACTTCTTCAAAAAATCTTCTTTAAAAGTAAGCTGGAGGATGATCTCGTCCTATTTTACAATCTTCTCCCCCAGAGAAGCAAAAAGAGCTTTCAACTCTTTGTTCTCCTTCTGCAGATATTGTAACCCCCTCATCATACGTGTCTGATCCGCCTTCATTGTTTCAGAAACTGTCTATCCACAACAATCTAAGTTTCCTGAATATGGATTAGATTCTGCAACTGAAACATCTGATGCTGAACTGGCAGGCTATAGAAGTTTGGTTGGACTGGCTACATAGGGCCCTCGGGTCTGTTGAATGATAAAAATGAGAAATATGGCCTCTTCATCTGCATTACAGGTATAGATGGACTCGTAGTAACCAGAGTTTGATGTGGAGACGGAAGAGGAGATAACATAAATCTTGGAATTTGCATGAAGCATAGATTTATGGAAGCAGTTGTCATAGCTGTAACCACTAGTGTACTCGGAGTAGTAGCAGCCGGGGCAGAAGAAAGATCAACAGGAAAGGATGTAGCAATAAAAGTCATTGCCTGTTGTGGATCTCTTATAAATATGCCAGAACCTCTTTTGGATCTTTTAGGCTTTGGCTCATCATCAGTAGCAATCGCTTTGCTCTTAGCCTTTTCCTTCCTCTTCTGTGCAACCGCACCACCATAACCACCTTGTCCACCGTCGTTCCCACCGTCATTACAATCATCATCACCAACACCGCTACCATCATGCTCTGAGTCAGAATCATCGTGTATCCGGTGATCATTAGGTTGAGCCTCATACCTCTCGTTAGCCAATGACCAATCAAACGCTTAAACCTTGGCCAGGTATGCTCCGTCTGACCCCTATAAGTCCGAATCCTCTTCATCGTTTCCTCATTCATGTGATCAAGCAGAATGAGGTCTTCTAACAGTTCTGGGTCCTTAACTAAGTCAAGTTTCAAGAGGCTTATGATCATCTGTAGGAAGCAATGATACATTAAGAACTTGTTGTTTCTCATAGAGCAGTTCTCTTTCAGATGGTAAAACACCATTTCAGAGAAGTTAAATGGTTTATTAACTACTAGAGAGACAAAGGCATATGGTAACATAAACCTGCACTCATCAAACCCGTAAGAGATACTTGTATTGTTCATGTATTATTCACACAAATTCGCCTTATTGTACATCGATCTGTCTAAGTCACCCTTATACTTTAACCGTCTGAATAACCCCTTAATTAACTCTTTTTCAAACTTCTAAACATCATCCATTGTATCTCCAAATCATAACACCGTCCATATCACATATGTGCCAATAATAATCTCCTTCCCTTGAACTATAACCATGATATGATTCTCACCAGCAACATATCTTGCCGTTGCCCAGAATGTCCTAATGATACTATAATGAACCGGTAAATTCGTCGAAATGGCCCAGTAGATTCTTGAATGATGTAAAAATGTAATAACATCTCCAAAAATACCAAGCCCGAAAACGTTCTTCCCTATGAAGACACAGATATTGTGCTTCTTATGAGCAACTAACTCAGCTATTTGTAAAGACGAACATGTTAAAATTTGAAAGATAGTTGGAAAATGTCACAAATACCCTTATTCGTTATAAAATGAATCATATTCGTTAAGAAAACTAACGAATAGACTTATTTATTGACGAACGAATTTAAAAGAGGTAGTCATTCGTTAAAAATGTGTAACGAGTGCTATCATTCGTTAAAAAACTTTTAACGAATTGCCCATTTGTTAAGTACATCTAGCGAATAGCTTTCATTCGTATCAAAAGTCAACGAATGTGATCATTCGTTAATCCAGATACACGAATGAGGTCATTCGTTATCCAGATAAACAAATGAGAAATACTTTAGTGACGAGTGGACGTATTTGACTTATAAAGTGACGGTCAAAATTAAGATGAATATCGGAAGTCAAAAAACTCAATTTCAAAATCTTAAATCAATCTATACTCAACCAAATACTTTAAATCTGGGTTTATTATCATTGATATATCATCGATAGCCTTTTAACCATTTTGGATTTTAGTTTAAGTTATCATAATGGGTTCAATTTGTTCATTTAACGTTTCGATAATTGTATCATTGTTGAAAACCCCTTTAATCTGAATCAAAACCTAATTAAACAAACTCAGACTGTCTTCTATACCTTATCAACAATAATCGATCAAATTCAGGGTTTTAGAATTCTAGGAAATTTTGCAAGAGTTTTGTTTGTTTTTGCGAATATCGAGAGAGAAAGTATGCGAACGAATGGTTTCCCGTTCGTTTATTAGGGTGTACATATCCTTGTCAATAATTGCACATTTTCCAAGACTAACGAATCGTCTTTGTTAACTTAATTAACGAATAGCATCTCATTCGTTAAAGATTTAACGCATACCCTTTATTCGTCACTCATTCGCTATGTGTAATAATGAATAAGTCTTCATTCATTAACTGGTTAACGAGTAAGGGTTCATTCGTTAATCGAATTAACGAAAAAGTTATCATTCGTTATTATAGAGCGGAAGCAAATGCAACTTGTTAACGAAAGAGCTTCATTCGTTAAGAATAAGTAGCGAATGATTCTTCATTCGTTATCATTCACAACGAATAGATGATTACATTAATGAGTGAGGAGATTAACCCTTAAATCCCCGTAAAATGCTTAACTTAAACATCAAAAAATCATTTGATGCCGCTAATACTTTAAAATTTTACTTTAACAGTCGTAAGTTGACTGATTAACTTAACGTTTTAATTTAAAGCAAAAATTCTTTAAAATACTTTAAAATCTTAACTTAAAACGTGAGTGAAATCTTTTTCTTTTTCAAATTTTAAATTTTCATAGCTCGGGTAATCGAAAATAAAGCAGAATGTAAAATGTTTTGTTTTCTAATTTTTCTAAATTTTACATCAAAACACACCAAAACTATTTTTTATTTTTCAATTTTAAAAAGGATTTAAAAACGAAAATCAAATCAAATCAAATCAAAGTACAATAAGCAGTACATATTTTTGTGAGTTTAAGTAGGGAGTCATATTGACTTATAACGTCCTAAACATCATTTCAATTTTAACCTTATTATACACATAATCCAATGATGATTGTAGATATAGTTGTCCGCTTAATACTTTACACAAATCTTTGAGTAGCTTTACGATACATATTAAAGTTCAATTAAGCATGAATGTTATTTGGACCCCACCTATCAGACACAATTATTATATCATTTATGCAGTGGATTTTTCACATGCATACGCTTTCTTTTTCTTGAAATGATTAGCTGTGACTCATGCAAAAATAATAAAAAAGAAAATAAAGCAAAGAGTTAAAATTATCCGTTTAAGTCGGTATTTCTACACGCAGATAGGGTTCCATTTTAACAAAATAAAAATATAAAATAAGTTAAAGTTGTACAGAGCCTTAACCTTTAGTTCGATACATGACTTTCACACGTTTATGCTTATAGGATACGCATAGAAGATCCGAGGCTTGCACAAAACACCAAGAAAATAAAGCAGAATACTTAGGTCTTAACCCTCAGATAGGTATTACTACACGCAGAGAGGATCCAAGACTTAAGAAAAAATAAAAAATAAATAAAGTTGAATTTTTTGCAAAATGAAAAGAAAAATAAGTTGAATTTCTTTACAAAATTAAAACATGCACACACAAAAATCTTTAAACATTTGACGTTTAAAGCAAATATTAACTATGCATCATACAATTGGTCTGACGACATTTTTCAGTCTAGTTTATTCATGTGCTACGTCCGTTAGGTCCATGTACTATCATTTTCCCTATTTGCTTCAAAAACTCATTTTGAGTAGCTTTTTTTCAATGTTTTTGACTTTTTATCATATTTGAATGTTTTTGGATTTTATCTGTACAAACTGAAATCATAATACTTTTGTATTTTTCCCATGTATTCTCCCCATAAAATTAAAAACATAAAGAAAGAAAGTAAACGAAAAACTGTACAAAACGAAAATATGATTAACCAAGCAATTGAAATTCTCTTTAAAGTTTTCAAAACAATTAATACCAAACAAATAGTTGAATCGTGTTTTATCAAAAGTCTTGGTAAAAAAGGTCAGCTTTCTGAAAATTCGTGTGTACCTTTTCAAGATTGATTAGTTTCTTTTCAAAACAATCACAGATAAAATGTTATCGTATCTCAATCTGTTTTATCTTTGAGTGTTGAACGGGATTTTTAGTTATGCTAATTGCAGAAAAATTATCAATATAAATGGGATTAGTAAGAAACTTCAAATTGTAATCCCGCAAGTGTTGCTGGATCCATAAAACCTATGAACATCAACTCAAGGATGCCACCTATTCAGCTTTAGCGGTTGAAGTAGAGAGCGTTGTCTGCTTCTTACACTGCCAAGAAACAAACCGATTTCCTAAGAATTGACATCCTGCTGTAGTAGACTTGAAATTGATCTTGCACCCTCCATAGTCTGAGTTTGTATAAGCAGTAAGATCAAAACTATCATCGTTGGGATACCATAACCCGGTGTCAAGAATACTCCTATATAGTGGAAAATACGCTTAACAGCCGCCATATGTGTCACTCGGGGACTCAATTGATACCTGGCTCAAAGGCAAACAACAAACATAATATCAGGTCGAGGAGCGGTTAAGTACATTAATGAACCGATCATAGCTTTATAAAGGCTTGGATCAACGGTATCCTCTTATTCATCCAGTGACAAGTTGTGACCCATTGAAAGAGGCGTCGAGTAGACTCTCCCAGTAGTTATCTTGAATCAGCTCAAGACATCGTTCACGTATTTCGTCTAATGAATAAAAATCCCGTAATCAGACTGGTGAACCTGCAAACCTAAAGAAGTTCTTCTCTCCCATCAAACTCATTTCGAACTTAGTCTGCATCTTCTTCTCAAAATCCTTACATAATGCGTCATTTGTTGAACCAAAAATGATATCTTCGACGTAAATTTGGACTAGAAGGAGACCATCTTTGACAGTCTTATGGAATAGGGTGTACAATCCATAGTCCTTCGTTTGAAGCCTCTATCAATCAAATGGTCAGCCAACGTGATGTACCAAGCTCTCGGGGCTTGGTGTAGACCATATAGAGCTTTGTTTCATCGATAAACACGCTCGGGATAGTCAGGATCTTCGAAACCAGGAGACTGCTCCACATACACATCTTCATGTATTTCTCCGTTCAAAAACTCACTCTGACGCCCACTTGATATACTGTAAAGTTCTTGAAAGTTGCATAGCCAAGAAAGATACGTATAGCCTCCAGTCGTGCCACCGGAGCATATACTTCCGTGTAATCTATGCCTTCTTATTGATTAAAAGCTTGAACGACTAATCATGCTTTGTTTGTCACGGTTACCCCACGATTGTCCTTCTTTCATTTACATACCCATTTTGTCGGGATAACTTTCTTAACACGAATCGGTTGATCAATGAGATCCCATACACCCAATTGCACGAACTGTGCAATTCTTTCTGTATTGCTTCTACCCAAGACGGTTCCTAAAGTGCCATTGAAACACTTGTCGGTTCATTCTAAGATAGGATGCAAGTACATTTGGCGATACTTATTATCCCCGTTGCATGCATATCCGCAAATAGATATTGATTCGTCACCTAAGTCATCACCAAATAATTCACCATCATCTAGCCCTAGACATAATCCAGATAATCAAATGGCCAACAACAACAAAACCATCTACTAACTAGTTCGAGGGTTTCACCGGAAATCACTCTCCTATCTCCGAACAAGAAATCGTTAACCCAAACTCATGGAAGATCCCATCGTACATCATGACCAGCAGCACTTAGGGATGTCAATTTCACGGGCGTGAAGATAAAGATTCTATGACTGCCTGAATCATCTAAATCGGAGCTCGTTTGATATAGTATTGGGATATTCGAGTGCTTTCGAACATAAAACTTAGAGGTATGTTTTAGTTAAAAATGTTATGTATTTAATGCCTGATTGCCATAAAAACCGATAGGATATTAGATCAGGTCTGGAAAAGTGTTAAAGTTTCAAAAGTTACCATAAACGAGCCGATCGATTCGGTTAGGTTTGTGTAAAACGAGTATCGCTCGGTTCATAAAAAGGAGGGTAAACGAAGTCGGATTTGCATGAAATTATGTATGGCACTAAATCGAGATGAAACATTCAAGAAATTCCTAAGCTTTACGGAAATTTGGATTAGATCTGGAAGATAAAAACAATTTCGTTTAAACCGCAATAATCTATGTCTCAGGCATAATTTGCATGTTGCAAATTGAGCTTGATTTGCAAATTGGGAGAATAATTTGTAAGGCCCCGATCCCGGTGACCCTACTTTAGCGTCGGATTTACTCATAAACACAGTTTTTCAAATCAGAGTTTATTAAAACTTTTCGCGGAATATAAAACATCAATCATTTGTTACAAAACATTAAATCTTTTCTTGGATACCATAACACAAAACTTTATATTTAAAACATCTTTACTTCTGTCTTCAGATGCCAGCCGTTCAATCCATGCCGTGTGTCATCCTCATGCTAACTCTATAATCAGCTCACCTGCGTGCATACTAAAAGTCAGCTACGCTGAGTGAGTTCTAGTTAATCGAACGCCATACAATACATACACATACATACATATCTGTAGATACATATCCATACTTCACTAGTTACCCTTCTGTTCTACATACATACTTGCTACCATACATACATACATATCTACAATCACTAACCTCAGTCTACCGAGAGTACGTTCATAGTTCACCGTCTATACCTGTACTCAAGGTCGTGAACACGTACAAGGTTCGCAGTCCTTACCTATGTTCACCATTTATGGTACGTACAAGGATCGCGGTCCTTCCCTATACCATAGTACATCCACAACACGTACAAGGTTCGCAGTCCTTCCCTATGTTGCAACCTAATTCATAGCACGTACGAGGTTCGCAGTCCTCCCCTATGCTACAAATTCAGCACGTATAAGGTTCACAGTCCTTTCCTATGCTGTAATACATCCACAACACGTACAAGGTTCGCAGTCCTTCCCTATGTTGCAACCTAATTCATAGCACGTACGAGGTTCGCAGTCCTCCCCTATGCTACAAATACAGCACGTATAAGGTTCACAGTCCTTTCCTATGCTGTAATACATCCACAACACGTACAAGGTTCGCAGTCCTTCCCTATGTTGCAACCTAATTCATAGCACGTACGAGGTTCGCAGTCCTCCCCTATGCTACAAATACAGCACGTATAAGGTTCACAGTCCTTTCCTATGCTGACGCCTATCTACATTACGTATATGGTTCGCAGTCCTTATCTACGTCTACATATATCATCTACTTCACGTATAAGGCTCGCAGTCCTTAACTACGCCATCACCAGCCGAGTCAATGTCCGACAGAAGCTAGAGGGATTTGCCATCCTAACTTACTATGTCGAACGTAGAACTCACATGCCATTCGTGTACCTATATACACATACTTATATTATGACATAAGAACACTCTAGGCATTCTTTACCTCATTCATTTAACAACCATACCCCTTGTCGACACGTGCAATATCCGAAGATCGTTCACGCCCCGACAAGTATTCATTTGAAATATTCATACATCTTCGATATATAATATTCGTACCTTTATTTTTAACCTGACAGTACGCGCAATATCCGAAGATCGTTCGCGTACCGACAAGCAATCATTCATATCTATCACACATATCACATATGACATACACTTATCACTTAGGATAAATGTATTAACAACACATCGAGTATGCACACAGCCCCGAAAACATAACAAGGAATGGGGCTAGAAACTCACCTAAACACGGTTACGTTCACCGTTAATCGTAATCCCTTTCTTCAGCTGTGCACGGCTGACTGTATAACAAGTACACGTATCAAACAACTATCACTACTCATATCATCTTTCCAGTCTTAACTACTACCCACAACGAACGGGGGTCCGGGGGCAGTGCCCCTGGCAGCGGGGTCTAGGGGCGGCAGCCCCTAGCAGGGTCCAAGGGGCAGAGCCCCTGGCGGCAGCCCCTAGCAAGTATTCATTTTATTTCCATTAACTGTCTTAACACATTTTTCATTAGATTTTTAATTTATTTTCTAAACGAACTTGACTTTAGGCGAAGTTAACCCTCGGGCGAACTTAGCTCTAGGCGAAGTTAACCTTAGGCGAACTTAGCTTTAGGCGAAGTTACCAGCTAGGCGAACTTAGCTTTACAGCGAAGTTGCCATCAGGCGAACTTGGCGTCAGGCGAAGTTGTCATCAGGCGAACTTGGCCTCAGGCGAAGTTACCAGTTAGGCGAACTTAACTTTACACCGAAGTTGCCATCAGGCGAACTTAGCTTGCAGGCGAAGTTCATCAGGCGAACTTAGCTTGCAGGCGAAGTTCATCGCTTTGAAGGCAAAGTTGCCCAGTTGCAGGCGAAGTTGTCCAGATCAGCCGCTGTTCGGTTTCTGTCCAGCATTTTGAGCGATTTTAACACCCTTGCTATGGTTCAATATCACCCACTACGCTTCCCGACCATTTTCGGTCGCTTATACACTAAAAAGCTTGGATTTTTAAACTTCAAAGATCAAGAATCATACCTTTTTGAGCTTGTTTGGATCTCGTTTAACTTGTTAACACACTAATCGCTCTCTCTCTCTCTCGGATCTGCCCGTTCCTCTCCTCGGCCCGGCGGCGGTGTAGATGGTGTGTGTGTTTTTGGAGTGTGTGTGTAGAAAGTAAGGAAATGAAGATATTTTTGGGTTTAGGGGATATTTATATCCCTGAAATCCCATGGACCTAAGGCCCATTCTCATTTAACCCGTCTCCATTAATCCAACACTAGCCCGACTCATACCAACTCCTACTCTATTATTTATTTCCTGACAACCCGAGTAAACTTTCCCTCTATTAGTAAGTAATATAATTAATATCACTTTGAAATTTCGGGATGTTACATAATTTGATTTGCAAATTGGGAGAATTACTTGATTTGCAAATTAGGAAAAATAACTTGATTTGTAAATTGGGAGAATAACTTGAGTTGCAAATCGAGAGAATAACTTGATTTGCAGATTGGGAGATATTGGGGGAATAATTTGATTTGCGAATTGGGAGAATAACAAGACTTGCGAATTCCGTGTTAGCCAGACTTGCGTATTATATATTATATATTATATAGCTAGAGAAGAGTGTAACTGCATTAACTATTTTTTCATTACATCCTAGCCCTAGAGAGTCTGCCAAACTAAATCTCAGCCATTAAAATCATTTACACAACAGTTTCTTGGGCGGTGCCACTCTCTTTCATACGCTCCTCCAGCGGTTCCTCCCTTTCTTTCTCTCCCCAAGTCCTCCTATTTGCTTCCTTATACCTCCTTTATAGAATGCAAAATCATTATCTCTTGGTCTTTTTTTCATCAACCTTCTACCGACAGGAGATCGATCTATCCACCATCACGGGGGTCGTCGCCTCATCACAGTTTCCGAGTTCAATTTCGGAAAACTAGGTGGCAGTGGTGTGGTGGTGGCGGTGGCATCGGTCTGGTAGGGTTTCCGGCGGTGTCTTTACATGCTCATGATTTCGTAGTTAATGTATGTATTGCAGATTTTCATTTATGGGCATTCTTCGGGTTAGTTTTTCGAGTTTCTGGCTTTCAGTCAGGGTCTTCGGGTTTCAAAGTTTTAAATCCAGACCTGAAACCCAACCCAAATCTCTCATTGTTTCTTCAGGTTCATGTAATTCAGGTTAGGTTTTTTTTGGGTTGGGTTAATCGGGTTTCGAGTATCCTAGAAAAAAAAATTGCTAAATTTAAATGTAACATATTCTTCTTAACTAAATAAACCAATAAAAAAAATAAACCGGTAAAACATGAGTAATATGTAACAAAGTTCAACCATAATAAACAAGACCGACATAATCGTTTTCAGTATGTCGTGATTAAGGTGTTGAATTATGGTTTCTTTACCAATTCCTAATATGTGGAATGACAACAGTGGGGTTTCCGGTGGTCTCTTTACATGCTCATGATTTCATTGTTAATGTATGCATTGCAGATTTTCATTTAAGGGCATTCTTCGGGTTAGTTTTTCAAGTTTCGGGTTTTCAGTCAGGTTCTTTGGGTTTCAAAGTTTTAAATCCAGACTCAAAACCCAACCCAAATCTCTCATGGTTTCTTCAGGTTCAAGTAATTCGGGTTTGGGTTTTTTCGGGTTGGGTTAATCGGATTCCGAGTATCATAGGAAAAAAAATACATTGCTAAATTTAAATGTAACATATTCTTCTTAACTTGTAACGTAAATAAACCAATAAAAAAACAAAAATAAACCGGTAAAACATGAGTAATATTTAACAAAGTTCAACCATAATAAACAAGACCGACATAATCATTTTCAATATGTCGTGATTAAGGTTTTGAATTATAATTTCTTTACCAATTCCTTATATGTGGAATAACAACAGTTGATTTGAATAAAATTCTGATAATGTTAACGGCTAAGGCTTAGCCTATAATACCTAAAATATAATGGGTTTTTCGATTGTTAATATTTTATTGATCTTTCAATTTCATCAAGGTTTTTATAAGATTTAATTATTGATTGCAGGGTCCACAAACGGTCCAGATCGAACTCTAGCCCCCCATTTTCAGGTTAAAGCACATTAACTTAACGCTTACGAATGATTTTAAAGAATAATCTATGTATTAGTGATCAGGATTTTCTATTTACTTGAGCAAATCATGATTGTCTTATTTTTATCTCCAATTGTGTTCCTATCAGGCGGAGTGATCTCAGGGAGCTAACGTTCCGGTAAGGATGACTATCGTTGATGACCATTGACCAGCCACATTTTAAGCCATACCCTTTTTAAAACCAACACGATTTTACAATTTTGCCATTTTCCAACCGTTTAGAGATTAAAAGACATTTTGTATTGGCTGGAACAATCTCATCCTATCTACTAACACATGGTTGAGATTATTTCCTACCATTCCTACCCAACACACGTTTTCTACAATATCCAAACCCCACACCAGCATACAACAAACGCAACCTACAACTATCTTAGCAACACCACCAGCCCATTCACAAACATCAACACTTCTAACAACACACATGCGCATCCATAAATGCACCAACCAACACCAACAAAACAACACAACGAGGACTTCTTCTACACATCGACTAACATTAAAAAGACACAACGCCCACACTAATTACAGCCCAATCACACAATCACAAGCTAAAAACCCAACAATTATCGGCAATTTAGGCATACCGAAAACACTAGGGTTTTTTTCTTTAGCTGAAATCGAAAAAATACAAGACACTTACTGGTGCAAATCCCGTCGACGATCTTTAATTGTCTCATTTTTATCTTCAATTGTGTTCCTATCAAGTGGAGTGATCTCAAGGAGCTAACGTTCCGGTAAGGATGACTATCGTTGATGACCATTGACCAGCAACATTTTAAGCCATACCGTTTTTTAAAACCAACACGATTTTACGATTTTGCCCTTTTCCCACTGTTTAGAGATTAAAAGACATTTTGTATTGGCTGGAACAATCTCATCCTTTGGATCTACTAACACATGGTTGAGATTATTTCCTACCATTCCTAGTCAACACTCGTTTTCTACAATATCCAAACCCATCAGATAGAGGAAGGATCATATAGAAATTGATATTTTTGTGAAAAATATAAGAACCAACCAAAATAGAGTAAATAAAAATTGATAATTAAAATAGGCAGGGCAATATTATAAAATCTTATCTTTTTAATTCCTATAATCATGCACCTGTTACGTTACATTTGACTAACATCAGCTGCATTTTAACCCATGCGTATTACCAGCACAATTTCATATTCACACATTCGTGCAACCGAACACACCCACACCATCACACAACAAACACAACCTACAACTATCTTAGCAACACCACCAGCCGATTCACATCCATCAACACTTCTAACAACACACATGCGCATCCATAAATGTACCAACCAACGCCAACAAAACAACACAACCATGACTTCTTCTACACACCGACTAACATAAAAACACACAACGCCCACACTAATTACAGCCCAATCACACAATCACAAGCCTAAAACCCAACAATTGTCGGCAATTTTGGCATACCGAAAAGACTAGGGTTTTTTTCTTTAGCTGAAATCTAAACAAATATGACACACTTACTTATGCAAATCCCGTCGACGATCTTTAATTGTCACATTTTACCATACCCTTTTTAAAACAAACTTGAATTTACGATTTTGCCCTTTTCCAACCGTTTAGAGATTAAAAGACATTTTGTATTGGCTGGAACAATCTCATCCTTTGGATCTACTAACAAATGGTTGAGATTATTTCCTACCATTCCTACCCAACACTCGTTTTCTACAATATCCAAACCCCAGATAATAGAGGAAGGATCATATAGTAACTGATTTTTTATTAAAAAATATAAGAACCAATCAAAATAGAGTAAATAAAAATTAATAATTAAAATAGGCAGGGCAATATTGTAAAATCTTATCGTTTTAATTCCTATAATCATGCACCTGTTACGTTACATTTGACTAACTTCAGCTACATTTTGACCTATGCGTATTACCAGCACAACTTCATATTCACACATTCGCACAACCGAACACACCCACACCAGCACACAACAAACGCAACCTACAACTATCTTAGCAACACCACCAGCCCATTCACATCCATCAACTCTTCTAACAACACACATGCGCATCCATAAATGCACCAACCAACACCAACAGAACAACACAACCGGGACTTCTTATACACATCGACTAACATCAAAAACACACGATGCCCACACTAATTACAGCCCAATCACACAATTACAATGTGACATCCGTGGCAAAACCGAGTACACCTTAGTACTTACAAACTCGAATAAGCGTTTAACCGCTTATTGCGTAACGAACAAATGAATAACCAAACGGGTCTGGTTATGGTCCGAATATCCCGGGGTGCCATCTATAAGTGATATACGATCTATGCAAGCTAAAATATTAGTAATATGGCCTTAGTTCGATAGCAAACAAGTTAAACGAAAACATGCTCGTTTAACTACCCGCTATAGATTTAAACGCGAAAGATAGTTACAAACCAAGCATTGTATCATCCGTTGAGCCAAGAAAGACTTACAAACAATTATTGGAAATGTTTTAAGCGATTCGTGAAAATATTTTTGATTTTTACAAATATATAGTATGTTTTTATAAATTTACACAAAAAATAGCCGAAAAAACGCTCGTTTTCGCTCCGTTTGTCGCACCCGATATATTTTTGTCGCCAAAAACCGAACCCGAAATAAATTTGGAATCGGAATTTCACGTTCGGAGCACATAAATCGAGAAAAGTGGGCCAAATGGGCCCAAAAGGGGCCCAACAAGCCCAGCTCGCCAAAAAAGACTTTTTTACCCTTGGTTTTCCTTTAAATATTAAACAAGTTTAAGATATTTTGTGAAATCATTTTCATGAGAATTCTGGAAACAAGCAGCTCTCCATCAAAAACCAGCAAGAAACTAGTAAAAAATGTCATAATTAATCGATTTTCGGCTCGTTTAAACTCGATTAATATCATATAAACATAGCTTGATTGCCAAAAATCATTCCTAACCATGTAAAAACCCTAAAATGGTCCATAAACATGTTTTGATCATACACATGGTGAGGAACCTGGTATAATAGTTTTTTTTGGCCATAAACACGGATTAAAGGGTTGAAACGGCGTTTTTACGGTTCAAAAGTTCGTTTTTGTGCACTAGCCGAAACCCTAAGTTAAGGGCTGTTATGTTGATAAAAAATTGCTTGGTTTGTGATATAGGACTTGTATCTAGCTTGCATAGAAGCACAGGAACCTGAAAATTTGGTTAGAAAGTCGGAAACGAGCCAAACCCGCTAAGGTAATGCCGAAACACTCGCTTACGGGCTGTTTAGGTTAAGTTTGTGATGTGCATATTGTTAGTTCTTGAAATTTTCAGGAACATCAGGGACCATGTCAATAAGTCCCTGTTTAAATTTGGTAATTTTTCGACCATCCGAGAATATTTGGCGAATTTATTACCGAATTGGGACATTTATTTGGGAAAAATAGCTAAAATACTTCAAAAATTATGAAATTTTTCTGGGAACTCTTATTTGATGTATTTTGATCACATATGAATTTTGGGATCATTTGGAGAAGTCTAAAGGTGTTTTGTATATATGTGTTCCCGTGAATTTTTATAGCCGAATTTGGATCGAAAAGAATATCGCAGGAGCTTTTTATATTCTGGAATTGATACAGGTTAATTTGGGACATGATTTGAGCATTCAGGAATTTTTTTGGAATTTTTGGAAATTTTTTTGGGGTAAACGGACGATTTTCAGGCGAAATATAGCTCACAAAGTGAATTTTTATAAATTAATAAATCAGTAAATAATTCCAGAAATATTTTTATTAAAATCTATATATTTTAATTGATAAGTGGTTATATTTTCATTATTTAATGATTAACGGTTAATTAATTATGCTAATTTAAAGATTAAACAAATTTAGTTTTTATAAAAACCGGAAAGTTCGCGACTAGCGAACCTGCGGGAATATCAAAACACCAAGAGTGATCAAAAATCATATTTTCGGATTAATTAAGTAAAAACGAACTTTTCTACGAGAAACCTGGACAATCCGGGTGGATTGTGCGCGTTTCTTCTCAAATCAAACTGAATAAACGGAAACGAGCCCCGTGGCTAATCCGGGACCCCAGTATGTGATCCTTCTTTATAACTTAATCATTTTATTAACCAATACATTTACCCAAGCTTATTTTCTCATAACTGTTTTCTGAACGCGTAAACGAACAACTTGGCCCAGCTGGGAAAACGAGAATCTGAGCCAAGTTCGGTTTTAAGTATTAGACATTGAACAACATCACAACCTAAGCCTATTGCCACTT